>NC_045788.1:88197351-88531402 GCF_009873245.2 Balaenoptera musculus
TGAGTTTTATGAGCAGCCTATGGCCAGATTAAAACACTGCTTTCACATATTTATGACTAATGTTCCAAGAAGCTGAAACTATTAATGGGTAGGAAATCCCATGTGCTAGACCCCTGCCATGTACACCCACTTACTCATGGGAGACTGAGCTTGACAGTTCATCCAAAAGGGGCTCAAAACCTACAAGAAAGTATACAACTTTTGCTTGTTTTCTCATTCAATTTTACTTGTTTACTCTCCTTCTTTAAGGCATCTTTTAAGAGGATTTCTTTCTTGACTAGGGGGCCCCTACTGACAATTTTAGTTCATCTTTGATTTTTAACATTACTTGATATATGCATGAAGCAAAGTGCCTAGTTTTATGTTTCCTATACCTCTGCAAGTTTTTGCCTTCCAGCGTTCATACTTTGGTAAATTTGGACTCCACTGTTTTCCTAAATAAAGACTACTTTCCTTACAGAGACCACTGCTTCTCCATGCAGTAAATGTATTCCAGCTTCCACTCTTATTCACGAAGGACTCTGCCAGTGAAGGCCTTTGTGGTGTTGAGGTAACAGGGGATCTATTGTACACCAACAAACATGAGAGCAGCACAGAATGTACATTCTCTAGCAAAAGCCGGAGGAGGCAAGGGGGTAGTGTGAGAGCGCCACATACTCTAAAGGAGTGTGGAAAATATAGAGGCTGAAAGTGACAGCACCCAATGCACACTTGCTCATGCAAGAAAAAGTAATTCATTAGCTCACATATCTAGAAGGATGCTGGGGATAGTGCAGAGCATAAAAGTTTAGAACCAGGGCCAGTAGACGGAAGCTGGAACTCAGAGGCCATTATCTCTTATGCCGCTCAAATATTGCTTCCCTCTACTTGACTTACTTTTCTAAAAAGACTCTTCCCTCTTATTCATCAGGGCAACTGGCTATCAGATGGGTTTGTCTTTAACCCTCTTCCCTACCTCTGAACAGAAAAAAAATTCTCTCTCCTGGCATTCATTAAAAAAAAAAAAACAAAAAACAAAAAACATGAGAGGGCTCTGATTCTTTTAGGGTTGCCAGATTTAGCCAACAAAAACACAGGACACCTAGTTAAAACTGAACTTCAGATAAACAATGAATATTACTTGAGTGTAAGCCTATATTGGTATGAATACGTCCCATTCAATACCTGACAAAATTTCTACAGATGTGAAAAAAAGGCATAACCTAGGCTCCTAGTCATTGTTTATCTAAAATTCACATTTAAGTGGGAATCCTGCATTTTATCTGGCAACCCTACATACTTGGGTCAAGCTCCCATCACAATCACTACTGTCCAGGAATTGGGGTCACTATGCTTGGTCATACCCCCCCCCATACCATCCAGTCACCATGAGGGTGAAGTCTGATACCAGAAGAGAGGCAACGATGGAAACATTGTCATGTGCAGCCCGAAATAACTATCCCACACCATAACAGAGATGAGTAAAGGTGGATGAAAATGAGCCAAGAATACACAAGACAAATCTATTCACCATTTGCTTGGGGCTTAGCTTAAAAACAGAAGATGCTGATCAAATTTGGTTTTCACTGTTGATGATCCACATTATTATACATCACCACTGATTACAGGTCCAAACCACAGAAAACGTTCTTCTGATTTTTTTTTTTTTTTTTTTTTTTTTTTTTTAGAAAACATGAATTCCTATGTAATTGTACATTGCTGCAAAAGACAAGTGGTGGGGGGGGGGACTAAATAACTATGGTTTAATATCGGGGGCATGGCCAGGATGGTAGGCAGTCTTATTTTATGGTTTTCCTGGGATTCAAGAAGCTTCCTTGAGCTTCTCTCAATGGTGATTATAAAATGATAAGCAACAAACATGTTGGCTCTGGCATCAGGCAGGAGGACAGGAGTGCAGGTTTCTCTGAGTTTGGCAGCAGCACCCTTAATCATCTTGACAACGTGTGGCTGTGTCATTTCGCAGGAACTAATTATTTCATTCCTTTGGAAAGAAAATGTCCCTAAGGACAGAGTTTTTGAAATACAACTTCTGAACCAAAGACCTCAACACAGTGAATCAAATTATGATGATTGGTTGCTGATAGGATAGTTTTAAACTTTTAAATAAGGATAAACATTTTAAATACCTATCATCCTTTACAGAGATAATGTAAGTAGATATGGCTGTGGAATGACTACAAAATAGTCTCCTCATAACATTTCAAAGGTCTGATGCAATTCCTAAGTGGAGGATCAGAGTTTAAGATCAATCTTTTATACAGACGGGGAATGGGAATGAAGTTTCCTACCATTAATTTAAGTGGGAGCCACCACTTCCGTGGGTAAACAGTGATTTTTCAAAGATAGTTTAGCTCTGATAAACTTATCTGAACTGACAGAGAGAGTGACAAATACTAATGAACAAGTGTGTGAAAGAGAAACACAGACACAGAGAGGGACAGAGAGACAGAGAGATTGACTTTACATCATGAGTAGAAGGCAACAAACTGCTTTCACTTTGAAAGGTTTAGACATCACATAGAGGAACTGACAGGGCAATGGCAACTGTACTCTTCTGGACCAGTTGTGTTTCTCTGATTTCTCCTTCCTCTTTTCCTTGCTCGCTTATCTTCTTTTTCCTTTTACACTCTAAATTTGAGCATTTCTCAAAATTCCTTCTCCGTACTCTCTCCCTCGGTAAATGTCCCTGAACAGAACCATCCCTCTTGTGGCATACAGTCTCCGCATGAGTTTGGTCAGGTTGTGCAGTGCACAACTCCCATGGCCCACTTACACTGTAGTCCACATGCCCTGCAAACCTATCAACTTTTACGTGGCAGCCTAATAGGGATGATCCAAATCCAGCTCTACCCCTCTTTTTTCTTCATGAAAAAAGAAAAGAGGTTCTCCACTCATGAGAGGTTCTCCATGAGAGGTTCTCCACTCATGAACCTCTAGCTGCTTATTCAATAATACCTTTTAAACAGAAAATAAATGCCAATTTTATGTATGCTCTTAGAGTAGAAGGAACTAAGAGCAGAGGTCTTCCTCTACCAGAAGAAAATAAAAATTACATGAAGCCATCCCCATTTGGTTGGTATTTTTGAACAATAAGTGGCCTACTATTACTACTTGCACACATTTCCGCTAATACTATAGACACGCAGTGCCAAAGGTGACTCTAAAAGGACTCGGTTATAAGAACACCACACAGTCATAGCAGTAATGAAGGGCTGCTTAACGGGCAATTCTAAACACTAGATGACAATGATACTATTTCAGGCTCACAGAATTTCCTGATTGCTGGGGCAACCTCTAGTGGTAAGTGTGGAGAAGAGGAAAATGTTCAGCTGAGAGCAGGGAGTGAGCACTAACAACAGATAGAGCAGCTCACTAAGCAGGCTGCTTTTGAAGACGTGCTCCAGACACTGCCCAAAGACACTAATGTGAGCTCAAAGAGCTAATAGAGCTAAATGATCTACCCATTCTATGAACGCTCTTACGCTCACCTGTCTCGCAGGTCATATGCATGTCCCCAGCCATGAGATCAATGTGGACTTAGCAACTGCCACCTTATAAACCCAAAACCTTGACCTCCTTCCCTTGTCAATTTCCTGGCTACGTCTGCATTCGGGCGCTCTAAAAGTACAAATGACACCCATTTCCAAATCTAGAGCTATGCAGGTGAAGGCCCTCTCAGAAGCGTCAAGGGTGCCTTCACCTTCCTTCTCTGAGGGAGACTACCCCAGTAGCTCCAAGTTGTTTCACTTTTAAGTGAAGCCCTCTGAGTACCCCAGCTAATCTTCAATAGGATCTTGCCTTCAATGTCTTCAAAGTGGAGTTTTTCTTTAACACCTTTCTAATTAATGCCAGGAAAAACAAAATCTCCAATAACCTCTTTCAAAATGTTAAAGTAATCCTCATATCACCATGTCTCTTATTGCTCAAAACTTTCCCATCATGCACAAAATTAAGAAAACAAAATGATTACAAAGAATTTCTACCATATATGTACACAAGTCTTATCTCACTTTACTGCCCGTAGAATTACTGAAGTGGGCATCATTTCTCAAATTCATTCCAAATATTGTATAGTAAGTTATCCATTATATTCCCTCCACCTGAAATTCCATCCACCTCACCTGTCAAAAAGCTACTCTTCATTTAAAGGATGACAGTAATGCCACCTCTTTTTAGTCATCCCCAAACAATGGTAACCTCTCCATCTTTTAAATTCCACCAAGTACAGTGCCAAGACTGTAGGCTTTGAAACTCAACACAGGACTGTGTGAACCCCAGTTTCACCACTTGCTTAGCTCTGTGTCCTAGAGAGATTTACTTAACACCTTGATCCCCATTTTCTTCATTTATAAAATGATCATTTTCTTAATTTATAAAATGTAAATAATATTTTTCTTTCAGGAAAACTATAAGAATAATATAACTCACATAGCCAAGAGCAAGGCAAATATGTGCTAAGTAGATAGTAGCCAATGCAATTCACTATGAATTGCATCTTCTGTAACTTTACCAGGTAGGTAACAAAAACCTTAATCCAAAAATATGGGAAACAAAGCAGGTCAGGTACAGGAGACCAAGGGCAAATTCTTAAGTAGTAATGGGAATCCAACACAGGTTGGCCCTGAACTCACGCAAAATTCTAACCAATGTTTGACTGCTGTTCGGAATGAATTATATTACTTCTTGATGTGTATGTGGTTGTTTCTGCTACAAGAGTGCCTGAATGATGTCAAGTTGAAATTTCTGAAGCATTGTAACCAATTATTTTATTATTTATTAACTAATTGATTATCAAAGCTTTACTTGTACAACTATTTAAAAATTTCCTATGTTTATGACTCAGCTCCTCACTTTAAAAGCTTATTGGGGGCTCTGAACTAAGATGGCAGAGTAGAAGGACATGCTCTCACTCCCTCTCGTGAGAACACCAGAATCACAACTAGCTGCTGGACAATCATCGACAGGAAGACACTGGAACTCAACAAAAAAGATACCCCACATCCAAAGACTAAGGAGAAGCCACAATGAGATGGTAGGAGGCGCGCAATCACAATAAAATCAAATCCCATAACTGCTGGGTGGCTGACTCACAGACTGGAGAACACTTAGACCACAGAAGTCCACCCACTGGACTGAAGGTTCTGAGCCCCATGTCAGGCTTACCAACCTGGGGGTCTGGCAACGGGAGGAAGAATTCCTAGAGAATCAGAATTTGAAGGCTAGTGGGATTTGACTGCAGTACTTCGACACGACTGGGGGAAACAGAGACTCCACTCTTGGAGGGCACACACAAACTAGTGTGTGCATAGGGACCCAGGGGAAGGAGCAGTGACCCCAGGGGAGACTGAACCAGACCAACCTGCTAGTGTTGGAGGGTCTCCTGCAGAGGCAGGGAGTGGCTATGGCTCACGGTGGGGACAAGGACACTGGCAGCAGAAGTTCTGGAAAGTACTCCTTGGCGTGAGCCCTCCCAGAGTCTGTCATTAGCCCCACCAAAGAGCCCATGCAGTCTCCAGTGTTGCGTTGCCTCAAGCCAAACAACCAACAGGGAGGGAACCCAGCCCCACCCATCGGCAGTCAAGTGGATTAAAGTTTTACTGAGCTATGCCCACCAGAGCAAGTCAGCTCTACCCACAACCAGTCCCTCCCATCGGGAAACCTGCACAAGCCTCTTAGATAGCCTCATCAACCAGAGGGCAGACAGCAGAAGCAAGAAGAACTACAATCCTGCAGCCTGTGGAACAAAAACCACACTCACAGAAAGATAGACAACATGAAAAGGCAGAGGGCTATGTACCAGATGAAGGAACAAGATAAAACCCCAGAAAAACAACTAAATGAAGTGGAGATAGGCAACCTTCGAGAAAAACATTCAGAATAATGATAGTGAAGATGATCCAGGACCTTGGAAAAAGAATGGAGGCAAAGATCAAGAAGATGCAAGAAATGTTTAACAAAGACCTAGAAGAATTAAAGAACAAACAAACAGAGATGAACAATACAATAACCGAAATGAAAACTAAACTAGAAGGGATCAATAGCAGAATAAGAGGCAGAAGAACAGATAAGTGACCTGGAAGACAGAATGGTGGAATTCACTGCTGTGGAACAGAATAAAGAAAAAAGAATGTAAAGAAATGAAGACAGCCTAAGAGACCTCTGGGACAACATTAAACGCAACAACATTCACGTTATAGGAGGTCCCAGAAGGAGAAGAGATAGAGAAAGGACCAGAGAAAATATTTGAAGAGATTATAGTTGAAAACTTCCCTAACATGGGAAAGGAAACAGCCACCCAAGTCCAGGAAGCGCAGTGAGTCCCATACAGGATAAACCCAAGGAGAAACATGTGGAGACAAACAGTAATCAAATTGGCAAAAATTAAAGACAAAGAAAAATTATTGAAAGCAGCAAGGGATAAACAACAAATAACATACAAGGGAACTCCCATAAGGTTAAGAGCTGATTTCTCAGCAGAAACTCTACAAGCCAGAAGGGAGTGGCATGATATACTTAAAGTGATGAAAGGAAAGAACCTACAACCAAGATTACTCTACCTGGCAAGGATCTCATTCAGATTTGATGGAGAAATCAAAAGCTTTACAGACAAGCAAAAGCTAAGAGAATTCAGCACCACCAAACCAGCTCTACAACAAATGCTAAAGGAACTTCTCTAAGTGGGAAACACAAGAGAATAAAAGGACTTACAAAAACAAACCCAAAACAATGGAGAAAATGGCCATAGGAACATACATATCGATAATTACCTTAAACGTGAATGGATTAAATGCTCCAACCAAAAGACACAGGCTTGCTGAGTGGATACAAAAACAAGACCCATATATATGCTGTCTACAAGAGACCCACCTCAGACCCAGGGACACATACAGACTGAAAGTGAGGGGATGGAAAAAGATATTCAATGCAAACAGAAATCAAAAGAAAGCTGGAGTAGCACTACTCATATCAGATAAAAGACTTTAAAATAAAGAACGTTACAAGAGACAAGGAAGGACACTACATAATGATCAAGGAATCAATCCAAGAAGAAGATATAATAATTATAAATATATATGCACCCAACATAGGAACACCTCAGTACATAACGCAACTGCTACCAGCTATAAAAAAGGAAATCGACAGTAACACAGCAATAGTGGGGGACTTTAACACCTCACTTACACCAATGGAAAGATCATCCAAAAGGAAAATAAATAAGGAAACAGAAGCTTTAAATGACACAACAGACCAGATAGATTTAATTGATATTTATAGGACATTCCATCCAAAAACAGCAGATTACACGTTCGTCTCAAGTGCACACGGAACATTCTCCAGGATAGATCACACCTTGGGTCACATATCAACCCTTGGTAAATTTAAGAAAATTGAAATCACATCAAGCATCTTTTCTGACCACAACGCTATGAGATTAGAAATGAATTACAGGGAGAAGAATGTAAAAAACACAAACACATGGAGGCTAAACAATACGTTACTAAATAACCAAGAGATCACTGAACAAATCAAAGAGGAAATCAAAAAACACCTAGAGACAAATGACAAAGCAAACACGACAATCCAAAACCTATGGGATGCAGCAAAGGCAGTTCTAACAGGGAAGTTTATAGCTATACAAGCCTACCTAAAGAAACAAGAAAAATCTCAAATAAACAATCTAGCTTTACACCTAAAGGAACTAGAGAAAGAAGAACAAACAAAACGCAAAGTTAGCAGAAGGAAAGAAATCATAAAGATCAGAGCAGAAATAAATGAAATACAAACAAAGAAAACAATAGCAAAGATCAATAAAACTAAAAGCTGGTTCTTTAAGAAGATAAACAAAAGTGATAAACCATTAGCCAGACTCATCAAGAAAAAGAGGGAGAGGACTCAAATCAATAAAATTAAAAATGAAAAAGGAGAAGTTACAAAAGACACGACAGAAATACATAGCATCCTGAGAGACTACTACAAGCAACTCTATGCCAATAAAATGGACAACCTGGAAGAAATGGACAAATTTTTAGAAAGGTATAACCTTCCAAGACTGAACCAGGAAGAAATAGAAAATATGAACAGACCAATCACAAGTAATGAAATTGAGATTGTGATTATAAATCTTCCAACAAACAAAAGTCCAGGATCAGATGGCTTCACAGGTGAATTCTATCAAACATTTAGAGAAGAGTTAACACCCATCCTTCTCAAACTCTTCCAAAAAATTGCAGAGGAAGGAACAATCCCAAACTCATTCTATGAGGCCATCATCACCCTGATACCAAAACCAGACAAAGATACTACAAAAAAAGAAAATTACAGACCAATATCACTGATGAATATAGATGCAAAATTGTTCAACAAAATACTAGCAAACAGAATCCAACAACACATTAAAAGGATCATACACCATGATCAAGTGGGATTTATCCCAGGGATGCAAGGATCCCTCAATATACTCAAATCAATGTGATACACCATATTAACAAATTGAAGAATAAAAACCATATGATCATCTCAATAGATGCAGAAAAAGCTTTTGTCAAAATTCAACACCCATTTATGATCAAAACTCTCCAGAAAGTGGGCATAGAGGGAACCTACCTCAACATAATATAGGCTATATATGACAAACCCACAGCAAACATCATTCTCAATGGTGAAAAACTGAAAGCATTTTCTCTAAGATCAGGAACAAGACAAGGATGTCCACTCTCACCACTATTATTCAACATAGTTTTGGAAGTCCTAGCCACAGCAATCAGAGAAGAAAAAGAAATAAAAGGAATACAAATTGGAAAACAAGAAGTAAAACTGTCACAGTTTGCAGATGACATGATACTATACATAGAGAATCCTAAAGATGCTACCAGAAAACTACTAGATCTTATCAATGAATTTGGTAAAGTTGCAGGATACAAAATTAATGCACAGAAATCTCTGGCATTCCTATACACTAATGATGAAAAATCTGAAAGAGAAATTAAGGAAACACTCCCATTTACCATTGCAACAAAAAGAATAAATACCTAGGAATAAACCTACCTAGGGAGACAAAAGACCTGTATGCAGAAAACTGTAAGACACTGATTAGAGAAATTAAAGATGATTCCAACAGATGGAGAGATATACCATGTTCTTGGACTGGAAGAATCAATATTGTGAAAATGACTATACTACCCAAAGCAATCTACAGATTCAGTGCAATCCCTATCAAATTACCAATGGCATTTTTTACAGAACTAGAACAAAAAATCTTAAAATTTGTATGGAGACACAAAAGACCCCGAATAGCCAAAGCTGTCTTGAGGGAAAAATACGGAGCTGGAGGGATCAGACTCCCTGACTTCAGACTATACTACAAAGCTACAGTAGTCAAGACAATATGGTACTGGCACAAAAACAGAAATATAGGTCAATGGAACAGCATAGAAAGCCCAGAGATAAACCCACGCACCTATGGTCAACTAATCTATGACAAAGGAGGCAAGGATATACAATGGAGAAAAGACAGTCTCTTCAATAAGTGGTGCTGGGAAAACTGGACAGCCACATGGAAAAGAATGAAATTAGAACACTCCCTAATACCATACACAAAAATAAACTCAAAATAGATTAGAGACCTAAATGTAAGACCAGACACTATAAAACTCTTAGAGGAAAACATAGGCAGAACACTCTCTGACATAAATCACAGCAAGATCTTTTTTGATCCACCTCCTAGAGTAATGGAAATAAAAACAAAAATAAACAAATGGGACCTAATGAAACTTCAAAGCTTTTGCACAGCAAAGGAAACCATAAACAAGAGGAAAAGACAACCCTCAGAATGGGAGAAAATATTTGCAAACGAATCAGCGGACAAAGGATTAATCTCCAAAATATATAAACAGCTCATGCAGCTCAATATTAAAAAAACAAACAACCCAATCCAAAAATGGGCAGAAGACCTAAATAGACATTTCTCCAAAGAAGACATACAGATGGCCAAGAAGCACATGAAAAGCTGCTCAACATCACTAATTATTAGAGAAATGCAAATCAAAACTACAATGAGGTATCACCTCACACCAGTTAGAATGGGCATCATCAGAAATCTACAAACAACAAATGCTGGAGAGGGCGTGGAGAAACGGGAACCCTCTTGCACTGTTGGTGGGAATGTAAATTGATACAGCCACTATGGAGAACAGTATGGAGGTTCCTTAAAAAACTAAAAATAGAATTACCATATGATCCAGCAATCCCACTACTGGGCATATACCCAGAGAAAACCATAATTCAAAAAGACACATGCACCCCAATGTTCATTGCAGCTCTATTTACAATAGCCAGGTCATGGAAGCAACCTAAATGCCCATCGACATACAGATGGATAAAGAAGATGTGGTACATACATACAATGGAATATTACTCAGCCATAAAAAGGAACAAAACTGAGTCATTTGTAGAGACATGGATGGATCTAGAGAGTGTCATACAGAGTGAAGTAAGTCAGAAAGAGAAAAACAAATATCGTATATTAACACATGTATGTGGAAAGTAGAAAAATGGTACAGATGAACCGGTTTGCAGGGCAGAAGTTGAAACACAGATGTAGAGAAGAAACGTATGGACACCAAGGCGGGAAAGCCGCAGGGGGGTGGGGGTGGGGGTGTGATGAATTGGGCGATTGGGATTGACATGTATACACTGATGTGTATAAAATTGATGACTAATAAAAACCTGATGTATAAAAAAATATATAAAATAAAATTTAAAAATAAAATGTGTGTAACACATACACACACACTCACACACAAAGCTTATTGGGGATGACCATATCATGTTGTTTAATTGTTTCTATTCCTCTTAGATCTGGATAAAGAGTAGGTGTCAAGAAAGCACCAATTCAATTGTTGAACTGGACCTTACTGCAGGCAAAGAGATGATACTGACAACCTGTACTTCCCTATGAGAGCTGCCACCCTAAGTGTGCAGGAAACCGTTCAGGTGGGACTCCAGCCATGCTGGCCCGCCCTCCTCCCCCAGCGCCCCTGTGCGCGCCACTCCCCTCTGACTCAGGGCACCCCTGGACCACTAGCCCACGTAGGCCTGGACAGGACAGAGCCTCAGTGCGGTTGTACAGGCAGCCTTTCCTCCTCCCTCATACATTTATTTGCTCTACTTAACACTGAGCAATGCGATTCATTAATCACATGACAACCGCCATTTTATGCATCTTGGATCTCAAGTGCTCCATCTTCCTTCCGCTGTTTCCACAGCTCCTCCATTCAGCAGTTTCTATTTCCATCAATAACCACGGCAGAAAAATAAGCATGCCTAATATCCTTTAAGATTTACACCGGATTTGGCTCTGTAGATTAGGGCACACCATCTTGTGATTGTGAAACTCCTACTGTCTCTTCCTGTAACTCCAGCATTTCTCACAGGGTGGGGGTGAGGTGTGTATTCGGGGGTGAGGGCGTTGAGGTCACACCAAGACGGGGATACGTTTCCCTGGGCATCAGTGTACTCACGGTGCTGCTCTTGTGGAACTCTCCATCTCAGTGTCTCCTTTCAGCTGTCCTCGCTCTGGAACTCACTAATCTAGACATAAACCATAGATCTCTTCCTTTAATCCTTCTGTGATACCATCTCCCCCTCGAAAAATATACCTCACCTGAGACTTTTGTGAATGCAACAGAGTATATTGACATTTGTAGCAATGGAAGAGATCTACAACACAAAATGCAAGTGTATTAGTTTGCTAGGGCTGCTGTAGCAAAATTCCACAGGCTGGATGGCTTATACAGAAATTTATTTCCTCACAGCTCTGGAGTCTAGAAGTCTGAGATCAAGGTGTCAGCAGGTTTGTTTTCTCCTGAGGCCTCTCTCCTTGGCTTGCACATGGCCACATTCTCACTGTGTCTTCACACAGCCTTTTCTCTGTGCACACATATCCTTGAAGTCACTTTGTGTGTCCAAACTTCCTCTTCTTATAAAGACACCAGTCACATGAGATTAGGACCCAGCCTAATGGTCTCATTTTAACTTAATTACCTCTTTCAAGGCCCCATCTCCAAATACAGGCACATTCTGAGGCACTGGGAGTTAGGGCTTCAACATATGAATTTTGAGGAGACATAGTTCATCGCATAACAACAATTAACTTCAAATTCAGTATTAGGTATCCTTGTTCCTAATTAAAGTTCCTTAGCACCAGGAATTTCTCACAGGCCATTTTTCTTCAGAAGTTCCAGCTTCTGTGTAGACCAGTTGATAACATTTTGTTTTGTTTTGTTTTGTTTTCCCACCCAGCTATATGGACACAGAATTAAAACTGCAGTTTATCCTTTACAGAACATACTGATTCTAGCATTTCTCTGCTAATACTCAACCAATCCATGTAAGAGGCTCCACTAGATTAAGCACCAAGAACTTTTCAATTACTAATTATGTTTGCACGTAGCAGAGGCTGACGCTAAGGTGAACCCATACTCAGCCCTGGGATTCAGACTGAGCATATCTGATCGGCTGGTTGTATGAGGGTTTGGGTTGAATGTCCATAGAGGAGGGTACACTTTTATGTATCAGTCCCAGGTCAGTGAGGAAACAGGAAACACTCTCAGTGCTTTAAACATAGGGAACTTAATGTTGGGAAGGGGTTACACAGATGATGAGAAAGATGAGAAGCGAAGCAGGGCTGGCGGAGTAAATGAATAGTTAGAAACAGCAGAAAACCACCACCACTTCTAGGACTGCAGGAACACAAAAGAAAAGTGTTACTACCGGAAATCAGGAGCTTGGGACACGTGGGGAGAGCTAGAACCACAGCAGGGTTTACCTGGTAGGGACTGGGTTTACAAAGGGCAAACTGTTCAGAAAGAACTTGCTACCCCAAAGACTCAGCCGCTTCCAGAAACTGCTGCCTGAGGCAGAAGAACTTTAGAAATATCCCAGCTTCCTTACTCCTGAAACCCTCTAATATTCCACCAGTGCTTCCTACAGGCCAAACATACCTGGAAGCCCAACACAGAGGCAACATACAGCAAATATAGACAAGACAGAAAACATAATGGGGCAAGAACTGGATCTTTGTGTAAATAGGCAATGACTAGAACTGTACTCGAGAATTATGAGAGCACAGAAAATCAGTCTCACAGATTCCATCCTCAAGTATAACAAATGGATTAATGCCTGAATCTTACAAAGGCCAGTGAAACTTGAAAAAACACAGTGAAAATAGTTGTTTACAGCAAAAGCTCTGCGTGCTACTGGGGAATGCAGTTAGAATAATGGGCCCCCAACGATGTCCCTGTCCTAATCCTTGGAATCTGTGAATATGGCAAAAGAGACTTCACAGATATGATTAAGATTAAGGACCATGAGATAGAGAGGTTATCCTGGATCGTCCAGGTGGGCCAAATCTAAACACGTGTGTTCTTAGAAGTAAAGAATACTTCCTTGAGTGGTCAGAGAGGGATGTGACTATGGAAGAATGATCGAAGATGCAATGTTGCTGCTGCCTTTGCAGATGGAGGAAGGGGGTCACATGTCAAGGAATGTGGGCAACCTCTAGAGGCCAGAAAATGCAAGGAAACAGTTTCTTCCCTAGTCTTGAGAATAGAACATGGCCCTGACACAACACCTTGGCTTGAGCTCAGGGAGACCTGGGTCAGACTTCTAATTTACAAACCTAGAAGAAACTAAATTTGTGTTGTTATAAAGGCACTAAGTTTGTTACAGCAGCAACTTGAAACAAATACAGGGAACAAAGAGCTCTGCTTGGTATTAGTAACAAAGTTGAACTGAAAGAAGGGAAAGGTGGGAAAGGAGCATTTTCCCAACGTCTGCATGGAAGGCAAGGTGGCTTCGGGGCATTGTGGTCTCCAAAGAAGTCAACAACAGCATAGTGATCACCATGCAGAGTGCAAACGGTGCCTGATTAGAGGTAGAGGAGCCCAGGAAAACTCAGCTCGATGGCGAGCACTCACACAGCTGGTCGTGGTAGGTCTGAAAGCAGAAGAGTTTCAGCGGGAAGCACCAATGAGATGCCAAGTAGTCCTAAAGGACCTATGAGTTCCAGGTGAGGATGGACAGGACTCCTTCATGGACACACATGAAATTCACAGTGAAGAATTTTGATGGCAGTCTTCTATTCCTTTACTCTTGAATGAAGTCCTAGGTAATAAACTGAAACAGTTTTGTATTCAAGACACAATTAAGAGGTACTTGGAGAGATAAATTAGTTTCTAACAAAAATGGATAAAGAACTCTCCAATATAATTGTTACTAATTATTTTTCTGCACACCTACAGCTCGAGAATAAATTAGAGACATAATAATCTGTTTATAGCAGAATGCAGTTAGCAGGCTTTATTTAAGCTTATCTGATAAAGACTGGCTTGTTACTTTATCCTGAAGAACAAAATCAAAAACATCACTTCTTCTTGAAAATAGTCCTGCAAAATATGATTTGGTATCTAAACATTGTATCTTACTATCTTTAAGTAATTGTACAATTCTGTAAGGATAAATTCCTAAGGAATATTATTCCATTCTGTCTAAAACACCTTCTGAGCCAAACCTGATTCTCAGGTTTTCCCTACATCTTCCATTATATTGCAGGGCAAAATAAAGTGGTCAGGTAATGGAAGACGGATAAAAAGCGCTTGAATATTTTGGAATACTGAGTGCCACTGTGAATGACTAAGTATAAGAGGAATATGTGTTTTTTACCTCAAATGAAATATTTCTTAAACTAAGATGTTTGATAGTCAAAGTAATAAACTAAATCAACTTTCCAAACCAGAGCTTTAGAATGTTTTTCTCCATGATGGAATTACTTACACTCTTTAGGCCCATTTTCTCTCTGGGATGCAGGTTTGGTAACGGCTCTGATTTTAGCACCCAAAATACTGAAACAAACCTGGGCAACTATTTTACAGAACGCATGAAAACCAGAGTCAAAGCGCTCTCAATTTTTCTACCCTTTTACTCATCTTTTGCTAATGGTCATCCACTTAATGCTCATCTTTGATCAGTTCTGAACCATGGCAGTAACTTCCACCTCTTGCAGTACTTACACTGACAGTAGGTATGTTAACAACAATATACTATTTTCATTATATCCTGTTCCCCAGGAGGTGATTACCTTCTTTAATCTTTACTATAATGCCCATTGCTAGTGTCAGGATTTGGTGGTAACAAAAAAAAAAAAAAAAGCAAAAGCAAAGACTGGAATGGTTTTCAGAATGCTATTTATCATATTTACTCAGTGTTACAATGTTTGGTTGGAAAGCATGAAAGCTATGATTTCTTAGGCTTAGTCAAAGATATAATTTTGGAGACAAGAAAATATTTTTTAAAATTTTAAGTATTTTTTAAACATAAAAGCAATGCACAGCTTTTTTACTGACTCAAGCAATATGTACAGAATAAAAAGTTAAAGCCAAAGCAAGAATGATCATTATTTTAAATATTATTATAACCTTGTTCTCAAAGTCCTATCCAATTAAGTTATCAAAGAAAATTAGATTAAAAATATTGGGGAAAATAATCATTGTTTAATGGTGGTAGGATTACATATGTAAAAAACTGAGAGAATCAACTATACAGGAAATAAAAAGAATTCAGTAAAGCAATTGATTACAAAATTAATATATAAAAATCAACATCAAATATGCAAAGAATTTGTCAGAAAATATATGAAAAGAAAAAGAATCCTTTATGATAGCAATAAACAGATGGACATATATTTAAGAAAGGTGCTGGTCCCATAAGAAACCTACTATAAAAATCAACTGGAGGAAATGAAGAAAAAAAATTAAAGTAAGATATTTCATGTTCTTGGATAGAAATGCTCAGTACTGTGAGATTATGAGTTCTCCATAATTTACTCAACTATTTTATACAATCCCAATCAAAACAGCCACAGGATGTTTTAAATTGGAAAACCCTGATGACTCCACAGATGATACTGACAACTCAGCATTCTCATATACCATTGGAATGCTTTTCTAATCAAATTTTAAATGTTTATGTCATATGATCTACTAATTCATCTACTAAAAATTAACCCTATGCATATTCCAGTAGTCAGAATTCCAATCTAAAAATAGTCATCAAAGCCTTGTTTACAACAATAAAACAAAAGAAAAAATGCATCAATAAGGCACTGAGTAAATCTTAGTGAGTACCTTTAGATAAAAGAATATTGGTCAAAAGACAGGAAAAGACTTTTTCTGCATTTCATTTTTTCCACTGTTACGTCGTTTTTATTACCATTTGCATATAAAAGCATATTGACCAGGGATACCTTTATGGTAGACTATGGATCATTTTAAAATATCTTTTTTTTCTTTGATTCATTCAACATTTAATTATTGAACACCTACTCTATGTATCACACTCTTTGGACACTGGGGATACAGTAGTCAACAGTATTTTTTAATGTACTATAACATATTTTTTTAAATAATAAAGATTACCAAAAATACAAATTCCTTTTCACAAAACCATGATTCCTATTTACCTCTTCAGAGGCAAATCAACGTTAAGAGTTTAGTATACAAGTATACCACACTTTATTGTGCTTCACTTTATTGCACTTCATAGATAATTCATTTTTTACAAACTGAAGATTTGTGGCAACCCTGCGTCCAGCAAGTCTATCAGCACCATTTTTCCAACAGCATTTGCTCACTTCATGTCTCTGTGGCACATTTTGGTAATTCTCACAACATTTCAAACATTTTCATTATTATTACATTTGTTATGATGATCTGTGATCAGTGATTTTTGATGTTACTACCAGGACTCACTGAAGACTCAGATGATGGCTAGCATTTTTTTAGCAATAAAATGTTTTTTAATTAAGGCATATACATTTTTTAGACATAATGCATTGTACACTTAACAGACTACAGTATAGTGTTAACATTTATATGCACTGGGAAACCAAAAAATTCATGTGACTCACTTTATTACAGTATTTGCTTATTGTGTTGGTCTGGAACTAAACCCACAATATCTCTGAGGTATGCCTGTATTCCATCCAGACATTTTCTATACATTCCCACATGTGATAAAGACACAGAAAATAAATAAAAATGATATAGACACAGTCACACAGACTCACATTCATACAAGCAGACTTTTAATGTGAATTGAAAAATAATACCATTCTATGTTATTCTCCTGCTTCCCTCTATTTCTTAAAAATACATAAATTACTTAGAGATCTTTTCACTTTTTTTAGCTGTTGCACACTCTTCTCTAGTATAGCTGTACTATAATTATTTAACCATTTCCCTGTTCATATGCATTTGAATTGTTTAAACTTTTCCATGATCACAAATATAATTGCAAAAAATAACTCTGAGCATATACAGTACATCCTTCATATCCACGCATTCTACATTCATGAATTCAACCAACAGTGGATGGAAAATATCCCCCCCCAAATTCCAGAAAGTTCCAAAAAGCGAAACTTGAATTTGCCACACACCAGCAACTATTTACCATCATTTACATTGTGTTGGGTACTATAAGTAATCTAGACAAATTAAGGTATAGTGGAGGATGTGTATAGGTTATATGCAAATACTATGCCATTTTATATAAAGGATTTAAGCATCCACTGATTTTGGTACCCACAAGATGTCCTGGAACCAGTTCCCCGTGAATACTGAGGGACGACTGTGTATCAGAAGCAAAATCTTTTAGTTGATGTAAATGTGCTTTTGAAATTTTGATACCATCAATCTGCCCATCAAAAAGCAGTTCCAATTAACCCCAAGAGAAAAAGAATGTGTCTATTTCCCCATACTTCTCCTAGTTCCACATATTAACATTGCCCATTAGATGGGTTAAACTATATAATTTCATTACTCATTTGATTGAGACTCTTCATAATTATTCTGAGCCATTTGTATTTCTTGTTATCTGAATTGCTGTGCATATTATTTTCCAATTTTTCTACTGGTTGTGTTTCTTACTGATTTAAAAGTGCTCCTTATACAGCACACTTATCAAGCCTTTGCTAAATGTTTAGAAAAATCTGGCCCAGATTTTTCAAATGCCTTTTAACTCTGTCCATGGATTTTTTAATATTATAAACAATTTGAGGGTCACCAGTTTGATATGATCACATTTGTAAATCATATTTACAAATGGCTCTATGGCTTTTAGAGTTTTATGTCTTTTTTAAGAAGGCCTTTCTTGATAAAAATTTATAAAAATGTTCTCCAGTACCTTTGTATTACTTTTATAATTTTTAAGTGTTTAATATCTCTAGAATTTTCTTGGATATAGTAAGGCAAGAGATTCTGCTTTACTTATACTGCTAAATAAATGGATTATCAGATAAATTAATTAAATACTCTATTTTTTCCCCACTGATTTGCAATACATCTTTTTTATTTAAATTCATGTACGTTCCGGGAGTACTTCTCTACTTCTTAAATTACTTGTTCATTCAGGCCCTATCAGCATTGTCTTTTAATAATTTTGGCTTTAACATCCAGCATCAAAAGACTGCCCTCATTTTTTCCCCAAAAGTTACTGTCTCCTCTTATGCATTTACTTTTCCAGATAAGCTTAGAATCAATTTGTCACTTTCTATTTTTAAAAATGTCATTAGAATTGTGTTTCAGATTGCATCTATTTTATAGATACATTGGGTGAATAGATATTTTACAAAACAAAGTCCTCATATTCAGGAACATAGAAAATCTCAACATTTATTCAGGACTCATTTAGTATCTGTCTTTAATTTCATTTTTTTTTTTAATTCAGGTAATTGTGTGTGTGTGTGTGTGCGTGTGACATTTTTCCCAGTATGCTTTTTTTAAAAAATAAATTTATTTATTTATTTATCGTTGGCTGCTTTGGGTCTTCGTTGCTGCGCGCAGGCCTTCTCTAGTTGCGGGGAGTGGGGGCTACTCTTCGTTGCGGTGTGCGGGCTTCTCATTTTGGTGGCTTCTCTTGTTGCGGAGCAGGGGTTCCAGGGTGCGTGGGCTTCAGTAGTTGTGGCGCACGGGCTCAGGTGCTCCACGGCACGTGGGATCTTCCCAGACCAGGGCTCTAACCCCTGTCCCCTGCATTAGCAGGCAGGTTCTTAACCACTGCACCACCAGGGAAGCCCTTTCCCAGTATATTTTTAATTTCTAGTATAAACACACTTTTATCCATTTGAATTTGTGTCACCATGCTTATCTCTCTTATTTACTCCAATATATAGTTAGTTGACTCTAGTTGATTCCAGATAGTTCTTCATGTTGTTTCCAAAAAGTAAAATTTTTCTTATTCTTTAATATCTAAAATTCATTGTGCTTTCAAGATGTATTGCATTGAACAGAACTATCTATAAAATACCTACAGTGGTGCTGAAGGTGTACTCCTTTTGTCATTTCCAATTTTAGTTATAATACTTCAATCATTTTCAATAATTTTGGTTTTGCTAGCATAGTTTTCTATACTTTTAAGATCTCACTTAAATCCTTTATAAGCTAAAGGAAGTTTCATTTTTTTATAGCTTACTAAGCATTCTTACCAGAAACTTTTATTTTTAGTACAGTAGTAGTTCGTTAGATCACTAATGACTAAAAACTACTCCATTCCTGTGATAAAATCTATGTTACAAAGCTGACTTTGATTGAAGTTTTACTTAAAGTAATTGCATCTCTATTAATAAAGGAAATTGATCTAAATTTTTCTTTCTTTCAGTTTATTGCATTTTATTTTGTGTATGTATAGTTTGGGCTTAGACATGAACTAATCTTGAAATGAGTTGAGAAGCTTCGAAAGGCATTATCTCCCCTTCAGTTCTCCATGTTTTCCCATCCTGTCTTGCAGTTAACATAAAGGTGGTGGGGTTAAAATCTTGAGGCACAATGTATGAGCAGCCCTACTGGCTAATTCACCACATCAAAAAGAGCTGCCTGAAAGTCTCGCCTGTGCCCTCAAAGATTTAATTTGATCGAGAAGTAAACTTTTCTATGTTAAACCACTGACATTACTGGAATGTTTGTTACTGCAGCATTCTGACTAATACAGACGCTTTCCTCTATTTAATGCTCAGGAATATTTTAAACAATGTATTTAAATATTTGGTAAAATCACTGTAAAATCTTTGGGTCTGATGCCTTTTTAATGGTGAAATTTTTCACTACTTTTCAGTTTTCTGTTTTGCTTGGGTGCTCTACCTCTCCTTAGGTTTAGAATACTATATCTTAGAAAACATCTTTTCTTTAATTTCATGACTCAATTTCCAAACTTATTGGAAGGAAGTTACACATAATCTTCTAAGTTTTAAATCTCTGTATTTGCACCTGATTTCTTATACCTAATGTTTATTCATGATTTTATTTCCCTAGTTGATCAATCTCTCTTTTATCTTTGTTAGCTTCTTTTTCTCCTTTCCTTGGGTTTATATGGCTAGTTTTTTTTTTTTTTAATTGAAGACAGTTCGTAAGACTTTAATTTTTTTCAGCAAATTGTGTTAGCTAGGTCTTTATATGTGACCCACCTTGTTATTTTCCAAAATGTTTAACAATATATTTCAGTATTCCCTTTAATCCATTTAGATAAATGCATTTTTAAATAATTTCTAAGAAAAGTCAGAATTTTTTTTGACTATGAAATGAATGCATTTATTTTCAATATACTGTTATGCTTAATTTCTATTTTTATTGCTTGTAGTTACAAAACCTGTTTTGTGTAATTTCTCCTACACGGAATTAATAGAGATTATCCTTGTAGATTAAATGACATGTTCAATTTTTATAAATGTTTCATGGATATTTGAAAAGAATGTATACCTTCTGTTTACTGGTATAAAGTTACATATTAATACTTCTGACACTGAATGTACTGATTGTGTTATTCAAATTATTTCTGTTACCCTACTTACTGTTTCCCTCATCTATAAATTTCTAAGAGAGGTATATTAAAGTCTCCCATTGAGGTCATGGATTACTATATTTCTCTGACAAGATTTTGCTTTATATTCCTTGATATTTTGAGAATGAGAACATAAAGATTAATAAAAATGAAAATTCCTGATTCACTAATTTTTTTCAATATAAAATATCCATTTTTCTCATGTAACATATTATATCTTAAGCCTTTTTTAATATTGACATCAGCTTTCTTTTTGTAAGTATGTACTAACTATATTTTTGTTCCAACCCACTCTATTTAATACAGTTCTACATTTTGTTTCTGTATATCTTTGTGTAATCTTCTATTTTATTTTAATACAATCTGTTTCTGTCATTAATACCATAGTTCAATTATAGTTTTATCACTTTGATTTTGATAGTAAAGTGCTTGTATTTATTTCTATATTTTTACATTGAGAAAGAAATACAATCCTATATTATGAAAACTTTGCCACTTAAAAGTAAATCTTTGTGATGATAATGTTTACTATAAGAATTTTTTCATTTTATTTCTAACTTCCTTCACTTTTTCTCAGTGAAACTTAGTTTTTACTGTTTTTTGTTTTTTGGTAATGCATGCCTTTTTCTTACTTCCATTCCTTTTTCATGTTGTATCACCATGTCTCCAAATCACCTTTTTATTCCAAAGGGCAAGTATAACTGATGAACATTTTGAAGTTTTGCCTCTGCAAAAATGAATATTTACCCTCACACTTGATGGCAGTTTGACTAGACAAACAATTCTATGTTAAGACACCATTTATTATTGAAGTTATTTTTCAATGTCTTCTAGTAGCTAGGGTTATAAATGGGAATTGTGATGCCACCCATATTCTTGATCTTTTGCAGGTATAGTCTGCTACTGCTGCAAAGTACAGAATACCTAACTCAAATAGTATAAGAACAAACAAACAACAAAGACAACAAAAAAAGTCTTTTCTCACAATGAAAACTAGACTAGTGGCATGACAGTACCAGTGTGGATTAATTCACAATGTTGCTATCGACCCAAATACTTTCCTATAGTTGTAATGCTATCTAAAGTATGATGACCAAATGTCCTTATGGCCAAGACATGGCTGCCACAATTCCAGGAATCACGTGCACCCTTAACAACACTTTGCAGTAGAAGAAGGACTGTATTTTTTTTTCTTTTTCTCTTTATCTGAGAAGGCAAACCTTTCCTCTAGAGATAGACTTCTCTTTATGTCCCATTAACCAGACTGAATTACATTTCCAAGCCCAAACCAATCCTTGCAAAGGAAATAAGAGCATCACAGTTTTCCCCTTGAGGAAGAAGTCGACCTTCCCTAAAGATGCGTAGAACCTGATAAAAGCAAAGTTCTTCTAGGTAAAAAAGGAGATTGAGGAATGGTTGCTGGCAGACAATCAGCAGTATCTATCAAAAAAGTAACTTTGGTCGGCCGCCTTAGCGCTGCAGCTCCAAGGCAGCAAGATAGCGATGCCACCACCAGCCCGTGAGGGCAGAGGGCAGCCAGCAGGGCCCGTAGTGGGGCAGACCTCCTGGGCTGCTTCACGCGGCCCGTATGTTTAGAGGTGTCCGAGGAGCCGGTGCAGTTGCCCTGCGGACACGTCCTTTGCCCTGCATTCTTGCAGGAATGTTTGAAGCCAAAGAAGCCTGTCTGTGCAGCACTCTGGCACCTGGCATCTGAGCTGTGGGACTCAAGCAGCCAATGGAGAGCACGGAGACTTCTTGCCATGGCTGCCATACAAATTTCTTAAAAAAAAGAAAAAGAAAAAAAACCCCTTGGAGAACTTGACATGTGTCCCTTGAAGTTGGGTGGCCACAACAACTATGTATGTCTCATATGTAAACAACTTCTAAAAGTCAAAGTCTGGCTGGAGCTGCTCGTGTAAAAAGAGAAACACGAAGTCTACAGTAGGAACGAGTCACTCATCTACCACGGGCAGCCAGAGGTGCTTGTTTTTCAAGAGTCAGTCGTGGTCCCTGCAGAACTGGGCTAGAACTGAGTCCTCCTAAAAGGAACCCCACATGCAAGGCCTAAATGGATGGGGGAACGTCAACTCAGTAGAGTGTCTTTTTGCACTAGAAGCCAGGAGCTGAGGGAGGAGTTGCCTATGAGGAGAAAATCGACCATGGGATGTCACAGGTTTTAAAAAATATTTCAACCAAGATGCAACTTCAAAAGAGAGTTTCTGATGGCAGTACCAGAACCTTCTTCTACACTTTCCTTTCAAATGGTAAATGACTTGATAAGCACCGTTTTTAATGCAGAAAAGCGACACCTGCCAACAAGCTGTGAAGAAACCAGCACTAAACATACAAGGTTATGCAGACATGGAAGAACTAAAGTGTATGAATTCCTAGCTTTAAAAATTCAAACTAAGGTTTCTGAGTGGAGAGCCTGTGGTTGCTCTGTGAGACTCATCTAGGTCTTATTTTCCGGTGAGTAGAGGGCACCGGTGGTCTTCTGACATCTAGGTCACTGCAAGGCTAAATGCCAAGATTTTATGAATAATTAAGGACTTTCTATCAAAATGTTGTTTAGCTTAAGGACAAAGGGTTTCTGTTTTCTGGTCTTAAGGAAGAATGCAAGGGTTTGATTGGTATAGAAAGGAGTGTGGGGAGGGTGCCGAGAGGGAGCCAGGAGGAAGGGCCCTCACCTCCGCGGTCAAGTGCCAGAACTTGATCTGGGCCAGTGCCCAGGAGCCCCAAATCTGCCTCTAGTCTGGAGAGTTTGTTAGGAAGGAGGATTGGGCCTTTAAGACAATCTTGTGTGTACCTTGTCTGCTAACAGCCTGACGATTGTTTACTAATACTCTGGCCTAAGTTACTTCACAGGGATCGCTCCCGCTCCCTGATACATAGTGTGGAAATTACATTCAGAGATTGAAAAAAAAAATCGTGTGTGTAGCAATATTTTTCCACAAAACTAAGTGCAAAATATCTTTAACAAATAATGATGGTAGTAAGAAATATTTGACATGCATGTAGTCATGCAAAAATGCATCTCATTTTACAAAGGCTTAGAAAATTTACAAAATATCCCCTAGGTTTTTAGACTGTGAGCCTTACAATCTTACCCATTTTTCTTTGCATTTAAATGTGGCTGTTTGTCTAAAAAACATTAACATGCAAGTTCAGTGATCTCTATCTAGTCCACCAAATATTCTCTCCCACGGCACGAAGATGATAATGATGATTATAAAATACCACTGAACAAGACTGTACAAATAGATGAGCAGGCCCACTGCAGGGCTGAACAGGGTCCAGTACGGTATAGGGAGCAATTTGACCAGAAGGATCCTGGGCTCAGACTTGCAAGGTGGAATTACAGCCTGTCCCATAAAGTAAAAAGTCTTCTCCCACCAGTAGAAGAAGCACAGCCTCTCTCCTTTCTCCTCCCACCACTTGTGGTACCAGAGCTGGAGGTCCTTCTTGGACGTGGGGAGGGTGTCCATTGGGTATCGGTGGACATGGAAGTGGATTTCCTTGGAAAAGTCCTTGAGGAGGACGTGCCTCTCTGTCTGAGGAATGTTATGAGGGTATGCCACCGTGATGTCATGGACAGCGTCCAGGTTCTTACCTTCTCTTAGACGGTCTACTACAAAAGTAAAGCCTGTAGTTCTTGGATGTTAAGACATTTTCATATTTCTGAAGTCCATTCTTTTTAGCAAATTCATTACTTCAAGCTGTGCTATTTTCTGTGAGATCGGTCCCTTCTAGGAATATGAGGAGCTGAAGTTGTTCATGGATATCACAAAAATAATTATCCACGTTTTCAAAAAAAAAAGTAACTTTGTTGTTGTCGTCTTCCCTGGAGCCTTTTAGAGGTTTTATCCTTGTCTTTACAGTCCAGAAATTTAACCAGGACTTGTGTAGATGTATATTTTTATTTTTCCCATCTTAGTATATAGTGAGTTTTTACAAATTAAAGACCTGGGTCTTTCTATAGCTCAGGAAAATTTTCATCTACATTTCTTTGATTATTTCCTGCCTTCATTCTTTCTGGTCTTACATTAAACTTCAAATTTAACTTTCAGATAAACAACTTATTCTTCATCAATAGCCATCCAAATTTTTAGCCTTTCCCTTGATTTTTTTGTTGTTATCTCTTTTCTCATTACTCATTTTTCAGAGTCTCTTGGTCTTGTTTATGAATTTTAAATTATCCCTAATCTCTGCAATTACTAAAAAATACGTTTGTGTGAGGTTATAATCTATTTCCAAAATTACCTGTTTTTACTTAAGTTGGTCCTGTTTTTTCATATCATCCTCCTTTCTGTACTATTGATTTATCTCAGATGTTTGATGATTTTTCATTTTCTATTCCTATTTATATGCAAAGATCTAGATTAGTTAATCTAAGGATGCAATTTGAGATTACTTTGTGGTTCTGATGTTTCTTTCTCCTGTATTCTATGGGAGGGAGGGGGTGCTAACTATAGGTTCTCTAGAAATGCATGGGGTGAGCTACTGATAAACTCCCCTTAGTGTGCCTGGGTAGGTGGAAACAGGCAGGCTAAGTACT
Organism: Balaenoptera musculus; assembly: GCF_009873245.2. Classification (NCBI taxonomy): domain Eukaryota; kingdom Metazoa; phylum Chordata; class Mammalia; order Artiodactyla; family Balaenopteridae; genus Balaenoptera; species Balaenoptera musculus. Next base: position 88,222,793 of record NC_045788.1, read on the forward strand.
CCCAAGTTTGCCATGTAAGGAGAGTTCTGAGGAAGTGACAAATATTGGTATATTTTATGTCTAAAAGGAGCTGCAGTTTTTTCCTTATCTACCTATTACAAAAGTCTAGTTACCTGAGGGTCTACCTTGATTCTCTGTTCATCCTCAGTATTTAATATAAGAACTATGTCTATATGCAGAGCCTGTTAATTGGTAAGGCATTCTCAGCACATTGTCCTAGAGCAAATTCTAAACCGAGAAGCTCCATAAAAGGAGGGATGTGAAGAACTAAGGGGAAGAACGTTACCTAAGGTCCACTTTAAGAAATTAACATGGAGCAGTGTGGCCAAAATGGCAAAGTAAGAAGACCTCACCTCCTCCCATGGGCACACCAAAATTTAAAACATTTACAGAGCAACTATCTATGAGAATAATCTGAAGACTAGAAGAAAAGATTTTCCACAACTAAAGATATAAAGAAGGAACCACAACAAGATGAATAGGAGAGGTAGAGAGGAGGTATAGTCAAGACCCACACCCCTGAGTAGGTGACCCACAATGGGAGGATAATCACAATTGCAGACGTTCTCCCCAGGGAGCAAGAGGTCCAAGCCCCACATTGGGTTCTCCAGCCCAGGGGTCCTGCACCAGGAAGATGAGGCCCCAGAATGTCTGGCTTTAAAGGCTGGCAAGGCTTGCATATGAGAGAGCTGAAGGTCTGCAGGAAAAAGAGACTCCTCTCTTAAAGAGCTCATGCACAAACTCACATGCTTTAATTTCTAACACAGAGGCAGTAATTTGCAAGGAGCTTGGGTCAGACCCACTTGTTGATCTTGGAGTCCTCCTGGAGAGGTGAGAGGCAACTGGGACTCCCCCTGGGACATAGACATTGATAAGAAAAAATTTGGGGAGCTCATTCTACCATGAGGACACTGATGCTGGCATGTGCCACTTTGGAGTCCTCCCTCTAGTCTGTTAGTGCTAGGGGCAGGCCAATACCAGCTCCAGGGCCCACCTCAGGACACAGCCCCACACACCAGTGGGCCAGCACCAGCACCAGGGCACCCACCTGGGCCCCACAGTCAGCACCCCGTGGACCCAGCCCCAACACCAGTGGGCCAGCACCAGTCCCAGCCCCCCCCCCAGGTCCCACAGGTAGCTTCCCAGGCCCCAGCCTTGCCCATGAGCAGGCCAGCACCAGCCCTTAGCCCCCATAGGCCCTGCAGGAAATTGCCCCAGGACCTGGACCCAAATACCAGCAGGCCAGCACCAGATCCAAGACCTCTCAAATGCTACAGCCAGCATCCCCACGGCCCAGCCTCACAGCCAGTGGTCAGGTACCAGACACAGGACCCCCCAGCCACAGAGCAAGTCGGCCCAGGACATGGTCCTGCCTACCAGAAGGCTGGCACCAGCCCTGAGACTGCTCAGGGAATGTAGCCAGATGAACCGAAAGGCAGAGCCTGGCAGCCAACCAGGTCAGGGCCCAGCCCTGCCTACCAACAGACTCACATTAGTCAGCGCCACAAAATAAGGGCCATGCAGCCCACATAGAGGGCAGCCCTGCACATATAGCCCTGGTGACCAAAGAGGAGTGTGCTGCTGGGCCCTACAGAACATCTCCTACAGAAGGCCACTTCTTCAAGATCAGGAAATGTAACCCACCTACCTAATACATGGGAAAAAAACCCACAGAGACTTAGGCAAAGTGAGGAGATAGTAAAATATGTTTTAAGCAAAGGAACAAGACAAAACCTCAGAAAAGAAGTAAATGACAAGGAGATGAGCAATTTAACAGGTAAAGAATTCAAAATAATGATCATAAAGATGCTCAAAAAACACAAAAGAAGAATGAAAACAGTGAGAATTTTAACAAAGTTAGAAAGTATAAAGAAGAACCAAATAAAGCTGAAGAATACAATAAATGAAGTAAAAAATATACTAGAAGGAATCAACAGTAGATTAGATGACAGAGGGGAATGCATCAGCGAACTGGAAGACAGAATAGCAAAAATCACTCAAGCTAAAGACAAAAAAGACAAAAGAATTTTTTTAAATAAGGATAATTTAAAAGACTTCAGGGACAACATTAAGTATACTAACATTCGCATTGTAGGGGTCCCAGAAGTAGAAAAGAGAAAGTGACAGAGAACTTATATGAAGAAAAAAAATAGCTGAAAACTTCCCTAATGTAGAAGAGGAAACAGACTTCCAGGTCCAGGAAGCACAGAGTCCCAAACAAGATTCCTCAAAGAGGTCAACACCAAGACACATTATAATTAAAATGGCAAAAATTAAAGATAAAGAGATAATCTTAATAGCAGTAAGAGAAAAACAACTAGCTATGTACAAGAGAACTCCCATAGCTATCAGCTGACTTTTCAGCAGAAATTTTGCAGAGCAAAAGGGAGTGGCATGATATACTCAAAACGATGAAAGGAAAAAAAACAACAACACTATAACCAAGAATATTCCACCAGGCAAGGTTATCATTCAGATTTGAAGGAGAGATAAAATGTTTTACAGACAAGCAAAAGCTGAAAGATTTCAGCACCACTAAGCTGGCTTTACATAAATGTTAAAGGGACTTCTCCAAGCAGAAAAGAAAAGACCACAACTAGAAATAGGAAATTCGCAAAAGGAAAAATATCACTGGTAAAGGCAAACATACAGTAAAGGTAGTCACTTATAGAACTAGTAAGAAGGTTAAAAGACAAAGGTATTATAATTATCTATATTCACAATAAAAAGTTAAAGGATACACATGAAGAAAAATGTAAAATATGATGTCAAAACATTAAAAGTGAGCAGGTGGAGTAAAAATGCATGTTTGTTAGAATGCATTCAAACTTAAGAGATCATCACCTTAAAATAATCATATACATTAACAAAATATTAAAATATATTTTAAAACAAAGACTGTAACAAGAGACAAAGAAGGACATTACATAATAATAAAAGGATCAATCCAGCAAGAAGATATAACAATTGTAAATATGTATGCATCCAACATAGGAGCACCTAAATACATAAAGCAAATATTACATAAAGGGATAAATTAACAGTAACACAATAGCAGTAGGTGACTTTATCATCTCCCTTACATCAATGGATAGATCATATAGAAAGAAAATCAATGAGGAAACACTGCCCTTAAACAATACATTAGATCAGACGGACTTAATACGTATCTAAAGAACAATCCATCCAAAAGCAGTAGAGGGACTTCCCTGGTGGCGCGGTGGTTAAGAATCCGCCTGCCAATTCAAGGGACATATGTTCGATCCCCAGTCTGGGAATATTCCACATGCTGCAGAGCAACTAAGCCCATGTGCCACAACTACTGAGCCTGTGCTCTAGAGACCATGAGCAACAACTACTGAGGCCGCGTGCCACAACTACTGAAGCCCATGCACCTAGAGCTCGCGCTCCACAACAAGAGAAGCCACCGCAATGAGAAGCCCACGCACTGCAATGAAGAGTAGCCCCCGCTCGCCACAACCAGAGAGCCGGGGGGCTCGCCACTGCCCCCACACGCAGCAACAAAGACCCAACGCAGCCAAAAATAAATAAATTAGTTTAAAAAATAAATAAAATACTGTTTAAAAAAAAAAGAAACAAAAGCAGTAGAATACACATTCTTTTCAAGTGCACATGGAACATTCTCAAGGATAGATCACATGCTAGGCCCCAAAACAAGTCTCAGTAAATTTAAGAAGACTGAAATCATATCAAGCATCTTTTCCTACCACAACACTATGAGACTAGAAATCAACTACAAGAAAAAAACTGCAAAACACACAAACACATGGAGAATAAACAATATGCTACTAAACAACCAATGGGTATTGAAGATCAAAGAGGAAATTTTTTAAAAGGCACAAAGACAAAGAAAACGGAAATTCAACAATCTAAAATCTAAGGGACACAGCAAAGCAGTTGTAATAAGGAAGTTTATAAAAGCCTATCTCAGGAAACAAGAAAAATCGAAATAAATAATTTGACCTTAAACATAAAGGAACTACAAAAGAAAAACAAAACCCAAAGTTAGTAGAAAGAAAGAATACAAATTAGAGCAAAATAAATAAAACAGAAACCAAAAAAAAGAAAAGATCAATGGAACTAAGAGCTTTAAAAAGATAAACAAAATGATAAAACTTTAGTGAGACACATCAAGAAAAAAAGGGAGAGGGCCCACAAAATCAGAAATGAAAGAGGAAACATTACAATCAACACCACAGGAATACAAAATGTCACAGGAAATTACCATGACCAGTTATATGCCAATAAACTAGACAACCTGAAGAAATGGATAAATCCCTAGAACCATACAATCTCCTAAGACTGATCAGAAAGAAACAGAAAATGAAGAGACAGATTACAAGTAATGAAATTGAATGAGTAATAAAAAATAAAACTCCCCACATACAAAAGTCCAGGACCAGATGGCTTCACAGGTGAATTCTACCAAACTTTAAAAATGAGTTAAATACCTATTCTTACCAAAATAGTCCAAAAAATTGAAGAGGCAGGAATGTTTCCAAACTCACTTTACAAGGCCAGCATGATCCTGATACCAAAATCAGACAAAGACACCACCAAAAAAAGAGAATTACAAGCCAACATCTATGATGAACATAGATGCAACAACTCCTCAACAATATATAAACAAAACAAATTCAACAATACATTTAATGATCATACAACATGATCAAGTGGGATTTATCTCAGGGATGCAAGAACGTTCCAATACCCACAAAACAAAATTATGATACAGCACATCAACAGATTGAAGGATAAAAATCATATGATCATCTCAATAGAGCAGAAAAGGCTTTTGACAAAATTCAACACCCAATTATGATAAAAACACTCAACGAAGTGGGTACACAGAGGAAATGTACCTCAACATAATAAAGACCATATATGACAAACACAGAGCCAACATCATTCTCAACACTGAAAAGCTGGCAACTTCTGGTTGCCAAGGAGGGGTAGGGGAGGGATGGATTGGGAGTTTGGGATTAGCAGATGCAAATTATATATAGAATGCATAAACAACAAGGTCCTATAGGGAACTATATTTAATACCCTGTGATAAACCATAATGGAAAAGAATATAAAAAAGAATATATATATATATATACACACACACACACACACACAGACACAACCGAATCACTTTGCTGTACAGCAAAAATTAACACACTGTAAATCAACTATATTTTAAATAAAAAAATAAATAAAACGTGCAGTTTTAAAGTACTTTCTCTGATTTCAACACTTCACCATCCCTTCCTTGTTTTAGCATTCTCTCAAAGTCATGGTAATGAGGGATAATATCAGGAAAAGTCAGATAAGCACTGGAGCCTTTGCTCCAAACTTTGAGACTGCCTGACTTCACTGTGCCCAGCCTACCTCTTCCATACGTTACTCAACTCTGCATCATAGCCCATGGACTTTCTCCTGTGTCCAGCATTAATAGGCTAGCAGCCAAGTTATTAAGATCCTACCTGTATCCTTGATAAAAATGAAGGCAACTTTTTTTAATTAAAGGAACAGTTTTTCTGGGTGATGTTGTTTAATAGATAAGAACAATGCCAGATGCAGAAGATGAGGCTGTAGCCCAGCTTCATCTCTAACTAGCTCTGATTCTCAACCTCCAATGCTTGAGCAAGTCCATCCAGAAGAGCTCCCCATCCCAGTTCTGAGCGAAACCACCTTCAATGCCTACAGTAGAACTTTGGTAAATAATCTTTTAAATGCATCCACAGAGGCAATGATTGTTGACACAGACGATCTAAAAAGTGAGAGACTCTGGCAGTTCTTAGTTATTACTCTTAAATAAAATACTTAAACTCACTGGTCCTCAGTTCTTTTGCTTTAAATAACTATGTTATTCTGTGTGCTCTCTTAGGTCCTCCCAGCTAAATATTTCTATGAGCTACAGCAAAAGAATGAGACTGAGATTTGCCATAATGCTTGAAGGGAAACATCTGATATTAGAGCAGTATGTTTGGTATCCACAGTTAGGACTTAGTATCCATGTAAGTCAAAAGTGTCCACATTTGATATAGTCTATAATGAAAGACAGGCTTGATAAATAGCAAATGGTTTGGAATTACAAATAAAGCCTTAGGGGTTGTCTCATTTATACAGCCTTCCAAAGAATTACAGGTGGCCTAAATAGTCTTATTTCCCAGATCATGGTGAAGATCATTTTGGGTACAGCAAGAATTCTTTCAAAGGCTGGTCCCCCCTGATGTCCATGAGGTACCGTGTAACAATGTAAAGGACACAAATCTCAGAACTGATATATCTGGATTGGAGGTCAGATTCCATTACTTCCGACTGTATGTCCTTAGGCAAATAAATTACCCTCTCTGATTTTGTTGGTTTAGCTATAAAATGGGATGTTGTTATGTGTATTACCTGCTTCAAAAGGTTATTGTGAAGAAAAATGATTTAATACATGTTAAAGGAATTTGGAAACAGAAAGGCTACATGTAATTATAAAGCTGTTTTTAGGGGGAAATTTAAGTAGGCAGAATACACTTCGCTCTTTACAGAGGTCATAATCTTATTCTGGGGCAAGGAGCTAACTGATTAAACATCTTTTCCATGTCACATGTTAATAGCAAAGATTATAGGCGCCGACATTCATTTTTGCAATATTAAGATCCATACATTAAAGCCACCATTTTTTTGTGTGCTATGAATCTCCCATCTGTTTTGTACTCTCTCCCAGAAAGAGACTGGTGTTATTTTTCAAAGAAGATGCCAGCTTTCAGGCTCTGGAGCTCCTAAGTGCATCTGAGCTGGTGTACCCTCCACCACCCGTCATCAGCAGATGGATCTTGTCTAAGTGATTTGGATTACTGGGTAAGAGCAAGATTTGGAACATGAACCTGTTCAAGGAATACATGCTCAAGGAATGCATATATTTGGTAAAACAGGATAAATGTGTATGTGAAAAAATCATTTTTTCCTCTTCATTATTTCCAGTATTAACAATAAAATAAATAAAAATAGCTTGCTACTAATGGCACTGAAGAGTCCAAAAAAGGACCAGAAACATTTGGCATTTTGGTGTTGAAGGAAAACCGGTCCTTTTTTGTTGTTATAGTAAGTGAAGCCTGAAAGGACCATGCAGAGAGGAAGATGAATCTAAGCTATGTCAAACTAGCAGGGAAATGGCACCTGTGAAGAAGCCTATTGCCAACTTCAACAATGATTTGTCAGGTTTGATTAAAACCTGAATTAAGCAGTTCTCATTAGAACCTCAGAAGGGTGAATTATGCAGCATAAGTAGATTACTCATGCCCTGATAGAAGCACTGGCACCACACACCCTGCTAGTAACTTTCAATTACATTGATAAATGAGAAGTTAAACTGTAATTTTTTTAGCACTATCCATTTTGTCTCTAACATCCTGCCACTTCTGTTTGTATTGTGACTAAAAAAACAAGGCCGCAATGAAACAGTCCTCTAGATTTAGTGTCACACTCCAGACCAGGAGATAATGGGGGGTAGAGTTATGATTGGAAAAGGGACCCCAAGAAGAGTGAAAGGTGTCCTTTATCTCCAATGCTGCCCCAGGTATTTACTAAGGTTGTATAATAAGTGCATTTAGGACTTATCTTCACTTACAAATAAAACAGCCAGATTATGGGATAATCTACTAATGACAGTGTCTTGAAAGTGCTAGTGGAAAAGTTAATGCCATTGGTCATGGACTGGACTTGTTAACTAGCCAGTGAGTCAACAGATTTCATTGGCCATAGTTAATCTTTATAACATTTACAAAAAAGAGACGACAGCAAAAGCACTTAGCAGGTTGGTCGCCATTTCCTCCCCTCAGCTGTTTATAAGTATCAATTAAATTTATATCTGATCTCATCCTTTTGGTTCCTGACACACAGTCATTTTTCCTATTAATGCAGACTGTGAAAAATTGGGCTAGGCATTGTGGGAAAGAAGGAAGGTGTCAAAAATGGATACCTGCATTTTCCAAATGAAACTTTTTTTTTTTTTTTTGCTCCAACTTTGAGGCCCATCTTTAGCATGGCGATGCACCCAATAAAACAAAAATCCAACTCCTCAAGGACTTGGAAAGCAGTATGCCTACAGGTAAGTCTCCTGTAGAGGGAAAAAAAGATGAACTGCATCTAATGACTCATACAAAAAAAAAAAAAACTTCTTAAAATCTCTACCCATATCTGCCTCTCCCTGGATTTCCAGTAGAGGAAGGAGCTGGTAAAACTCTTCTCACCCAACCTCAAAATTCCTCCAGACTTTCTTGGTTTCACTACTTCATCCCCTCTCCTGCTGCCTTCTTCTTGCTTCTGAACCTTGTCTCTTCTTCCAAGCCAAAGTGTAGGCTGAGAATGTAAATTAAGTTTGCTCAGTTTCCTCCAGTTATCTTCTCCATCCATGACTCTAATCAGACAATAAAGAACCATGATCCAAGTACCATAATGAATGCTCCTGATAACAGAGGAGGAAGGGTCTCATCACTTACCTTTCAATATTTTTACCGCAGTTCTATTACACCAAGGGGCTGGGAAGACCTCTCCAAAAGAAATGAACGCCAGAAACTTCACTGACAGTGGTTTCTGCCGTCAAGGTTTGAAGGCAAATTCCTCTTAGATTTTCATCTCACTCCATAGCAGCTGTATGCCAGCTTAGATCAGAGGCTTTCAGAACCTTCCCCCTTTTATATAAAAGAACTTCACGTTGAGAGGAAAGAAATGTGAGGGGAAATTTTTAGTACAGAGGCTTAGAAAAGAAAGAGAAAAAAGAAGAGGGATGAGATTTTAGGTGAGAAACCATTAAAGACAAACTACATGCTTCAAACTTATCCTGAAGCTTGGAGTAGGGAGAGAGACCATAAAGAAAAAAAGAGTCCTGAATCCTGGCATTAAGAGTCCTGCTCTTCCATTTGTATTAGGAAAATCACCTCCCTGGGCCTCTGTTTACTCCTCTATAAAATCAGGGAATTTGACTGAAGGATCTGAAAAGCCCACATCCCTTGATTTTATGAATCCTTCTTCATCTAATTTGCCTTCTAACCATCTCTCTAACCACCCCCGTCATTGTTACAATCCTCAGGATTTTAACTGTGTGCTTGTCCACACAGCCTGAAGATGTGTTGTGTTTTGCTTCATGTTCTGTGCAAACTCCAGCAGTCCCTGAATGCATGTACATTATCTCTATTATTAAATTCATCATCTACCAAAAAAAACAGTTTAATTACCTGATTGATTATGATACTGCACTAAGTCTACAGAATAATGACTTCACGGGAGTTAACAAATTAAGATAAATGAAGCTGCCAGGAATGCAGCTACACATACAAAAAAAAGAATAAAAAGCATTAAATTAAAACACATCTGACCAGTAAGATGGAAGTTGTTGAGTGTTTAGCCATGAACTATGTGATCTATTAATATCTATATATCTAATGGATAATCTCTTTTGAAATAGTCACCTAGAGAAAAAATGTTCAGCTGTTAGAATTGTTCAGTGGTCACACACTAAATTCAAGAGGCATTTCTATATTGTCCCTCCTCAACTTTATTTCCCAAAATGGAACTTACTGACTTTCTAATCTAACTTATTCCCTGGACTTAATTTTAAACACTCTTGGTTTATTCTTAAGATAAGGGTAAAAACCATGCTTCAGATTCCAGAGGAAAGAAATTCAAATGAAGAATTCTAAAATAACATGACTTAACTATTAGTATCTAATTTTCCAAGGTAAATACTGTGAAAAAAACAGCACTCATTTGGAAGTAAAAATTCTGGATTAAGAAAAATATTAGATTATTTTCAGTCATACATTCAATATGCCAAGTTCATCTTGGGAGTAAGGAATGCTTTGGTGATAAGAAAACACTTCACATCAGGCCTCAGGATAAGATGCCATCACGTGCAAGGAAGGATCTGTTCACTGCTCAGCTCACTGCTGGGCACTAAATCAACATCGTTATGTGTCTGACCGAACAAGACACAGATCTTATTTACATTTCAGAAAACTGAGCATAAGTCATTGAATTATTTGCAGGAGGCTGAATCAGAGATAGGATGAGCCTTTTTAAATCCCTGGTTCTATTCTAAGACTTCTGACACCTAGAATCAGAACAGTGTTTATAATAAATTGAATTTTGACTATTTTGATATTTTACTGAAAAAAACCTAATATTATAAAATGACCAAAAGAAAAAAAATTTTTTTCATGCATCTCCTTTTTATCATACAAATCCTTCCCTCCTCTCCAGAATACTGAAGTAATACTCGAATATAAATTACACTGTAATATTCATATGAACTCAAAATAAATTTGATTCCATGTGAGGGCCTGAGAGAATCTCTTAATCATCAAGTCCTGCAGTGAGGAGAGAGGAAACATCCCTTAAATTTTTTTTTTTTACAAAGTTATTTACATTGTTAAACAATTCTACAAGACTTAAAAAAAACAAATTCAACAGTCCTCTGTTCTTCCTCCCACATACACATTCACACCTTCGTTCCCTGACACTGAAATGTCTTAAACTCAGAATTTCATTGACTCCACCTCGCCAGGAAATCCACCTGCCTTCATTCAAGGGAAGGGAGCAGTGGGTACCTGACAGTGTGGGCTGAAGGAGGAAATCTAGGGGTCAAGTTCTTAAACAGCTTTTCTAATAATAATCCTGCTTTTCAGTCCTACTCACAGTCCTATTTCAAAGATATCTCATGTCTCCATGTGATCCACACTGCCTTGCTACTGGGCTCCACTCCTTACCCAACCTACATTTCAACTTCCTTTGGTCTGCTGATGTCAGCTTTCGTCCATCTACTATGTTGCCACCTCCTCTACGGTTTTCTTGACACTGTGGATTTACAACTTTAAAAAAAATCACCTTACTGTCCTAAAACTGGGGTTTTAAGAGGAATCATGAATTCAAATGTTCGTGCTATACTTAGCCAAAAATCTGCTATATTTAGCCAAAAATCTCAACTTTCGTTTCTTACTCTAAATCCTTACATACTGATAATTGACTTGTATATTTTCTGTAACTTAAAAACAAATTTAAAATTAAGCCCATGGAATCCAAGATGGTTCTTTCCCTACTCAGGCTTTCTATAAGTTTTCACCATTTTCTATTACGTGGTTAATTCTAGATGGTTAAACTTGTTTGAAGTTGGGTCTCTGAATTGGTGCACCCTTGTGTAGAGTCCAAATACACTCAAAATGATAATCAGCAAAAGAAAAATAAAGAATCAGTCATGTCACCCATATAATAGTTATGAAAACCAAGTGTTAGCTTTCTCTACAAAATGATTCAGGGTATAGTCTGTGGAGGTTTTTCCAAAAGTCCAGAGCAACCATGTGCCCCAGAGGTTGTTCAGGCAGCTGCTTATAAACATACTTGAAACACAGTTCTTAAGATGTCCTTGTACTTGGAGTTGCCTCTCTGTTTTCCCTTTCAAAATAAACAATCTTACTTATTCTTCAAGGCACAGCTCAAATATTACTTCCCCTCTTTGGCATTCTCTTTTCTCTTCCATTTCCATGGGAGAATCAATTACCCCATTATCTGAGCTCTTTTAATATTTTGTATATACTTCTACTGTAGTATATGTAACACACAATGTACTGAGATGATTTATTGTCTATACCTCCACTATATTTTGAACTCCTCAAAGACAGGATCTGTGTCCCATTCTTTTTGGTATCACCAGTAGCTAGTAGAGTACCTATAACTCAAAAGAGCATCAGCAAATAATCTTGAACTTAATCACAATGACACAAATATCCTCTACTCTGAGAAAGCCCGGGACTGCACAAGGAGAAATGAGGATGAAAACTCAATTCAAAGTCTAAAATAAAGAGAAGCTTTATGTATTAATCCAATTCCCCCTCACTAAAACTACCTGAGGAAGATATCATCCCTCTGGGAGATGAAGGAATCGAGACTCAAATAACCTGGTCAAGATCAAAGCTAGTAAACATTAGAATAAGAGCATTTTCACCCCCATCTGATTCCAAAGCTAGAGCTCTTGAATTTTTTTCTTTTTAATGCTTCTTTCCTGGAGATCAGAGAATACAACATGCAAAAAAGGAACAGTTTTTTCATCTGTGTTTTGCCAGATCTTGGTATATAACTGACTACAGTCTTCAAATATAAGTTATGTCCAAATGTTTGTTTTTTGACTTATTTTTTACATGGTTCATTTCTGAGCCATTACGTCTGCCATGGTTAGTTAAGCCTGCTGTGAACCTGTACAGTCTGAGACTGCTATTACTTTAAACGGTAGTTCTTAGTGCAGGAAGATGATGCTCCCAACTGTTCCACCTTCAGAGAAGGAAGGTGGGTACAACCGATTCCTTGACTTCTGTTCTCAACCACATATTGTGCACCTGCAATTTGCATACTTTGGGAAGTGAGCCTACTGGGGCCTTGATTTTTTTGTGTGCTTAGAAAAGTAAAATGTGGCATACATGCGTAACACAGTAAACCTTGCTGGAGTGCACATCTGGTGCTTTTTATCTTGTTTGAATCCTTTGGGCACCTACATATTGGCTACAATACTCAAGTTTGAGTCTACATATCTACATCTCTATATACAGATTCCTATATAGTTAACATCGCTATGCAATGTGAACAAAAAGAGTTTTTTATATCAATTTCGAATCCCTCTTCTCCACTGACTATTAATCAGTGTGGCCAAGGAAAATTGTTTCCATTGTGGAAAGTCTGATTTTCCTTCTCCTAGATCTCACTGGTATCTAGATTCTAGATACCTCATAGATTCTTATGCCTTACAGGTCATGCTCTCTGTGTCATGATAGGTGGGAAAGAAGAACATAAATCCTTGGCGTCCACCATTCCCAAACCTGCTGCAGGCTTCTTACTTAAAGCATTTGCAGCTCTTAATAGAGGGCTTTATCTACTTGCCAAAAATGCTCAGCCCATGCACAGGGGAGTCCAGAGGTGGCAGAAAGGTGATGTCTCTGGAGCAGCCTTCAGAAGCTGACAAAGAGAGGTGTGTCCTGCACTGACTCCCCAGAGGTGCCCAACAGGACTAAGCCCTGCTGTGTCACTGTGGTGATCGTCTCATTAGAATATCAGCTTCCCTCCCTTCTCTGCCTCACGTCCCTATTGGTACTACTGGGATTGCCTCACATCTGACCTCCAGCACTGAAGCCTAGAATAGAGAAAAGGCCACTTTAAGAACAGGGCTTATTAGGTGATACTTTGGAGATTTACTCCCTCCACTCTGCAGAGAACAATGCCAGCTCCTAACTCTCTCATCCCACCAGGACTGGCTTCTGCTTATTTCCTCCATTCATCGGTTCTCCCTAAGCTGGGTGTCCTGTGACAGGGTCTCTACTCTGAACACTGTAGCACAATTAGGGGCCTTTTAAATTCCTTAGGGCAAGAAGAGTCACTGTCCTGTCTGTGCCCAGGATGAAAATGGATTCCCTCCCACCCTAACCACTGAGTGGTGCCTTTGCAGCTCCAATCACTCCTTCCTTGATAAGCTGCAGGCCACCATGTCCTTTTGCCTAGTCCTCTCAAGTGAGCATTTACTATCTTTTTCCTCTTGTAAGCTACATGCATACACACACACTTTTACTTTACTTATAAATGTGTTCATTTATTATTGCTGTTACTGTAATAAATCATCATAAATTCAGTGGCATAAAACAACAAAAAAATCTTACAGATCTGGAGATGAGAAATCTGAAACGAGTCTCACAGGGCTAAAATCAAAGTGTTGGTAGGGCTGCATTTCTTTTGGAGACATTATGGGAGAACCAGTTTTCTTGCCTTTTCCAGCTTCCAGAGACTATCTGCACTCCTTAGCTAGAGGCCCCATTCCTCCATTTTCAAAGCCGGCATCATTAAAGTAAGTCCTTCTCATGCTGCCATCCTCTGATTCTCTCTCTTCTGTCTTCCTCTTCCACTTATAAGGACCTTTGTGACTACGTCGGGCCCACCCAGATATCTCAAAGTCAGCTTAGTAGCAACTTTAATTACATCTGTAACCTTAATTCCCTTTGCCATATAAACTAACATGTTCACAGTTTCTAGGAATTGGGATATAGACATCTTTGGGAGGTGGGGGCATTATTCTACTAATCACAATAAGTTTAAAAATGCTAATTATGTTACTTACTGCTGTCAGACCTAAATTATTCTAGATGCTGTGTATAAGGATGATCCTATTACCCCACTCACTCTAGAAGCAACATCCATCTAAAACACTGAATACTATACATTACCAATAGTAGCCATCATTCAGAACCTATGATGTGTCAGGTATTCGATGTACTAAACAATGTTTAATAGTTACAGCATGGCCTTCAGAATTACACTGGTCTGGAATTCAAGTTGTACTCTGCCACCTACTAAATAGATATCACTCTGGACAAGTTAATTAACCCCTTTGAATCTCATTCTATCAAATGTTAAAGAGACAGTATACCTCCTTCACAGTGATGATTTGATCACTTTATTGTTTTAACTGACACCAGAATTCCTTATTGTAAGATTGTCATTGTTTGGAAAAATTGAGAAGAATATTTGATTACATAAAGGATTACCTCATGTTTTTACCTTTTAATCCTCCCAAAATTAATCCAAAATGACAGTTGAGAAATTAGCATGTTAGTAACCCATAACGTTGAGAATGAGAGAGGAGGAAACAGTGAGAAGAATCATTTCAACAAATATTTGAGAGATGAAATATAAATGGTGTGGTAACTGACATATCAGAATACAGGAAGCTAAAGTCGACATCAGCATCAGAGGGTACCAAAAAAGAAGCTAGCCAATTTGCCCAACAAAACATCTGGAAGCTCAGCCTTTGGAACCAGTCAGCACTAAAACTGGAAGGGCTGGGGTGAACAAAGAGAAAATGGCTAAGATCTACGCTCACAGTAAGTGGCATGGAGACATTTCCACCCAGGTTGTCTTTTTCACTCTGTGAAGCCTGGCAACTGTTCCTCAACCTCAGCTCTGTGAGACAGGGGAAATGTTTTCCTGTGGAGAAATGGAATCAGTAAGGGTCCTCCTAATGTGGGAACAAGAGACACACAGAAAAGGGTATTCATGGTACTGAAAAGCAGGGACTATGCCTAAGTTCACATACTGAACTACAGGAGTGTTAGAACTCAATCCTCATCAGGAAGAAAACTAGAGGATTTTTGTTTAGGGTAAACTAAACAGTTCACATATTGACCTTTGACTGACCCTCAATGAAATAACTGGCTTTCTATTGAAGGCCATCAGACAACAAGTCCATCTACCATTAAACAGAACTTCTGACCAGAGTTTTAGTGACAAATATCAGTGGAAAGTTAAAGGTTACCGGACATTTGAGTAAGTATCCAAAGTGAAAGATCAAAACAAACAGAAACCAAAAAAGAGGATAAAAGGCAATGAAGAAGAAAATCAACACAACACGCAAGATATTCAGAGAGACATAACTCTTTCTCTAAAACTAAAAAATGATGCAGTGAAAAAAGGACTGTCTTAGAATTTTAAAAAAAGAGCTCCTGGGGGCAGAGTCAAGATGCTGGACTAGGAGGATGCAGAATTTGTGTCTCCTCACAACCAGGGCACCTACCAGGCACAGCGGGGGACCACGGACACCTAAGGGGACGGGAGGAAACCCCAGCGACTGGGTAGGATGTGAGGTGTGGCGGGGAGGAGAAGTGGAGGCGGGACGGGACTGGCGCCCCTGAGGGGCAGCTTGGGGAGGGAAAGGGATCCCACACCCAAAGGGGGAAATTGGGGGACCATTGGGAGGGCAGAGGATCAAAAGGGAGAGTGGCCAGGTTTCCCCTGCCCACTTGGGCCCCCAGGAGCCTGCTGAGATACCGGGCCTGATCCTCTGTGCACCAAGGCCCCCTCCAGCCACGCGGGTCCTGAGGGAGTGGGAGGCAGGGAAGGGGGAAGAAAAGTAAAGGCCGGACCTCCGGGACCGGCACCCCTGAGGGGGGGCTGGGGGAGGGGAGGAGTTCCTACACCTAGCAGGACCCACCCATGGTTAGGGGTCCAGAGTGGATGGGGGAGACCCTGGGGGAGATGGTGGGGGAGGGGTGCGAAAGAACGGAAGGGAACATGGCCAGCGCTTTTCCTGTCCACTTAGGCACCAGGGAGCCTGTTGGGCTCCCAGGCCTAATCCTCTGCCCTCAGAGCCTCCCTCCTGCCGTGCAGAGCCCAAGCCCCGCCCCTACACCCCCACCCAGGGCCCTACCTCTACACTCAGAGACTCCCTCTGAGACCCCCTCCAACCGTGCTGGGCCTAAACCCCACCCACACACCCTCACCCAGGGCCTTACCTCCAAACTCCAAAACTCCACACTCCAGAGGCCCTCCTTTCGAGGCTGCCTCTCCCCTTCCCAGCAGGTCCTAAGCAGAGGCCCCGCCCCACGCTTCAATGTTGCCCCGCCTAGGCCCCGCCCCCAAGGCCTTTTCGCGCTGCGTGGATCCTGAGCCTAGGCCCCTCCCCACGCTCAAACGTCATCCCCCACCCACCTAGATCACATCCCACCCTAAACCCCACCCCTGCAGAAGTTCCACCTCCACCTAAACTCTGCCCCCTATAGCCAAGGCTTTTCTTTCTTTCTGTTGTGGTTTTATTTTACCTTGTTGCAGTTGTTTCAATTATATTTTTACTTTTCCTAATGTATTTTTTATCTTTCTAATTTTATTTTGTTTTTTATTCTTTGTTATTGTATTGCTCCTTGCTTTTTTTTTTTTCACCATGCCACACGGCTTGTGGGACCTTGGTTCCCAGGCCAGAGGTCAGGCCTGAGCTCCTGTGGTGGGAACTCCAAGTCCAAACCGCTGGACTAACAGAGAACCTCAGACCCCAGGAAATATTAATCGGAGTGAGGCCTCCCCGAGTTCCTCATCTCAGCACCAAGACCCAGCTCTATCCAACTGCCTGCAAACTCCAGTGCTGGACGTCTCCGGCCAAACAAAAGGAATACAGCCCCACACATAAAAAACAAAAAAAAAATGAAATGACAAAAAAATTTGTTACAGATGAAGGAGCAACGTAAAAACCTACAAGACCAAATAAATGAAGACGAAACAGGCAACGTACCTGAAAGAGAATTTAGAGTAATGATAGTAAAGATGATACAAAACCTCAGAAACAGAATGGAGAAAATACAAGAAACATTCAACAAGGATCCAGAAGAACTAAAAAGCAAACAAACAGTGATGAACAACACAATAATTGAAATTAAAAATACTCTAGAAGGAATCAATAGCAGAATAACTGAGGCAGAGGAATGGACAAATGAGGCAGAAAATAAAATGATGGAAATAACTGCTGCAGAGCAGAATAAAGAAAAAGAATGAAAAGAATTGAGGACAGTCTCAGAGACCTCTGGGACAACAGTAAACACACCAACATTCGAATGATGGGGGGTCCCAGAAGAAGAAGAGAAAAAGAAAGGGTCTGAGAAAATATTTTAAGAGATTATAGTCAAAAACTTCCCAAACATGGGAAACGAAATAGTCAATCAAGTTCAGAAAGTGCAGAGTCCCATACAGGATAAATCCAAAGAGAAACACACCAAGACACATGTTAACCAAACTATCAGAAATTAAATACAAAGAAAAAATATTAAGAGCAGCAAGGGAAAAGCAACAAATAACATACAAGAGAATCCCCATAAGGTTAACAGCTGATCTTTCAACAGAAACTCTGCACACCAGAAGAGAGTGGCAGGACATATTTAAAGTGATGAAAGGGAAAAACCTACAACCAAGATTATTCTACCCAGCAAGGATCTCCTTCAGATTCTACAGAAATTTCAAACCTTTACAGACAAGCAAAAGGTACGAGAATTCAGCACCAACAAACCAGCTTTACAACAAATGCTAAAGGAACTTCTCTAAGAGGGAAACACAAGAGAAGAAAAAGACCCACAAAAACAAACCCAAATCAATTAAGAAAATGGTAATAGGAACATACATATCGATAATCACCTTGAATGAAAATGGATTAAATGCTCCAACCAAAAGACACAGGCTTGCTGACTGGATACAAAAACAAGACCCTTATATACGCTGTCTACGAGAGACCAACTTCAGACCTAGGGACACATACAGACTGTAAGTAAGGGGATGGAAAAAGATATTCCATGCAAATGGAAATCACAAGAAATTGGAGTAGCAATACTCATATCAGATAAAATAGACTTTAAAATAAAGACTGTTACAAGAGATAAGGAAGGACACTACAAAATGATCAAGGGATCAATCCAAAAAGAAAACGTAGCAATTATAAATATTTATGCACCCAACATAGGAGCACCTCAATACATAAGGCAAATGCTAACAGCCACAAAAGGAGAAATCGACAGTAACACAATAATAGTGGGGGACTTTAACACCCCACTTACACCAACAGACAGATCATCCAGACAGAAAATAAATAAGGAAACACAAGCTTTAAATGACACAATAGACCAGATAGACTTAATTGATATTTTTAGGACATTCCACTTGAAAGCAGAAGAATACACTTTCTCCTCAAATGCACATGGAACATTCTCCAGAATAGATCACATTTCGGGTCACAAGTCAAACCCTGGAAAATTTAAGAAAACTGAACTGAAATCGTACCAAGCATCTTTTCCAATCACAATGCTATGAGAAATCAATTACAGGAAAAAATAGTAAAAAACACAAATACATGGAGGCTAAACAGTGTGCTGCTAAATAACCAAGAGATCACTGAAGAAATCAAAGAGAAAATCAAAAATACCTAGAAACAAATGACAACAAAAACACGATCCAAAACCTATGGGACAAGCAAAAGCAGTTCTAACAGGGAAGTTCATAGCAATTCAAGCTTACCTCAAGAAACAAGAAAAATCTCAAATAAACAATCTAACCTTACACCTAAAGCAAACAGAAAACGAAGAAAAAAGAAAACCCAAAATTAGTAGAAGGAAAGAAATCATAAAGATCAGAGCAGAAATAAATGAAACAGAAACAAAGAAAATAGCAAAGGTCAATAAAACTAAAAGCTGGTTATTTGAGAAGATAAAAAAAATTGATAAACCTTTAGCCAGATTCATCAAGAAAAAAAGGAAGGGGATGTAAATCAATAAAATTAGAAATGAAAAAGGAGAGATTACAACTGACACTGCAGAAACACGAACGATCATAAGAGACTACTACAAGCAACTATATGCCAATAAAATGGACAATCTGAAAGAAATGGACAAATTCTTGGAAAAGTACAACCTTCCAAGATTTAACCAGGAAGAATTAAAAATATAAACAGACC
Source organism: Balaenoptera musculus (assembly GCF_009873245.2). Taxonomy (NCBI): domain Eukaryota; kingdom Metazoa; phylum Chordata; class Mammalia; order Artiodactyla; family Balaenopteridae; genus Balaenoptera; species Balaenoptera musculus. The sequence continues at coordinate 88,242,084 of NC_045788.1, forward strand.
AATCACAGGTAATGAAATAGAAACTGTAATTAAAAATCTCCCAACAAACAAAAGTCCAGGACCAGATGGCTTCACAGGCAAATTCTATCAAACATTTAGAGAACAGTTAAAACCTATACTACTCAAACTCTTCCAAAAAATTGCAGAGGGAGGAACACTCCCAAACTCGTTCTATGAGGCCGCCATCACCCTGATACCAAAACCAGACAAAAGATATCACAAAAAAAGAAAATTATAGACCAGTATCACTGATCAACATAGATGCAAAAATCCTCAAGAAAATACTAGCAAGCAGAACCCAACAACACATTAAAAGGATCATATACCATGATCAAGTGGGATTTATCCCAGGGCTGCAAGGATTCTTCAATATATGCAAAACAATCAATGTGATATACCATATTAACAAATTAAAGAATTAAAAACCATATGATCATCTCAATAGATACAGAGAAACGTTCTGACAAAATTCAACAGGTATTTATGATTAAAAACTCTCCAGAAAGTGGGCATTGAGGGAACCTACCTCAACATAATAAAAGCCATATACAACAAACCCACAGCAAACATCATTCTCAATGGTGAAAAGTGAAAGCGTTTCCTCTAAGATCTGGAACAAGACAAGGATGTCCACTCTCGCCACTAGCATTCAACATAGTTTTGGAAGTCCTAGCCACGGCAATCAGAGAAGAAAAAGAAATAAAAGGAATACAAATACAAGTTGGAAAAGAAGAAGTAAAACTGTCACTTTTTGCTGATGACATGATACTATACATAGAAAATCCTAAAGATGCCACCAGAAAATTACTAGAACTAATCAATGAATTTGGTAAGGTTGTAGGATACAAAATTAATGCACAGAAATCTCTTGCATTCCTATACACTAACAATGTAAGATCAGAAAGAGAAATTAAGGAAACACTCCCATTTACCATTGCAACAAAAAGAATAAAATACCTAGGAGTAAACCTACCTAAGGAGACAAAAGACCTGTACTCAGAAAACTGTAAAATACTGATGAAAGAAATCAAAGATAACATAAACAGATGGAGAGATATACCATGCTCCCGGACTGGAAGAATCAACATTGTGAAAATGACTATACTACCCAAAGCAACCTACAGATTCAGTGCAATCCCTATCAAACTACCAATGGCATTTTTCACAGAACTAGAACAAAAAATTTCACAATTTGAATGGAAACACAAAAGACCCAGAATAGCCAATGCAATCTTGAGAAAGAAAAGCAGAGCTGGAGGAATCAGGCTCCCTGACTTCAAACTATACTACAAAGCTACAGTAATCAAGACAGTATGGTACTGGCACAAAAACAGAAATATAGATCAATGGAACAGGATAGAAAACCCAGAGATTAAACCCACACACATATGGTCATCTTATCTTTGATAAAGGAGGCAAGAATATACAATGAAGAAAGACAGCCTCTTCGATAAGTGGTGCTGGGAAAACTGGACAGCTACATGTAAAAGAATGAAATTAGAACACTCCCTAACACCATACACAAAAATAAACTCAAAATGGATTAAAGACCTAAATGTAAGGCCAGACACTATCAAACTCTTAGAGGAAAACATAGGCAGAACACTCTATGACATGAATCACAGCAAGATCCTTTTTGACCCACCTCCTAGAGTAAGGGAAATAAAAATAAAAATAAACAAATGGAACCTAATGAAACTTAAAAGCTTTTGCACAGCAAGGGAAACCATAAACAAGACAAAAAGACAACCCTCAGAATGGGAGAAAATATTTTCAAAGGAAGCAACTGACAAAGGATTAATCACCAAAATATACAAGCAGCTCATGCAGCTCAGTATCACAAAAACAAACAACCCAGTCCAAAAATGGGCAGATGACCTAAATAGACATTTCTCCAAAGAAGATATACAGATGGCCAACACATGAAAGGATGCTCAACATCACTAATCATTAGAGAAATGCAAATCAAAACCACAATGAGGTATCACCTCACACCAGTCAAAATGGCGATCATCAAAAAAATCAACAAACAATAAATGCTGGAGGGGGTGTGGAGAAAAGGGAACCCTTGTGAACTGTTGGTGGGAATGTAAATTGATACAGCCACTATGGAGAACAGTCTGGAGTTTCCTTAAAAAACTAAAAATAGAACTACCATATGACCCAGCAATCCCACTACTGGGCATATACCCTGAGAAAACCATAATTCAGAAAGAGACATGTACTACAATGTTCACTGCAGCTCTATTTACAATAGCCAGGACATGGAAGCAACCTAAATGTCCATCAACAGATGAATGGATAAAGAAGATATAACACATATATAAACAATGGACTATTACTCAGGCATAAAAAGGAACGAAATTGAGTTATTTGTAGTGAGGTGGATGGACCTAGAATCTGTCATACAGAGTGAAGTAAGTTAGAAGGAGAAAAACAAATACCATATGCTAATGAATATATATGGAATTTTAAAAAGCAGTACTGATGAGCCTAGTGGAAGGGGAGGAATAAAGACACAGATGTAGAGAACAGACTCAAGGGCACGGGGGGGAAGGGGAAGCTGGGATGAAGTGAGAAAGTAGCATCGACAAATATACACTACCAAATATAAAATAGATAGCTAGTGGGAAGCAGCCGCATAGCACAGGGAGATCAGCTCGGTGTTTTGTGACCACCTAGAGGGGTGGGATAGGGAGGGTGGGAGGGAGGCTCAAGGGGGAGGGGATATGGGGATATATGTATACATATAGCTGATTCACTTTGTTGTACAGCAGAAAGTAACACAACATTGTAAAGCATTTATACTCCAATAACGATGTGAAAAAAAATGTAAAAAGAGCTCCTGAAAATGAAAGATATTATAACTGATTTTTTTTATCAAAAGCAGAGATGGAAGTTATAGTTGGGAAATCCAGGAAAGTAGATTAAAATGTAAAACGACATAGAATATAGGAAAGACATAACAAAATAAGAGAATTGCACCCTGCTTTCTGACATTTAATAGGAATTCCAGAAATCCTGAATACAGATATTATCAAAGAAATAATATTAGTTTTCCTTGAACTGAAATAAATAATCTTCCAGAAAGAGAGTGCTCAGGAATGCCCAGAACAATAAGAAACACCATTAGAAATTTTATCAAGAGGTAAGGGAAGATTCTGAAAGTTTATAGGATAGCACACACACACAGCCTTTATAAAATAACAGGCATTACATACATCAGCAACACTAGATATTAAATGACAGCAAAGCTAAACCTCTCAAATTCTGATACAAAATTATTCTTAATCTAGAATTCCAAACTAACTGTATCAGTCTTCATTGCAAACAAGAGAATGTACCCTGTAGGCTAAGAAAACTGAGTTTCTTAAAGGATAGTAGATAGCTCACTGAATCATTGGGAACCCTGGAGAAATAAGCTCAAGATCAGGGTTCCAGTACCAAGACCCAGAACTACACTGCAGAACCACCCTGATGGAAAAGCCATTTTATTTTACTACTGCACCAACCATGCACTTCAATTTCTCCTCCCATGACACCAGTGACACTAGTGCCCCTGAAAACCACATGCCTCTGAACCTTCACCAGCAAAATGGTTTCTTCCTATAACACTAAAGCTACTTGCTTCTGAATGTAATCCCGTACTGGTAAGGACTGTCTGATAAGATGAACTCACATAAGTGCACCATAGCTGCAAAGGAGATTGGTGAAAGGAGTATTCTGGATCGTACCTTGTAGAGACAGAAATCACAGAATGGGAAATCATAAAAATATAAGGAGGATGTTTGAGAGAAACTCAACAGCCACTATTCCCATCAAATGAGAGATGTGTACTATTCCATAAATTATCAATCAAATGTGAGAGTACAATAAAAACATTTTCAGACATACAGCGAATTCAAATAAATGCCATCACCCTTTCTTAGAGAGATGCTAGAAGATGAACTCCACAAAATACGGGAATAAACCAAGAGAGAGTAATACATGGCATCCCAGACACAGGATCAAACACTGAAAAAGAATGAAGGGAATTCCAGGAGGACATCTGATCATGATGCCCAAAGTGTAACCAGCTGAGACCAGAGAAGGATGATAGAGAAATGGGAGGAGGGCTTTCTAGTGCAAAAAAAAAAAAAAAATGAAGAAACTGATTTATTATCTCTTACATCTTAACATTTGAAAATATATTTGTAAGTGTTTGACAGTTTTATTGGAGCTTTTGGAAGAAATGCAAAATAGAGAAATATAAGCAATAATAAAAATAATAAAACAATAGAGTAAATTTGGGAAAGAAGAAACATAGTATACTATTTGGCTCAGTAGTAAATAATATTTAACTACTCAGTAACATAAAAACTGAGTACTGAGTTAATTAAATATATGCTAAATTACACTGAGAGAACACATGTGTACAGGTGGAGGGGTGTGTATTAAGAGTGATAAATCCTGAATTACCATAACAGGAAGTCTAAAAACACTAAGACTGAAAAACTAATGAACAGCAGCACAAATATAAATATTTATAAAGATGTTGGAAAACTGTAGAAGATATCTACAAGATATCTGTAAAAGAGCTGAAGTTGATACATAAGGAGAGCAAGACTTGAGAATGAGGAAGTATGGGACAGGAGTCTATATTTTATTCAAAATATGCCCTTTAGTCCTTTTTGATTTTTAACTATGTGAATGCAATACATTGATAAATGTAGAATTTTTTTTAAAAGAAAATAATTTTGGTAAATGATGGTATAGAAAGTGGGATCTCAAAAGCCTGGATAACAGATATCAAAACTTTAGTTTTGCATGATAGAAGACAACCAATTTGAAGTTTCCAGGGAAATGTAACAAAAATGAAAGTAAAAAGAAGGGGACAGGAGAGAGAAGTCATGGGAAGTAGCCAGCAAAAAGGTGACATTTTGTGCCACACATTATATAATTCTTCCCTGTGACACTGCAAAACCATCAGTAACATATTCTACACCCGGAGATCAGTGAGTGATCTCTGACCAGAAACAACAACAAAAAAAAAAAATGAAGAAGGAATTGTCATTCTTTCGAACATAGCTGGTATCAAATGATGAAAGAACCAATAGGCTGAGTTAGTCCTTCGAAAACAAGCTCCTTAAAAATGAGCAGAAATCTTAGAAAGATTTTGGATTTAGAAATTTGATTTTTTCTAGAACTTAGAGGGGCAGCAAAGTATCCTGATTTACTGTCGATTATACACAAAATAATGCATCTGATAAGCTTAACACAATGCTGGCACATTCAGTATAAGGCATTCAGTATAAGGCAGATGTATATATAATCTCATGCACTCCTCGAACAACCCTTTAAGGTAGGCAATATTAACTCCACGTTTCCCAAGGACGAAAAGGCTCACAGACACCTTTTTCTCAAGATCACACCGACCAGTGCCTTTCAAAGGTCTTTATACAATACCAACAGAATCATCAAATTCATCCTAAGTTAGAGTTAGAACCATACATAATGAACAGACCATTAGCATTGTATCCTGCATATACTAATTTTATACAGAGTGTGGCAAAAAGATGAGGAAATATATGCCCTTTTGCTTTGGAACCTAAGATGCTCTAAACTCTCCTTAAACAGATTGAATGGGAAAAACTGCGTAGGAGTGGAAATGATTGTGATAATCTAGAGAAATTTTTAAACACGTCCATATTTTATGTAGGAGAGTTGTTTTATTTTTTAAGACATCTTTTTTGTGGGAGGATAACTTCTATCTTTACTCTGTTTTAAGAAGCTCATTGCCCCAATCATGTAATATATTAGATCATGAATGTTATCCTGGATTCTGTTAAGAGTACTAGATCCTCAACTACAGAAATAGAAAGTCTAAAAACAGCAACTAAAATTAATTAGTTAAAAATAGCCATACAAGTATTTTATTTAGAAAGATGCTGGAAAATTCCATCTGAACATCATTCATCAATGCCACTAATTATTGATAAACAGGTTGAACAGGTTACAGTGCTGACAGAATCCTTTAGCTTTCCATTGTCCCAATTTATTGCATTTTTCGGTTAAATACTGTCAAAGAAAGGTGTTAATTGAAAATATTTTGTCCTATGGCTTAGAGTTCACTCTTTTCTCTCCAATTATTTACAAACCATTACTCTTTGCAATGATATATTCTAGAACTTTGCATAGGATCCACGTCAACAATCCGTTGCACTCTAAAGCACAAATGCTTCCAAGAACTAACCAGGGAATAAAACTGGGGAACACAGAGGAGAGCAGAGGAGGTGGAAACTGTAATAAACTATAAAACACATCTCCCCTAAAAGTATTCAGATTTAATAACTTTTTCTGTACCAGTCAACAGATTCTTGCCAGCTTTATTTGTCCTATGGGCAACCAGATTGTGACTTCTTATCAAAAGTGCCCCTATTTGCCATCACACCCTTTTCAAAATCAGAATGTCATCGTCCTCTTCAGTTCCCAATGATTCCTCAGAGGTCATCTACAAGGACATAGTAAACTCCTTTCTTCCTTGAAGGTATGCTAAGTCCCAACTACATCCCAGGCACTGTACTAGCCACCAGGGAAACAGCAGGGAGACCAACAGACATAGCACTTGGAGCTTAGATAGAAAAGTAATCATTGGAATGGCCACAAACAAACATATACTTACAAATCATAACATACACTGCCTTACAGGGTGCTATGAGAGAATATAACAGGTGTATTGATCTTTTTGAAGTTGTCCTAGTCTTCAAGGGCCTATTTCATCTAGCAGGAGACCTGAGTTCATTTAGATCCATTAGGTGCTGTCTCATAAAATCTTCACCCATATAGATTTAAATTCCCCTGGAACCAATATTTGTTTTACCCTATGGTTTGAAGATCATTCTATTTGACAGAGAAGACAAAAGCAAAACAAAAGTTGAGGGTTTCTGCTTCTCTGTATTTCTTATCAATATTGTAATGTTGGCCCTAATCAACACCCTGTTACTTATTGATCTTTTTCCTCAAACACAGCTTTTAAAAAATGCATTTCTGACAGTTTTTGCATGCTTCTGCTAGTCTCAGATCAATTTGGATTTTAAACTTTTCGACACTATTCTTAGCAAGCAGCTCAGTGTAGTAAAAAGACAGCTTTGGTTCAGATGTGAATCCTTAACAGAACACTAACAAGTTGTTTTACCATAACCAAATTATTTTGTCTCTCTGAACCTCATTTTAAAAATGAGAATAATAATTCAGTTCTGTGGTGAGTATTAAATTTTATCCTAGGAGCAAAACATCTAGTACAATGCTTGGCACAGAGCAGACCCACCAAACAACTGATGATCCAGGCTGTATATCATGTTTGTCCTCACCTGTACTGTGGGTTTCTTAGGGACAAAAACTGAGCTTCCCACTTCTTTTCTCTCCCACATAATGTCTAAGGCCAATAAGGAGAGCAGGCAGGTTGATCATTAATAACCTTGGTGAAAACTTAAAAGGAATTCCACAGTTGAAGATATTCTTTAGTTTAGCAAGGAAGAACAGCTTTTATCTTGTAAATACTAAATTGCACGCTCCTTTTCCAGTTAAACACGCAGTCTGTGTACAGCTAATTGTCACCTTAGTGGCTTCTGCTCCAATAAATGTTCATACACTGGATTCACAGGCTTACACTTCTACTGTGTCCCTGTTCTCATAGAATACATATCCTGCGCGATAAGCGCTTATCTCCCTACACCAAACAACCCTCTGCCTGAATTTTTTCTGAATAAGCCCAAGTGTTCAGTTATTTTGATGCCTGCTAAGCAAAAGTAAATTTCATCAAACACCATTAGAATGAGGCATAGAAAAGAAAATCTAGTCCTACATATAACAGACTGTTTGTCTATGACAATGAATTCCTAACTCTAGGTGGTTATATCAAGGAAGAAAGAAGGGCGCTTTCACTGTTCCATTTGTTAAAGTACTACTGTAAACATGTAAACTGTTAAGGTGAGCCTCACTTTACAAAATAGAAAAGCAAACAGCCTCCATTTTATGAATCAGTTGAGTTCTAGCAGTTCAGTCTAGCAAATATTTGTCTTGAAGTATCAGAATAAGGCTATGTCCCATTTATTAACTAAATTAAGCTTCTCTAGGTCCCTATGTTAATAATAGAGATAGGCTCACTTTCTCTTCACCCCTGCCATACGTTTCTGTGATAATAACAAGAGTCCTGGTACAGGGACTCAGTGGACGCTCAGTCCAGATCCTCGCCAATCCCTTCCACAGCCCCTGTGTGCCCCAACTTCTGACCCTTTGCTTCTAGCACCATACCTGGAACTCCCTTTGGAGAGCAGTATGTTGCGAGCTTACCCTGCTATTACTAGGCTTAAAATATTCAAGTGCAATTTTAAATGTTATTTCCAAAAAAAAGGACTAATTTATACTTTAAAATTAGACTCTAAGAATACATTTAACCTTCTAATCCAAAGACTATCCGCACTGGTACCAGAAAAGAGGCTCCCTCACCCATAGTTTATCGGTGATAACAACTCCATCGGTGACTTGAGCTACCACATGTTCCTACACTGTTGCCCTTAGGATCAATGCTACAGATTCCTCAGAAGCACGTGAATCTGGAGCTGTAGAAAATATATACACACAAACATACATACATATATTTTAATACCGCACTTAACTCCAATGCCTAAACCAGTGAATATTTTATAAAAGGCACTCAGTACATGTTTGATAAATTACAGAATAAATCACCAAATGAGTAACCAAACAAACTAATGGACTTAACAGAACTCTACTGAATATATTCCATGTATACGGTACTGGACTAGGTTCTAGGGACACCACAATCAGCAAATCCATTCATAGACTCTACCCTTACGGAGTTTATATTCTAGTGAGGAAGAAAGGCAGACACACTGTGCACATATGCATGCACACACACACACGTGCACAGACACACACACAGAGCCAACTGAGTTCTGTAAGGGGATAATGGTTTGTAGGGATAGGAAGATCCAATATGGAATCCAGCAGCAAAGACAAGAGTGAAAGAGTGAGCAGACCTCCTGCCTACTTCGGTACTTTCCCCAGTGGCTCCTGAAGCTATGGACACCAATTCATATACATGGATCACTGGTATGTCAAGGATGGCCAGTATTCCCAGTAAGACATCAAAACAGATGTTTTTACAAAGAGAATCTATTTTCAGTAAACTCTTTAACTCATTATATAGCAAACATTCATGCAAAGTAAGGAGTCGTAGTCTCTCATCAGTTTCACAACTTACCTTTATGGTTTATTCAGAGTAAGATGAATTTGTAATGCAATTAAATAATAATGTAGCGAATTGTTAGAGGCAAGAATTAGAGGAAGCTTGTAATGTGTTTCAGCAAAAGTTGAGAGAATTTGGCTCCCTCCCGAAGATGCATGTTTTCCTCACTCTTCTGAAAGTATGAGCACACTGTGGAATAGCATGCTAGTATCAGCCTGACTATAAATGCTAGCTTATAGAATTATGATAATTTTTCCTGACAGAATAAAAAAGAATACAGTTTAATTCTATTAACTGTGTGCTTACTTTAGTAAAAACAGCATTTAGTATGATGCTATGGGAAATTACTTCAACTCCACTGCAGCTGCACTGGAATGCCTATAAACAATTTCACTTATTCTTAGAATATTTCCTAAATTCAAGAGAGTCACATGATAGCTAAAGTAATGACACCATGAGTGTCCTACACAGCAGCACCTCTGCTGCTGCAGAAGAAGTGGCTAAGTAAACTCTGTTATAAATTTACTGAAAAAAAAAATTACCAAGGTAGAAGACAGTAAATACAACATGGTAAGGAATGAGCTTTACATCTGGAAACTGCATGTTACAGCTACAATAATTTCTTCTTATATTTTAGACCAACGTTGCTCAGACGTGTTGGTCCTAAAGTATGAAACCATTGCCATAAACATGCTGTCAGTCTTCATGGAGGCTCTGGAAAATAACCTATTTTTCACATATCAAAGGTAGACATTTCCCGGGCTTCCCTGGTGGCGCAGTGGTTGAGAATCTGCCTGCCAATGCAGGGGACACGGGTTCGAGCCCTGGTCTGGGAAGATCCCACATGCCACGGAGCAACTGGGCCCGTGAGCCACAATTACTGAGCCTGCGCGTCTGGAGCCTGTGCTCCGCAACAAGAGAGGCCGCGATGGTGAGAGGCCCGCGCACCGCGATGAAGAGTGGTCCCCACTTGCCGCAACTAGAGAAAGCCCTCGCACAGAAACGAAGACTCAACACAGTCATAAATAAATAAATAAATAAATAAAAGAACGTGAATTTCTTAAAAAAAAAAAAAAAAAAGGTAGACATTTCTTATACCTAGAAGAAAAGAAGAGAAGATAGAAGAAAATCTTTAGCCAACTCTGACATCTTGACTTTAGACTGCCTTGTATGGTCCTCTACTGTGTCTATCATTCACTGGGTCTTCAACCACACAGGACAGCGTATGTGACAGGGAGTGTGGTGTGGTATTGACAGCACAGGCATGAGAGTCAGTAAACTCTGGGTTAAATTCTGGCCTGGCCACACAGGAGGTATGCAACATTGAGCTCTTAACACTTTGAGTATGACTTCTCCTCGTCTATGAAAAGGAGTAAGAATGTATACTTTACAGATTAAGAGGGCTAAATGTGATTATACATGTACAGTTCCTCTCACGGTCACATGGCTGGTATTTAATAAATGTTCAAATAAATATATGGTTGTCTTCATCTCACCACTAAGGAATGAAGAGTGAAGATTTGTACTATTACGGTGACTCCTTGGGGTACAATCACTAAATTCTTCCAGCTTCCCTTCTCTTACTTACTTCCAAGTTAGAGAATTGTTTGGCATCCTCCCCATCTCTACAGGGATTTGTTTTAATACTAATGTCCAGCTGTCCATAGCCTTTCACATGTGACATCTACTTTTCCCTTTTGAATCCCATGCACCTCCAGACAAATACCCATAAAGCTTTACTCTGATCATGTCACTTCATTTCTCTATGACCTCCAGTGACTCCTAAGTGCCCACAGAAAATGCTCAAATTCTAAGCTAGGACCCTGAAGACCCTCCACTCTCAATATACACATGTGGATGGAATAATAATGAAAAATCTGCAATTAAAATGATAATCAAAATCTACTAATACAAATTATAAACCACAGTACAATATTCTTTGCCAAATCAGATTGAGAATCTGTTACAAAAACATATAGCTAGTCAGCAGCAGACGTCTTTGAATCCTTCTCTGCTAGATTGTCTCTAAAATATTATGAGCATTATGCTCTTTTACAACAAGTAGAGAGGTTATGCTGGGCTGCATAGCAAGATGGTATGAATAAAGTAGTGACTTACAGAGTCTCAGGTAGACAGAATAATACCAATAATAATAGCAACTATTCAGTACTGCCTGTCTCAGTGTAATTTCCCTAGAAGGACTAAGTCAAAAGCTTACTGCTAACAACTTATTAGAAAGACCAATTCCAGAGAAGCAGGGGTAAAACAAAAAGGTCCTAAATGAGGGAGAGAACATATAAGGGAGTATACTACTGAACTGGTCACAGCTTTGTAGCATGGTCCACTGATTGTTCAGGCTCGTGGGATAGCAGCCTTAGAGAGGTGTGTAAGGCTACTGTGTTTCCAAACAGTCCACAGAAAAGGGATAGGAAGGAATTTCTTTGCTGTTCCCTCCTGACTCCTGTCACCTGACGAGGCAATGTTCACACGATGGGAAATTAATTCCCCACATCTTGGGGGCATCACCTGCCCCTTCAGCAAATGCTGGGGAAGCCAGATCCTATTCCCGTCACCTGGGTGCTTCGAGGCAGGAGGTGGTGAGAGGAGCCAGATCCTTATTTGCGGTAATGGATCTCACAGGCATCGTGAAGGTGGTCACTGAAACAATGGAGTTTTACCACAACAGGTGGCTAAGTGAGGTCCATGCCAAGTCAGTCATAGAATCCCTTCCGCGTCTGTTCAGAAATAAGTGGATTAGTCTGTGATAAGGCTCATGAAATATAAAGATAAAGCAAGAGGAAGCAAACTGAGTAGGAAAAGTCTTCAGCCATTCAGCAGATCTGATACCTGTGGAAGGAAAGAAGGAAGGAAGCAGGACTGGTCCAGGTAAGCCTCGGGCTATGATGCAGGTCTGACAAAGCCTAAGCCAACTCCCATAGGGTGCTGTGGAACAAAGACTGCCCACTAGAGGAGTCCCACGTTAGGCAGAAACGGCCAAACCCTAGTACCCCTAACATGTTCAGTGACATGCTGAAAGCCACCTAAGAGGATGGAGATCTTGGCCCAATGCCATGGCAGATCCCAAAGGTGCTATAGTTGGTTGCTGTTAGCTAACTACATGTCTCACAGCTTAAAAATAAGTTTCTTCTTGAAGGGAGACACAAGCAGGACATCTCCACGACTCCCACACCTACGGAGACCTTGCCTCAGCAGCGGCTAACTGAAGAGAATTTGATGAGACTGATTCCCTAATTGTAAAATTCAAGGCATGGTTTTCTTGCTTGAACTTTCTGATTTGGATACCGATGATCAATCCCTTCTAGTTAATCCTGACTGTACCCAGTACGTATACTACTTCATAGCAGTAACCCTGGCAGAAAAAAATGGCCAAAATTATTTAGGTGCCAGTTCAAAATAAAATCCAGAGATATGCACAGCTTTCTATAGCTAAAGAACCAAAAGTTTTCATTCTCTTTGGACCAGCTCAGCAACATAGAGCAGGTGATAGACAGGAACGTGTTCCCAGATGAGTAATGGTGATGAATATGGCAGGATTGACGGATGGAGAAAGAAAAAAGATCTAATTTGCACAGCACCTAGTCTTTACAGTTACTGAGAAGGGCCAAAAGAAGTCTGTAAATACATGGGATGTAAAACACTAAGGAAGAAACAAGATTTGTAGAAATGAAAGAGATGTAAGTCTGTGCAATGAAATACTTTTTTAAATAAATATTTTTTTTTGCTGAATGGCAAGAAAAAAACTTCATGACCTAGAAGAAGCTTACGAAATTTTATTTAAAAGTAGACTAGAAAGAAACCGAGGTTACAGTATACAATTTTGTACTAACCCATAGGGGAATCAACTTATTGGATTTTTTCCATTTCTTATTTACCTCCTTCTGTTGTCTATACCACAACTTTCCAGAGACTTTTTTAGTGCTCTTGGCAGCTCTGGGCACAAATGGATAACTAATGATTTCCCTGTGGAAGGATCAAATATCCTTGGAGAGAAAGCTGAACTGGAATTTTTCAGGCAACTATCATATTCTCTCCTAATGTGGCAGCTGGTCTGCTGGAGAAAAGTACAGAAAGTTCCCAACTGAAGAGTAGGCTGTATTCTAAAAACTGCAGAGTGAAAATTCATAAATTCCAGTTTCCCATGGAAAGATTTTAACCATTAACAATAATTAACTATCATTAGAGAAGTACTGCCTGGATCAAGCTTGTTTAACCCCTACTGTACAAGAAGTGTGATGATAACTAAGTCTAACTTCCTATGCACTTATATCATTCCTAAGCACCTGCTTCTAAGGGGAAATGCGTTACAAGCAGCAGGACATCAGAAAGACAAAGCAGTCTTGCTACAATAATAAAAGTGGGCACTCTCTCAATTCTTACAGCTGCAGTAGGACGAGTGGAGCAAGGAGGAGTATCCTATACTACTGTGAACACTCAGGACATGGGCATACAACCTATGTAGTCACACAGGGCCCTGTGCTTAGAAGAACCCTGTCTTCGATTTAAGGCTTGGCTATCGACATCTTGAAATTTTTAATAGTTTTTGAACAAGGGGCCAGCATTTTTATTTTGCGCTGGGCCCCACAAATTATGCAGCCAGTTATGCTAATACTATCTTACAATTAACAAAGCTAATTCCCATACATTACCAATACACTACCTCACTTTATTCTCACAAATGCCTGTGAAGTAGGTAAGGCAGGTTTTACTGTCTCTGTCTTAGAGCTATGTAAATGGAGGCTCAAAGAAGATAAGACATTTGTTTCACAAAGTTAAATACATGACAGAGCTAAGACCTAAACCTACGACCTCAGACTTCAAGGCAATAGCCAGCACTGCCTCCAGACACCTTGACTTGCGGTTCATCAATAGAACAATATAAAATAAGGGGTCGGGCAGGTGAAAATAACCTCCTCTTCTCAGTAGCTCTACATTATTGATATTATTTCATCTCAAATTCTTTCTTTTTAAGTGACAAGATCTTGCTCTTTTTTGACAAGATCAAGTTCTTTGTTTTTCAATTTCTTAACAGACCTTGAAATTTGGCTATTCATTCATCATCTAAATCCCACAGATCTTCGTGTATGAATGTCCCTTCCCTAATTGGCAGGGTTATATCTGGGTTTCCTGTGCCTGTTTGACCCTTGTCAGTACACAGAAATGATCTATGATTTTGCTAGCTGAGTGTATGGGACTTCTTGTAACTTTTTCTTAGCTTTATACCGTAAGAAGGGGAGTTCTAATTAGGAATCCCATGAGGCACAGCTGAAAGATGTTGAATAGCATGTTATAAAGTGCATCTATCCTTGTCAGAAAATGCCTAGGGGTATCAGATGAGGAAAAGGAGTAGTGATGATAAGATATCAGGTTATGAGGATTACTGAAATCCCTTGAAGATACACAGCGTGGCAGGAATGACCAAGGCTTCCTCACTTTGCACAACAGATCTGAAGATAGGAAATTTCTCAAGGCTTCCATTTGTAAGTATAAAAGCAATTTTAAAGCCCCTGATGACAAGAAGATTATTTTTCTCTGTAAGGTGCATAAGACAGAAAGGATCATAATTAACTCACCAAGGTCTCTGGTCTTAGGGGACGGTAACAGCAGTCCCAGAGGTGAATATAATTAAACGTCAAGGTTGGAAGACAAGTGAGATATTTACTATACTGTACTATATGATAGAATCAGAAAAGTCATTATAAAAATTATATACCAATGCTACCCCTCAGTTTCAGAAAACTACTGAGAGTAAAAATAATATTTAGTTTAATAATATATTCTAAACCTCAGCGCCATGTACACAGTACACAGTACAGAGGAAAAAGCAAGAGTTCTTAAACAATACAGACCGAGGATAAATTCCCAGTTTGCTTATAGTTTTGTAAGCTAGGACAATTTATTCAACCTCAGTGAATTGTTCTGACTTTATAATAAAATGGGAGACAATAACATCCACATAAGTTTTTTGGGAATAATAAACCTTATTTCACAGTGCTTGACACAGAGTATGTGCTCAAAAGGGGTAGCTGTTATTATTATTTATTCCCCTCCAATCAAGTTTACTTAGAACACTTGGCTTGCCTGGGAGACATTCTTTTCTACCCTGAGATGATCCTTTGCCCAATAAAACAGAATCTATAGTTGCTAATGTCCAAAGAGATAGGCAGTTCCTCCATTTTCAGGTAACACGATCTTAAAATTGGAGTGGAGGGGAATGTAGTCCTCCTCTTATGTTTGCTCAAGCTCTGGCACTCCCACACAAAAAAATACATTTAAAATTATTCTGCTGCATCCTCCTTTTCATCCATCACTGCTCCCAGCCCAACACTGGCATGGCCAGATTCCAAGACCAACTTTATTCTCAGAGGATCTGTGATTCAAGGCATTGCTGTGCATTACAAGAGGGGAAGCATTTTAGTACTTTGATTACATGCTGCTTCCAACACAGAGTCATTTTGTGTAAGCTGCAATTAAACATTTACAATTCATTTAAGGGCAGTAAAAGAGACATGGTTTTAAAACATAATTGTGATGTTGGCTTTACAGGGTTTTTCTTTATATCTAAATATTTGCAATCATGCAGTGCTGATACATGTGTAAAAAGTACCTACGGGGGGTTCCCTGGTGGCGCAGTGGTTGAGAATCTGCCTGCCAGTGCAGGGCACACGGGTTCAAGCCCTGGTCTGGGAAGATCCCACATGCCGCGGAGCAACTGGGCCCGTGAGCCACAACTACTGAGCCTGCGCGTCTGGAGCCTGTGCTCTGCAACAAGAGAGGCCGCAATAGTAAGAGGCCCGCGCACCGCGATGAAGAGTGGCCCCCGCTTGCCTCAACTGGAGAAAGCCCTCACACAGAAACGAAGACCCAACACAGCCAAAAAATTAAATAAAATATAAGTACCTATGGAAGAAGGAAATACTCTATAATTTTATAAAGAGGCACTCTGAACTTTTTGCTATTGCCACATTGTAAACAATAGTTAAAACATTTTAATATAGTCTAAGGATTTTATGAGTTTTTCATATTTTGAATTGTGAGAATAATTTCGAATTCTATGTGTAAATGGTAACAATCAGCATCTTATTTTTCTAAAAGATCACCTTCTGACTATAAACTAATGAAAGCTGAATAGCAATAGCTTGAGTCACTTTGTGGTTAATTAACACTTAACTCAATAATTACAACAATCTAAAAATCTGCTCTTATAGTATAAAGTTTAATAATTTTAGCAAGTTTTGCTAAATCTGTCTGCAGACGAAGTTACCATATGTATGATTTGCGTCCCTTGCTTCCACACTTGGCTCTTAATGTACTATAATGTTTTCAATATAGGGAAGAAAGCCAGCATAGTAAGACATAAAGAAAGACATCACAGAATTAATAGTTAAAAGACATGGGCTCTATTTCCTACTTGCTATAGGCTAAATATTTGTGTTTCCCATAAATTCTCATATTGAAATCCTAATGCACAACATGATGATATTAGGGGATGGGGCCTCTGTGAGGTGATTTAGTCGTGAGGCATAGTCCTCATGAATGGAATTAGTGCCCTTATAAAAGAGGCCCAAGAGACCTCCCTCTCCCCTTCCACCATGTGACGACACAAGGAGAAGTCCGCCACCCAGAAGATGGCCCTCACTTGACCACACTGGCACCCTGATCTCAGACTTCCAGCCTCTAGAACTGTGAGAAATAAATTCCTGTTACTTATAAGCCACCCAACCTGAGGTATTTTGTTATAGCAGCCTGAACAGACAAGACGCTGCTCTTAAGACAATGTGAGTATATGTAATGCCACTGAATGTCACACATAAAATTGTTAAAATGGTATATTTTATGTTATATACATTGTACCACGATAAAAAATAAGATGCACTCAAAGAAAAAAAAAAAAAAAAGGACACTGCTCTTGAGTTTGCCAGTGTTTCACCTTAAGCTAGTCACCTCACTTTCCTGAGCCACTTTTTCTTTATTTGAATCTTACAATATGGCTAAGGTAAACTATGAGATCTATACCAGTTATAGACTCCTGTGAGCCAGTTTTCCGGGCACATTATGTTGATGTAAAGGACAGGTCCACCCACTGCCTCACCCTCTGCCTTGTCTTGTTGGCCATGTTGTTAGGCAAAAATATATTCTGCCAGAATGAATGAAAGAAAATCATGAAAGAGACAAATGGGAGAAGCAGTGTGACTTGAGTTTGTTTCCCTAACTTCGCATTAGTGAATTGTTAGTTCACATCACAGAATATAAGGGTCTTTAAAAGCATCTATATCCAATGCCTGAGTTAATACATGGAAACTGAGACGGGAAACAACTGTCCAAGATTCACCACTTGGTGAAGCGGCGGCAAAGCCAGGACTAAGACGCTGGGCTCCTGCCTCCTGTCTGTTGGTGTTACTGATCTGTAAGTATGTCTGGTTCTAAATGTTAGCACAGCAATGGGTGAGATGACTTGGAGAAATTCTGTAAAGTGAGATTTAAAGCCACATTGCTTATCATTTTGTATACTTCCCAGTAATTTCTGTTCCAGTAGAAGGCAGAAGTGGGCAAGAAAGAGAACGGCATGAATGAAGAGAGGATACCACGGGTCTCTCAAGCACTGACGTAATCCTGGACGTCAGCAGTTTCTTGTGGCCTCCATGGATACTATAAACCACCTTCTTAATTCAGTTTTTAGTGGTATCCACAACATGTATTAATTAACATGGCTAGAAAAAAGCCTGATCTTTAAAAAGTAACCTCACAGAGACTGGCAGTATACTGAAATAACTTATAATAACATTTACTGATCATAATTTAGACCTGCCTCCATTTCCTCTCTATATTTTTCTCTAATTTCCTCTATGTTGCTTCTGAAATGTGTATCTGACCTCTCAGCACTTGATTTATCTTTTGTAATTGGCCCTGCATTACTCAGTATCTCATCTAAAGCATCTCCAAGATTAGAATGGGGTGACGTTGGCCTGGCAGCCAGGCACAGGCGGGCACTGGTGGATGGTACAGTTGGTTGAGCTGCAACATCACAAATGACCAGCAAAAACCCCTAAGGCAGCTGGTCCTGTTACACTGAGAAAAGCCAGAACTAAATCAGAGCGTGATCACCACGTGGCCCCAGAACAAGTGCCTCACTAGTCCTTCAGGGGTTGAGATATCTGAAGGAAATTTTAGCTTTCAGGAGTTCTAAAGGTGCAAAAAAACATTTTCAGAAATAGCAGCTAAAAGATCACAATCCCTTTGGACACTGGCATTTGGTTTCATCTAGAATCCTGTACAACTTGTTTCATGGTGGCTGTTTCTTCCCCAGGTTATTTTATGTAAATTGTAATCTCAATGACTGATTTATCCGACTTAAGTTTTCAAAATGTATGTACCATATGTTGCAGAAATTTATAGCTCCTCACCAAAATCTGTTTTTTCTCTTCTTCCTGGTCTCAATTTCAGTGTGACCTCTCCTTTCTAGTGAGAATCTGACTGACACAGATGCTGAAAAGAGGACGTTGGTGGTCCATGGATGTTGGCAGAGAAACACAGAAACCTCAAACATGAGGAGTTAAATGAAGAGACCATTTTCCCTTTTTCTCAGGTGCCCTCTCAGTGCCCCCAGTCAGAGGAGTCAGGCTATGAGAAGAGACAGGGGGATGTGAGACCCAAAGACAAACACCCCCTCCTCTTCTGAGATGGGTGCGGGGTGGGGGGTGAGGGGGGAGAGGAAGGGAAGGAGGGAGGGAGAGGGAGAGAATATGAGAATAAAGAGATCAGAAGAGGCCCATGTATAAATATGATAAGTATGCACTTTTAAAACAGCAAAGAAATAAAGACTATTAAATAATAAATAGTGTTGGAAGGATGAGCCATTATAAAAAGAATGTGTGAGGGGTGGAAAATTAAAGGGAAAGTTTCAAGCAGTATTAGGAAAACAAATTGACTAAGGTGACTGTACAATTACTATTTCACAGATTAAGTGTGTTTCTTAGTTTACCTGCAGTCAAAAGGAACCCAGGGGCAGAAGTAGCCTTAGATTTTTACTTGACTCTCATAAATCACATTAACCTCTAAGGATGTGGCCTTTTACATTTAATTCCCCTTAAAAAAAAAAATTAGTGACTGAAAACCACAAACAAGGCAGGCATACTTCCTGTAAGGGGATGAAAAAGTTACCAAAGGGCTTTCTGAACAGAGAAGAAAGAAAAAGTCAGCCTTCTGCATTTAAAAGCCCATACGACAGCATGTCATTCAATGAACGTTAAAGATTTATTTTCAAATGACATTTTATAAATATATACTGAAGGGCACAAATCTAGGCTTCATTTTTGATAATAGGTATAACTCAGGGACAAGTGTTGATTCTAATACAGAATAGCTATCTAGCTAATATCCACAGCCCAAGATAATTTAATAATCATAAAAGAAGATAGTATTTTTGGTTAAATATATACAGAAATGCAACACAAAGTATATTGTAATGATACATATGATGCATATAATAATACTGAAGGCAGGACAATTTAGAGCCCTCCCTTCTCATCCTTAGGTATTAATTAATTAATTAGGTTAATCATTTTCTCTTAAGAGTTTACAAACCTCATCAACTAGCAAGCTGGAATTCTACTGTGAAGCACGTTCATCTTCAAAATTATGTTAACATTTGAAAGCACTTCTTAAAATTTAGCTGGCATCATTGCTTGTTGACTATTACATGAACCATATCATATCACAGCACTGATTAGGATGTGCTGGCACTAGGGGCATGTCTGAGACCATCTCGAAACACTTTTGGTCAACACCCATCCATCTACTTTTAAGACGGCTCCAGTTTACTTCATCAGTGAAAAATAACTATTCTGGTACTTTTCAGCATGGGTGGTAGCAGCTCGTGTTACTGCAACAGTTATCAACATGTGCATCCTTGTGCCTGTGAACATGCACATATACTCTCACATGTTTAGGAAAAATTTTCTTTACAATGGCAATAAGGGTATCACTTTCATAAATCTTTGCTTTCTTCAGAAGAGCTATATCCCAATTCCTAAACTGGCATTAAGACCCTCCAAAAGCAAGCCTCACACTCTTTCATTTCCAAATATTAATCTTCTCCATTCTACCCCTGCTCATCTATTTATCTATTGGCCTTTTCCTTCTCCACACCATTGTTCATACTGTTCTCATTTCCTTCCTCCTAACCAAATTCTATCCATTATTTGCTGCTTAGTTTAAATTCTACCTCTTCTATAAAATGGTCCTAAAATATTTTAGCCATTATTCACCCTCCCCTGTTTTCATCCAGCATTGTGTTCATCTTACTAATTTTAGAATTAATTATTCACTACCTTATCATAGATCTATTAATATTGAAGCTGGCCTCTTAAGAGTTTTACTGTTTTACTGTGTCCATAGTTACTGGAACTTTCTTGAGTGACTCTGTGTATGTGTGTGTGTTTTGACAGGAAATTCAACAAAATATAAATAAGGGAAGGGAAGAGATGACAAGGGACTTTTTAATCATGTAAAGATCTATATTTCTTTCTTTTTAATTTTTTGTAAATTATCATTCCTTATGCTTTGTTCTCCCAGCTCTTTGAATGACAGAGTTGTATTTTTTTTTCCTTTTTTAAAAAGTTCCTGGTAGCACTTAACACATCAATGAATGCCTATTGGGCAATCAACATTAATTCAACAGACATTCAGAACCAGACTATTGATTAACACACACAAGCCTAGTGTGGGAGATGGAACCTGGAAAAAAATGAAAACCAAAACAATGACAATAATGAAAATCTATATTACTTTAGGCTGTCATATCTCTTTTGTCTTAAACCCACATTCAAAGACCCCCAAAAACCTATTCTTTGGACAGTCAAATCAATACAAACCAAATCAATACAAACCAAGCATGCTTCTTACAAGCATGCTTCCAAAAAGAAGGAAGAGTAACTGACAAACATCAAAACTGAAATAGCCAAAAAGCTCATGATGTCCCCAAGTCTTTAAATGCCTTACAAGTATTCCCTGGGGATAAGTCTCTAGGAAGCTCCTGGAGACTGTCCCCTCAGGTCTGCTTTACCTCCTTCTGGAGGGGCAGCCCTGGTGGTCTGGTCCCCTCTTCGCTGGTGTCACCCCTTGCCCGTGCTCTCCCTACCCAAAGATCAGCTTTGGATATGCCTGTGTAAATGGCACTGGTCGGAGAAGATGAACATGCCTGCTCAATGATTACAGCTCCACTGCAGATCCTCCAGCTCCGTCTATAAAGCTTCCCTCTTGATGTGTATCCTCTGTTTGGAGAGCTACTGCCTTTGCATAAAAATTCTCACCTGGAATGAGGTCACTCTGCTTCTTCCCTGTTTTTCCTTGTAGTTAAAATTATATCTGAGCTGTAAGAATAACCTAAAACTCGCTCTGTCCTGGCATTCTTTCTTTCTCTAAGCTTCAGGCATTTGTTTCTCAAACTACAGCTAAATCCTGGGCCCCTACACACACACTGAAGGGAATGGGGCCAGCAAATTCCTCCACAATTTCTCTCTCCATGTGGGAGCAGTTCAGTGTGCCTAAGCTAGATGAAGCACTTTCTTCAGCAACTCCTAGACCAAAAGTTTTGGACTGTTCCATGACAGCATGGGAGTGTGCACTCAAAATGGACATCTAGAGACACAAGTAGGACAAAAGAGCATTACTGACCATAAAAGGTGCAGCATTTGGAAAATAAATCCTTACTAGTCATCTGATGAACATATGAACAATAACTATTTGGTATTTTATAATACTCAAAGCACTTTCAACCATATTACTTGTGGGAGATTGGTTCAAGATGGCACAGTAGAAGGACATGGGCTCACTCCCTCTTACAAGAGCACCAGAATCACAACTAACTGCTGAACAATCATCGACAGGAAGACACTGGAACTCACCAAAAAAGATACCCCACATCCAAAGACAAAGGAGAAGCCACAATGAGACGGTAGGAGGGGCGCAATCACAATAAAATCAAATCCCATAACTGCTGGGTGGCTGACTCACAAACTGGAGAACACTTATACCACAGAAGTCCACATAACTGCTAGGTGGCTGACTCACAAACTGGAGAACACTTATACCACAGAAGTCCACCCAATAAACTGAAGGTTCTGAGCCCCACATCAGGCTTACCAACCTGGGGGTCTGGCAATGGGAGGAGGAATTCCTAGAGAATCAGACTTTGAAGGCTAGCAGGATTTGATTGCAGGACTTCGACAGGATTGGGGAAAACAGAGACTCCACTCTTGGAAGTCACACACAAAGTAGGGTGTGCATCAGGACCCAGGGGAAGGAGCAGTGACCCCAAAGGAGACTGAACCAGACCTACCTGCTAGTGTGGGAGGGTCTCCTGCAGAGGCAGGGGGTGGCTATGGCTCACTGTGAGGACAAAGACACTGGCAACAGAAGTTCTGGGAAGTACTCCTTGGCATGAGCCCTCCCATAGTCCACCATTAGCCCCACCAAAGAGCCAGGTAGTCTCCAGTATTGGGTCACCTCAGGCCAAACAATCAACAAGGAGGGAACCCAGCCCCACCCATCAGCAGTCAAGCAGATTAAAGTTTTACTGAGCTCTGCCCACCAGAGCAACACCCAGCTTTAACCACCACCAGTCCCTCCCATCAGGAAACTTACACAGGTCTCTTAGATAGCCTCATCCATCAGAGGGCAGACAGCAGAAGCAAGAAGAATTACAATCCTACAGCCTGTGGAACAAAAACCACATTCACAGAAAAACAGACAAGATGAAAAGGCAGAGGGCCATGTACCAGATGAAGGAACAAGATATAAAACCGCAGAAAAACAACTAAACAAAGTGGAGATAGGGAACCTTCCAGAAAAAGAATTCAAAATAATGATAGTGAAGATGATCCAGGACTCGGAAAAAGAATGGAAGCAAAGATCAAGAAGATGCAAGAAAAGTTTAATAAAGACCTAGAAGAATTAAAGAACGAACACCTAGAAGAATTAAAGAACAAACAAACAGAGATGAACAATACAATAACTCAAATGAAAAATACACTAGAAGGAATCAATAGCAGAATAACTGAGGCAAAAGAACGCATAAGTGACCTGGAAGACAGAATAGTGGAATTCACTGCCATAGAACAGAACAAAGAAAAAAGAATGAAAAGAAATGAAGACAACCTAAGGAACCTCTGGGACAATATTAATCGCAACAATGTTCACATTACAGGGGTCCCAGAAGGAGGAGAGAGAAAGGACCCGAGAAAGTATTTGAAGAGATTATAGTCGAAAACTTCCCTAACATGGGAAAGGAAATAGCCACCCAAGCCCAGGAAGTGCAGAGAGTCCCAGGCAGGAAAAACCCAAAGAGAAACACACCGAGACACATAGTAATCAAACTGACAAAAATTAAAGACAACAAAAAAGTATTGAAAGCAACAAGGGAAAAACGACAAATAACATACAAGGGAACTCCCATAAGGTTAACAGCTGATTTCTCAGCAGAAACTCTACAAGCCAGAAGGGAGTGGCATGATATACTTAAAGTGATGAAAGGGAAGAAACTACAACCAAGATCACTCTACCTGGCAAAGATCTCATTCAGATTCGACGAGAAATCAAAAGCTTTACAGACAAGCAAAAGCTTAAGAGAATTCAGCACCACCAAACCAGCTCTACAACAAATGCTAAAGGAACTTCTCTAAGTGGGAAACACAAGAGAAGAAAAGGACTTACAAAAACAAACCCAAAACAATTAAGAAAATGGTAATAGGAACATACATACCGATAATTACCTTAAACGTGAATGGATTAAATGCCCCAGCCAAAAGACACAGGCTCACTGAATGCATACAAAAGCAAGACCCATATATATGCTGTCTACAAGAGACCCACTTCAGACCTAGGGACACATACAGACTGAAAGTGAGGGGATGGAAAAAGATATTCCCTGCAAATGGAAATCAAAAGAAAGCTGTAGTAGCAATACTCATATCAGATAAAATAGACTTTAAAATAAAACTATTACAAGAGACAAGGAAGGACACTACATAAAGATCAAGGGATTGATCCAAGAAGAAGATATAACAATTATAAATATATACGCACCCAACATAGGAGCATCTCAATACATACGGCAACTGCTAACAGCCATAAAAGAGGAAATTGACAGTAACACAATAATAGTGGTGGACTTTAACACCTCACTTACACCAATGGACAGATCATCCAAACAGAAAATTAATAAGGAAACACAAGCTTTAAATGGCACAGTAGACCAGATAGATTTAATTGATGTTTATAGGACATTCCATCCAAAAACAGCAGATTACACTTTCTTCTCAAGTGCACAAGGAACATTCTCCAGGATAGATCACATCTTGGGTCACAAATCAAGCCTCAGTAAATTTAAGAAAATTGAAATCGGGCTTCCCTGGTGGCGCAGTGGTTAAGAATCCGCCTGCCAATGCAGGGGACACGGGTTCAAGCCCTGGTCTGGGAGGATCCCACATGCCGTGGAACAACTGGGCCCGTGAGCCACAGCTGCTGAGCCTGCGCGTCTGGAGCCTGTGCTCTGCAACAAGAGAGGCCGCGATAGTGAGAGGCCCGCGCACTGCGATGAAGAGTGGACCCCGCTTGCCACAACTAGAGAAAGCCCTCGCACAGAAACGAAGACACAACACAGCCATAAATAAATAAATAAATAAATAAAATATTAAAAAAAAAAAAGAAAATTGAAATCTTATCAAGCATATTTTCTGATCACAACGCTATGAGATCAGAAATCAATCACAGGAAAAAAACATAAAAAACACAAACACATGGAGGCTGAACAATACGTTACTAAACAAGCAAGAGATCACTGAAGAAATCAAAGAGGAAATCAAAAAATACCTAGAGACAAATTACAACAAAAACACGATGATCCAAAACCTGTGGGAGGCAGCAAAAGCAGTTCTACGAGGGACGTTTATAGCAATACAAGTCTACCTAAAGAAACAAGAAAAATCTAAAATAAACAACCTAATCTTACACCGAAAGGAACTAGAGAAAGAAGAAAAAACAAAACCCAAAGTTAGTAGACGGAAAGAAATCATAAAAATCAGAGCAGAAATAAATGAAATAGAAACAAAAAACAACAATAGCAAAGATCAATAAAATTAAAAGCTGGTTCTTTGAGACGACAAACAAAATTGATGAACCATTAGCCAGACTCATCAAGAAAAAGAGGGAGAGGACTCAAATCAATAAAATTAAAAATGAAAAAGGAGAAGTTACAACAGACACCACAGAAATACAAAGCATCCTAAGAGACTACTACAAGCAACACTATGCCAATAAAATGAACAACCTGGAAGAAGTGGACAAATTCTTAGAAAGGTATAACCTTCCAAAACTGAACCAGGAAGAAATAGAAAATATGAAC
Organism: Balaenoptera musculus; assembly: GCF_009873245.2. NCBI lineage: Eukaryota > Metazoa > Chordata > Mammalia > Artiodactyla > Balaenopteridae > Balaenoptera > Balaenoptera musculus. The sequence continues at coordinate 88,267,754 of NC_045788.1, forward strand.
AGACCAATCACAAGTAATGAAATTGAAACTGTGATTAAAAATCTTGCAACAAACAAAAGTCCAGGACCAGATGGCTTCACAGGTGAATTCTATCAAACATTTAGAGAAGAGCTAACATCCATCCTTCTCAAACTCTTCCAAGCAACTGCAGAGGAAGGAACACTCCCAAACTCATTCTATGAGGCCATCATCACCCTGATACCAAAACCAGAAAAAGATAGTACAAACAAAGAAAATTACAGACCAATATCACTGACGAATATAGATGCAAAAATCCTCAACAAAATACTAGCAAACAGAATCCAACAATACATTAAAAGGATCATACACCATGATCAAGTCGGATTTATCCCAGGTATGCAAGGATTCTTCAATATACACAAATCAAGCAATGTGATAAACCATATTAACAAATTGAAGAAGAAAATCCATATGATCATCTCAATAGATGCAGAAAAAGCTTTTGACAAAATTCAACACCCATTTATGATAAAAACTCTCCAGAAGGTGGGCATAAATGGAACCTACCCCAACATAATAAAGGCCATATACGACAAACCCACAGAAAACATTGTTCTCAATGTGAAAAACTGAAAGCATTTCCTCTAAGATCAGGAACAAGACAAGGATGTCCACTCTCAACACATTATTCAACATAGTTTTGGAAGTCCTAGCCACGGCAATGAGATAAGAAAAAGAAATAAAAGGAATACAAATTGGTAATGAAGAAGTAAAACTGTCACTGTTTGCAGATGACATGATACTATACATAGAGAATCCTAAGATACCACCAGAAAACTACTAGAGCTAATCAATGAATTTGGTAAAGTTGCAGGATACAAAAGTAATGCACAGAAATATCTTGCATTTCTATACATTAATGATGAAAAATCTGAAAGAGAAATTAAGGAAACACTTCCATTTACCACTGCAACAAAAAGATTAAAATTCCTAGGAATAAATCTACCTAGGGAGACAAAAGACTTGTATGCAGAAAACTGTAAGACACTGATTAGAGAAATTAAAGATGATACAAACAGATGGAGAGATATACCACGTTCTTGGATTGGAAGAATCAACATTGTGAAAATGACTATACTACCCAAAGCAATCTACAGATTCAGTGCAATCCCTATCAAATTACCAATGGCATTTTTTACAGAACTAGAACAAAAAATCTTAAAATTTGTATGGAGACACAAAAGACCCCAAATAGCCAAAGCAGTCTTGAGGGAAAAAATGGAGCTGGAGGAATCACACTCCCTGACTTCAGACTATACTACAAAGCTACAGTAGTCAAGACAATATGGTACTGGCACAAAAAGAGAAATATAGATCAATGGAACAGGATAGAAAGCCCATAGATAAACCCACGCACCTATGGTCAACTAATCTATGACAAAGGAGGCAAGGATATACAATGGAGAAAAGATGGTCTCTTCAATAAGTGGTGCTGGGAAAACTGGACAGCTACAAGTAAAAGAATGAAATTAGAACACTCCCTAATACTATACACAAAAATAAACTCAAAATGGATTAGAGACCTAAATGTAAGACCGGACACTATAAAACTCTTAAGGAAAACATAGGAAGAACACTCTTTGACATAAGTCACAGCAAGATCTTTTTTGATCCACCTCCTAGAGTAATGGAAATAAAAAATAAATAAATAAACAAATGGGACCTAATGAAACTTCAAAGCTTTTGCACAGCAAAGGAAACTACAAACAAGACGAAAAGACAACCCTCAGAATGGGAGAAAATATTTGCAAACAAATCAACGGACAAAGGATTAATCTCCAAAATATATAAGCAGCTCATGCAGCTTAATATTAAAAAAAAAACAACCCAACCCAAAAATGGGCAGAAGCCCTAAATAGACATTTCTCCAAAGAAGACATACAGATGGCCAAGAGGCACATGAAACGTTGCTCAGCATCCCTAATTATTAGAGAAATGCAAATCAAAACTACAATGAGGTATCACCTCACACCAGTTAGAATGGGCATCATCAGAATATCTACAAACAACAAATGCTGGAGAGGGTGTGGAGAAAAGGGAACCCTTTTGCACTGTTGGTGGGAATGAAAATTGATACAGCCACTATGGAGAACAGTATGGAGGTTCCTTAAAAAACTAAAAATAGAATTACCATATGACCCAGCAATCCCACTACTGGGCATATACCCAGAGAAAACCCTAATCCAAAAAGACACATGCACCCCAATATTCACTGCAGCACTATTTACAATAGCCAGGTCATGAAAGCAACCTAAATGCCCATCAACAGATGACTGGGTAAAGAAGTTGTGGTACATATATACAATGGAATATTACTCAGCCATAAAAAGGAACGAAATCGGGACATTTGTAGAGATGTGGATGGATCCAGAGACTGTCATACAGAGTGAAGTAAGTCAGAAAGAGAAAAACAAATATCGTATATTAACGCATAAATGTGGAACCTAGAAAAATGGTACAGATGAACCGGTTTGCAGGCCAGAAATAGAGACACAGATATACAGAACAATCGTTTGGACACCAAGGGGTATGCAGAATCTGTGCAGTAATCTGGAGTTTTGCGGAGGAGGGGTTGTTTTGTTTTTTGCAAGATCAGACAGCCTTGAGTATCTGCAGAGATATGTATCCCTCCTCTTGCCCCAAATGTGAACTGACCCTCCCATTACTCAGTCTTCTGATGCTACATGATCCATGCCCAGTCTTGTCTGGAAATATTGCAATAGTGATATTAAAGGCTTTCCTCTTAAAATACCAGCTCTGAGGCAAGGCCCACTCCAAGCCACTTCAAAGCAATAAAAAAGTGTCACAGGAGACTTTTTCAGTGGCAAAGATGGTCACCCCATAGTGCAATCCCTTATAATTTTGAAAAACTCTTTTCATAATATTATTTCTCTCTGAGTGAATTTAGAATTTGCCTGGTAATAAGGTGGTAGGTGCTGCAGAATCCTACAAATATCAGTGAACAACCTTTAATAAGACATAAAAATTTTCAATATGTGTTGGTACTGGTTTCCCATAAGACCAGATATTTCACAAGAAAAAGGGCAAAGCTGCCAGCTAATCTTCAGATTAGAAGCAAGCACTAGGAGTGTTCCAGCAACTGCACAGAGAGATATCAAAGCTAGCACTTTGTCTTTTGATGAAGTATTGCCCTTTTCCCCGAGTAATATCTAATTATTAATGCTCTTCCCAAGAATAGTACACCCGTGCCCATACGCTCATTGTCAGGGGCCTGAAGTACAGAGCAGACACTGGCTAATAATTATAAGGGCTTCTCTATTCCGTGAATAAGAAAAAAGGTTATTAGCAGGAATATTGTTATTAGGATGCCATTTCCAGATGTGCTAAATAAAACTAGCTCTCATCCAAAAGCCACCTTTTCTAATGAACTGACATTAGCAAAAGTGAGCAACAGTGTGGGTAAAAAAGAGATGGGGAATCTGAAAACTGAAACATGAACCTACTTCCATCACTTATATTGTTATTGGTATGAACTTGGCTTAAAAATATCTCTAAGCCTCAGTTTTCTCATCTTTAAAGTGAATCCACAGTACTTCATAATTTATGGTTATGAGGATCAAATGAGTAAAACTGTATATAATACTTGGAACAATACAAAGCCATATACAAACATAAGTAATTATTATTCTTATATTGACACTTTGAGATAGAGTTTGTAAAGAAGGACAGCTAGAAGGGCACTGCTGGCAGAGAATAAGGTAACTATCCTCTTCCCAGGAGTCACAAAGAGCAGGGAGACAGATGACGGTTCAGGTAACTTCCTGTCCAAAAATAACATCATCACAGCAGGAATCTTTGGGTAGCTGAGGTGGTTCACATGTTTAAAGAAATATTTGAAAAGCCCTACAAAGAATGTCTATCCATGCTAAAGAGCTTGAAATTTGTTTCAATAAAATTTGAATACGAATGAAATCCATGTGCTTCTATTATTACCTCTTACCAAATAGATGTACCTGTTGGACTAGAGACAGAAATATATACTTTTTCTGGCCATAAAAGGAGAAATTCTAACCATTTACTTTTCTGCTCCTTCTGTGTGAAGCAATAAAGAAACACAGTGAGCCTCCAGACTGAGCCACACATTTCAAGCGAAGGGCATGTATGTAATGCATAGATTTCTATCCAAAGACATTCAGATTATCTAATGAAGCAAAGTCTGGCTAAGAGCTCCTCCCCAGTCTCCACAGACACCTCAATACAGTCAGAGTTGCTCATATTTGCACCTTTTACCCCAAAAGTTATGAACAGTTCTAGATAACACATTAACTAAAGACTGAAGTCTGCCAGTAAGAAAATAAACAGTGGGGATTGGATCCCTTATGAGGTACCTGCTCTATGCCAGCCAGAGTACCAATTACTGAGAAGAGAGAGGTGAACAGTACAGTCAGGTACCTTAACCTCAGGTAATCTCCTAGTCGACCAGTTCACAAGGTTCATCCTCCATCAGTGCCACCATCATGTGTGCAGTAAGGGAGGGGGAATAAATTAATGTATTAAAAACAAGCAAAATATATGTGCATTTAAATTTCCTTTGGTTTAAAAGATCAGCAACAGAAGAAGAAATAGAAAAGGCATCACAGCCTGCAGCCTGCTTTCTGTCCAGTTACATTTTCCCTTGGGAGGATTTTTAGCTCCTTTGAGAATGGTCTTGTAACAAGGAATACTCATATATGTAAGACAGAAACCCCACAGGTCATGGCTATGACTATGGAACTAGCTCTCACCCAAAAGCCACCTTTTCTTAATGAACTGATATTAGCACAAATGAGCAACAGTGTGGGTAGAAAAAGACATGGGGAATCTGTAAATTAAAATCTGAACCTAATTCCATTGCTTCTAATAATAACTTGCTTATATAATAAGCCATGATTATTATGGCTATGACTATGGAATGGTGTGGCACTGGGGGACCCTTTTGGGATTCTGGGTTTTGATGATTCCAACTATGGCCCCATCTCCCACCTCTTCCTGAAGATTACCTTTTCTAGGATGGTCTGTTTTCTGTGTCTGGAAGCTAGTATCTCCAGACATCCTTTTTCCTTCCTTTCTCATGTGAAATTATTCATAAGTGCAACTGGAAGAGAAAGAGGAACAGGGAAAGGCCTTTCCTGCCTTCTGGAGAAGATGCAGAGGATACCAGAATTTGTTCATTTTTCCATTCATTAAAACAAGAGTTATAGGGGAGGAGAGAAGATGGCGGAAGAGTAAGATGCGGAGATCACCTTCCTTCCCACAGATACAGTAGAAATACATCTACACGTGGAACTGCTCCTACAGAACACCCACTGAACGCTGGCAGAAGACGTCAGACCTCCCAAAAGGCAAGAAACTCCCCCGGTACTTGGGTAGGGCAAAAGAAAAAAAGAAATAACAGAGACAAAAGAATAGGGACGGCACCTGCACCAGTGGGAGGGAGCTGTGAAGGAGGAAAGATTTCCACGCACTAGGAGCCCCTTCGCGGGCAGAGACTGCGGGTGGCAGAGGGGGGAAGCTTCGGAGCCACGGAGGAGAGCGCAGCCACAGGGGTGCGGAGGGCAAAGCGGAGAGATTCCCGCACTCCCCGCACGGAGGCTCGGCGCTGACCAGCACTCACCAGCCCGAGAGGCTTGTCTGCTCAGCCGCCGGGGCGGGCGGGGCTGGGAGCTGAGGCTCGGGCTTCGGTCGCAGGGAGAGGACTGGGGTTGGCGGCGTGAACACAGCCTGAAGGGGTTAGTGCACCACAGCTAGCTGGGAGGGAGTCCGGGAAAAAGTCTGCAGCTGCCGAAGAGGCAAGAGACTTTTTCTTCCCTGTTTCCTGGTGCGCGAGGAGAGGGGATTCAGAGCGCCGCCTAAACGAACTTCAGAGACGGGCGCGAGCTGCGGCTAACAGCGCGGATCCCATAGCAACAGGGGCGCAGAGGGAAAAACGGAGAGACTCCCGCACAGAGGCTCGGCGCCGAGCAGCGCTCACCAACCCGAGAGGCTTGTCTGCTCCCCCGCCGGGGCGGGCGGGGCTGGGAGCGGAGGCTCGGGCTTCGGTTGGATCGCAGGGAGAGGACTGGGGTTGGCGGCGTGAACACAGCCTGAAGGGGTTGGCACACCACAGCTGGCTGGGAGGGAGACCAGGAAAATGTCTGCAGCTGCCGAAGAGGCAAGAGACTTTTTCTTGCCTCTTTGTTTCGCGGCGGGCAGGGAGAGGGGATTCAGAGCGCCACCGAAACGAACTCCAGAGACTGGCGCGAGCCGCGGCGGTCAGCGCGGACCCCAGAGACGGGCGTGAGACGCTGGGGCTGCTGCTGCCGCCTCCAGAAAGCCTGTGTGCGAGCACAGGTCACTCTCCACACCGCCCCTCCCGGGAGCCCGTGCAGCCCGCCACTGCCAGCGTCCCGTGATCCCGGGACAACATCCCCGGGAGAACGCACTGCGTGCCTCAGGCTGCTGCAACGTCACGCCGGCCTCTGACGCCGCAGGCTCGCCCCGCCTCCTCTGTACCCCTCCCTCCCCGCGGCCTGGGTGAGCCAGAGTCCCCGAAGCAGCTGCTCCTTTAACCCCGTCCTGTCTGGGCGGGGAACAGACGCCCTCAGGCGACCTACACGCAGAGGCGGGTCCAAATCCAAAGCTGATCCCCAGGAGCTGTGCGAACAGAGAAGAGAAGGGGAAATCTCTCCCAGCAGCCTCAGAAGAAGCGGATTAAAGCTCCACAAACAACTTGATGTGCCTGCATCTGTTGAATACCTGAATAGACAACGAATCATCCCAAATTCAGGAGGTGGACTTTGGGAGCAGGATATATTAATTTTTCCCCTTTTCCTTTTTTTTTTTGTGAGTGTATATGCATATGCTTCTGGGGGAGATTTTGTCTGTATAGCTTTGCTTTATAATAGCTTTATTTTACTTCACTATATTATAGCTTCTTTCTTTCTTTTCTTTCTTTCTTTCTTTCTTTCTTTCTTTCTTTCTTTCTTTCTTCTTCCTTCCTTCCTTCCTTCCTTCCTTCCTTCCTTCCTTTCCTTCCTTCCTTCCTTCCTTCCTTCCTTTCTTTCTATTTTTTCTCCCTTTTACTCTGAGCCGTGTGGACGAAAGGCTCTTGGTGCTTCAGCCAGGCATCAGGGCCGTACCTCGGAGGTGGGAGAGCCAACTTCAGGACACTGGTCCACAAGAGACCTCCCAGCTCCACGTAATACCAAACGGCAAAAATCTCTCAGAGATCTCCATCTCAACATCAAGACCCAGCATCACTCGATGACCAGCAAGCTACAGTGCTGAACACCCTATGCCAAACAACTAGCAAGACAGGAACACAGCCCCATCCATTAGCAGAGAGGCTGCCTAAAATCATAATAAGGCCACAGACACCCCAAAATACACCACCAGACGTGGACGTGCCCACCAGAAAGACAAGATCCAGCCTCATCCACCAGAGCTCAGGCACTAGTTCCCTCCACCAGGAAGCCTACACAACCCACTGAACCAACCTTAGCCACTGGGGACAGATACCAAAAACAACGGGAACTACAAACCTGCAACCTGTGATAAGGAGACCCCAAACACAGTAAGATAAGCAAAATGAGACGACAGAAAAACACACAGCAATGAAGGAGCAGGGTCAAAACACACTAGACTTAACAAATGAAGAGGAAATAGGTAGTCTACCTGAAAAAGAATTCAGAATAATGATAGAAAGGATGATCCAAAATCTTGGAAATAGAATAGACAAAATGCAAGAAACATTTAACAAGGACGTAGAAGAACTAAAGAGGAATCAAGCAATGATGAAAAACACAATAAATGAAATTAAAAATACTCTAGATGGGATCAATAGCAGAATAACTGAGGCAGAAGAAAGGATAAGTGACCTGGAAGATAAAATGGTGGAAATAACTACTGCAGAGCAGGATAAAGAAAAAAGAATGAAAAGAACTGAGGACAGTCTCAGAGACCTCTGGGACAACATTAAACGCACCAACATTCGAATTATAGGGGTCCCAGAAGAAGAAGAGAAAAAGAAAGAGACTGAGAAAATATTTGAAGAGATTATAGTTGAAAACTTCCCTAATATGGGAAAGGAAATAGTTAATCAAGTCCTGGAAGCACAGAGAGTCCCATACAGGATAAACCCAAGGAGAAACACGCCAAGACACATATTAATCAAACTGTCAAAAATTAAATATAAGGAAAACATATTAAAGGCAGCAAGGGAAAAAAAACAAATAACACACAAGGGAATCCCCATAAGGTTAACATCTGATCTTTCAGCAGAAACTCTGCAAGCCAGAAGGGAGTGGCAGGATATACTTAAAGTGATGAAGGAGAAGAACCTACAACCAAGATTACTCTACCCAGCAAGGATCTCATTCAAATGTGATGGAGAAATTAAAACCTTTACAGACAAGCAAAAGCTGAGAGAGTTCAGCACCACCAAACCAGCTTTACAACAAATGCTAAAGGAACTTCTCTAGGCAAGAAACACAAGAGAAGGAAAACACCTACAATAACAAACCCAAAACATTTAAGAAAATGGGAATAGGAACACACATATCGATAATTACCTTGAATGTAAATGGATTAAATGCTCCCACCAAAAGACACAGGCTGGCTGAATGGATACAAAAACAAGACCCATATATATGCTGTCTACAAGAGACCCACTTCAGACCTAGAGACACATACAGACTGAAAGTGAGGGGATGGAAAAAGATATTCCATGCAAATGGAAATCAAAAGAAAGCTGGAGTAGCAATTCTCATATCAGACAAAATAGATTTTAAAATAAAGACTATTACAAGAGACAAAGAAGGACACTATATAATGATCAAGGGATCGATCCAAGAGGAAGGTATAACAATTGTAAATATTTATGCACCCAACATAGGAGCACCTCAATACATAAGGCAAGTACTAACAGCCATAAAAGGGGAAATCGACAGCAACACGATCATAGTAGGGGACTTTAACACCCCACTTTCACCAATGGACAGATCATCCAAAATGAAAATAAATAAGGAAACACAAGCTTTAAATGATACATTAAACAAGATGGACTTAATTGATATTTATAGGACATTCCACCCAAAAACAACAGAATACACATTTTTCTCAAGTGCTCATGGAACATTCTCCAAGATAGATCATATCTTGGGTCACAAATCAAGCCTTGGTAAATTTAAGAAAATTGAAATCGTATCAAGTATCTTTTCCGACCACAACGCTATGAGACTAGATATCAATTACAGGAAAAGATCTGTAAAAAATACAAACACATGGAGGCTACACAATACATTACTTAATAATGAAGTGATTACTGAAGAAATCAAAGGGGAAATCAAAAAATACCTAGAAATAAATGACAATGGAGATACGACGACCCAAAACCTATGGGACGCAGCAAAAGCAGTGCTAAGAGGGAAGTTTATAGCAATGCAAGCCTACCTCAAGAAACAGGAAACATCTCGAATAAACAACCTAACCTTGCACCTAAAGCAATTAGAGAAAGAAGAACAAAAAAACCCCAAAGCCAGCAGAAGGAAAGAAATTATAAAGATCAGGTCAGAAATAAATGAAAAAGAAATGAAGGAAACAATAGCAAAAATCAATGAAACTAAAAGCTGGTTCTTTGAGAAGATAAACAAAATTGATAAACCATTAGCCAGACTCATCAAGAGAAAAAGGGAGAAGACTCAGATCAATAGAACTAGAAATGAAAAAGGAGAAATAACCACTGACACTGCAGAAATACAAAAGATCATGAGAGATTACTACAAGCAACTCTATGCCAATAAAATGGACAACCTGGAAGAAATGGACAGATTCTTAGAAATGCACAAACTGCCGAGACTGAACCAGGAAGAAATAGAAAATATGAACAGACCAATCACAAGCACTGAAATTGAAACTGTGATTAAAAACCTTCCAACAAACAAAAGCCCAGGACCAGATGGCTTCACAGGTGAATTCTATCCAACATTTAGAGAAGAGCTAACACCTATCCTTCTCAAACTCTTCCAAAATATTGCAGAGGGAGGAACACTCCCAAACTCATTCTACGAGGCCACCATCACCCTGATACCAAAACCAGACAAAGATGTCACAAAGAAAGAAAACTACAGGCCAATATCACTGATGAACATAGATGCAAAAATCCTCAACAAAATACTCGCAAACAGAATCCAACAGCACATTAAAAGGATCATACACCATGATCAAGTGGGGTTTATCCCAGGAATGCAAGGATTCTTCAATAGACGCAAATCAATCAATGTGATACACCATATTAACAAATTGAAGGAGAAAAACCATATGATCATCTCAATAGATGCAGAGAAAGCTTTCGACAAAATTCAACACCCATTTATGATAAAAGCCCTGCAGAAAGTAGGCATAGAGGGAACTTTCCTCAACATAATAAAGGCCATATATGACAAACCCACAGCCAACATTGTCCTCAATGGTGAAAAACTGAAACCATTTCCACTAAGATCAGGAACAAGACAAGGTTGCCCACTCTCACCACTATTATTCAACATAGTTTTGGAAGTGTTAGCCACAGCAATCAGAGAAGACAAAGAAATAAAAGGAATCCAAATCGGAAAAGAAGAAGTAAAGCTGTCACTATTTGCAGATGACATGATACTATACATAGAGAATCCTAAAGATGCTACCAGAAAACTCCTAGAGCTAATCAATGAATTTGGTAAAGTAGCAGGATACAAAATTAATGCACAGAAATCGCTTGCATTTCTATACACTAATGACGAAAAATCTGAAAGTGAAATTAAGAAAACACTCCCGTTTACCATTGCAACAAAAAGAATAAGATATCTAGGAATAAACCTACCTAAGGAGACAAAAGACCTGTATGCAGAAAATTATAAGACATTGATGAAAGAAATTAAAGATGATACAAATAGATGGAGAGATATACCATGTTCCTGGATTGGAAGAATCAACATTGTGAAAATGACTCTACTACCCAAAGCAATCTACAGATTCAATGCAATCCCTATCAAACTACCACTGGCATTTTTCACAGAACTAGAACAAAAAATTTCACAATTTGTATGGAAACACAAAAGACCCCGAATAGCCAAAGCAATCTTGAGAACGAAAAATGGAGCTGGGGGAATCAGGCTCCCTGACTTCAGACTATACTACAAAGCTTCAGTAATCAAGACAGTTTGGTACTGGCACAAAAACAGAAATATAGATCAATGGAACAGGATAGAAAGCCCAGAGATAAACCCACACACATATGGTCACCTTATCTTTGATAAAGGAGGCAAGCATATACAGTGGAGAAAAGACAGCCTCTTCAATAAGTGGTGCTGGGAAAATTGGACAGCTACATGTAAAAGTATGAAATTAGAACACTCCCTGACACCATGCACAAAAATAAACTCCAAATGGATTAAAGACCTAAGTGTAAGGCCAGACACTATCAAACTCTTAGAGGAAAACATAGGCAGAACACTCTATGACATACATCACAGCAAGATTCTTTTTGACCCAGCTCCCAGAGAAATGGAAGTAAGAACACAAATAAACAAATGGGACCTAATGAAACTTAAAAGCTTTTGCACAGCAAAGGAAACCATAAACAAGACCAAAAGACAACCATCAGAATGGGAGAAAATATTTGCAAATGAAGCAACTGACAAAGGATTAATCTCCAAGATTTACAAGCAGCTCATGCAGCTCAATAACAAAAAAACGAACAACCCAATCCAAAAATGGGCAGAAGACCTAAATAGACATTTCTCCAAAGAAGATATACAGATGGCCTACAGACACATGAAAGAATGCTCAACATCATTAATCATTAGAGAAATGCAAATCAAAACTACAATGAGATATCATCTCACACCGGTCAGAATGGCCATCATCAAAAAATCTAGAAACAATAAATGCTGGAGAGGGTGTGGAGGAAAGGGAACACTCTTGCACTGTTGGTGGGAATGTAAATTGATACAGCCACTATGGAGAACAGTATGGAGGTTCCTTAAAAAACTACAAATAGAACTACCATACGACCCAGCAATCCCACTACTGGGCATATACCCTGAGAAAACCATAGGTCAAAAAGTGTCATGTACCACAATGTTCACTGCAGCTCTATTTACAATAGCCAGGACCTGGAAGCAACCTAAATGTCCATCGACAGATGAATGGATAAAGAAGATGTGGCACATATATACAATGGAATATTACTCAGCCATAAAAAGAAATGAAATGGAGGTATTTGTAATGAGGTGGATGGAGTTAGAGTCTGTCATACAGAGTGAAGTAAGTCAGAAAGAGAAAAACAAATACAGTATGCTAACACATATATACGGAATCTAAGGAAAAAAAAAAAAGGCCATGAAGAACCTAGTGGCAAGACGGGAATAAAGACACAGACCTACTAGAGAATGGACTTGAGGATATGGGGAGGGGGTGGGGTGAGATGTGACAGGGTAAGAGAGTGTCATGGACATATATACACTACCAAATGTAAAATAGATAGCTAGTGGGAAGCAGCCGCATAGCACAGGGAGATCAGCTCGGTGCTTTGTGACCACCTAGAGGGGTGGGATGGGGAGGGTGGGAGGGAGGGAGATGCAAGAGGGAAGAGAAATGGGAACATATTGTATATGTATAACTGATTCACTTTGTTATAAAGCAGAAGCTAACACACTATTGTAAGGCAATTATACTTCAATAAAGATGTTTAAAAAAAAAAAAAAAACAAGAGTTATAGAGCACCTAAGATATTCCAAGACTTAATCAAGTTGCTGGAGACATAAAGATGGAAAAAGAACACTATCTGCTGGAAAGCAAGTCTCCGTCCAGTGGCGGGGTGCAGACATATAAAAGAATAAGTACAGTCCATTAGACAAGCATTATAATCGATGTGTGTACAATGGATGTTGGTACAATGCGAGCACTGACAAGAATATCTCCTGCTTCTTAGAGTTTTATGGAAGGAAGGGATAATGCTTTACAACAAGCATACTAAGATGGGAAATTAGAGGCCCACAGGGGAGGATAGAGAAGTTCTAGGACAAGAAGCGTGTGAAAAGGAACCACTCCCATGGACACATGAGAATCCACGGCCCCACCAGGGACTCTGAACACTCAACAGGGCTGCGTGGCTGGGACGAGCCAGAAGCAGGCTGGGAAGTCAGTGGAGCCACAACTTGAAAGCTTTGAATAGTAGAATATGGGGTTTGGAGTTTATTCTCTGAGCAGAAGAATTTCAAGCAAGGAAGTGACTAGTTCAAATCTAAGTTTTGACAAGATTTTTCCTTAGGATATATGGACAATGGACTGCAAAATGGAAACAGACTTTAGTTAAGGATTTATTACAGGAGTGGAAACCATGATGGAGGTGAGAAAATAAAAAGAAACAAGTGCATTTGCAAGACATTTCAGAGGTAAAATCAACAGTACCTCAAGGCAAAGTGAATACAGAGAGTGAGCAGTAGGTGAAGATCAATAACTCAGAGATTTTTCTTCGAGACAACTGATGAAGTTGCAACACCATTAACTGAGATAAGAAGAAAAATATTTCAAGGGAAGGAAGTAGTCAAGAAGAAAGATTATGAGTTTGGTTTGAAGTTTATTCAGTTTCAAGTACCAAAAGCCATCTATCTGCTATCTAAAAGCAGTTGGAATTATAGGTCTGGAGGTCTAGAGAATACTTGGTGAAGACATTAATTGGAACATCATTAGCATAAACACTTCATAGTTGAAGCCATGGGAGTGAATGAAATCATCCACAGAAAATATAAGAGGGCAAGAAGAAAACATTCCAGAGAACCCCAAATAAGGAGTAGGGCGAATGAGGAGTAGGGGGAATCTGTACCATAGTCATAGCCATGACCCGTGGGGTTCCTATCTTACATATGTAAGTATTCCATGTCCCAAGACCATTCTCAAAGAAGCTGAAAATCTGCCCAAGGAAAAATGTAACTGAACAAAAGGCAGGCTGCAGGACCTGACTCCTTTTCTATTTCTTTTTCTGTTGATCTTTTCAACCAAAGGAATTTTAAATGCACATATATTTTGTTTGTGTCTTTAACACATTCATTTATTCTTTAATACCTTTTGTCAAATAGAAAACTCACTGTTTCTAGGTACTGATATACAGCCGCCATCTAGTGGTCAAATACGGTAACCACAGGCTTGCACAGCTGGGGGTGAGGGAAACATTCTTAACATCGTTTCCTGGAGATTTTAAGGACTATGTTCAGTGAAAAATAGCCGTCAGTATGATGGAGAACATGGAAAAAGCAGCTTTTCTCTGTCTTTCCTGAGTATGCATTATGGGAAATAGAAACAATTTACGTACTATGACTGCCCTTCTTTTGAGCACTATAGGGGACTGTGGAATGAGATGCAGCTTCTGTAGGGTTATCTGGCCTCAGGTGAGACGGCAACACCTGATGAGACTGATGAAAACATGATCAGTAGCCACAACCAGTATTTAAAATCCAAACTCTTTATCACGTTCTCCAAAGTCTTATAGGATCTAGCCACTGGCCCTCTCTCTCCAGCCTCACCTCTTGCCACTTTGACCCTTGACCATTATGATGCAGCCACGGTGGCCTCCTTGCTACTACTTGAACTTCTAAGTTCAAGTAATAAGTTCACTGCTGCCACAGAGCCTTTGCACTTACTATTTCATCTCTTCCGCCAATGCATTTTACCACATTCTCCTCATCTTAGGTCTCTGTTTAAATATTTCCTTTTCAGAGAGACCTTCCCTGACAACTGTAACTCTAAACCCTTTTCCTCCAGTTTATTTTATTCTTGGTACTTAGCACTATCTGAAGTTGTATTATACAGTTACTTGCTGAAAGACAAGTCTCCAAATCTACAGAGCAAATTACATGAGAGAAGGGATTTTAACTATATTGTTTGCTAGCACCTAGAGGAGTGCTATTACATAAAAGGTGTTCAACAAAGAACTGAGGCTGAATGAACCCAGGAAGTGCCTGGGCAGTGTCTGGGCAAAAGGTGTAGCTGGGTAGACTGAAGTCTACACAGAATCATGTGATGATGAGATTGAGGCCAAAGACTGATATATAAGCAAGAGGGCCCAGCATGTAATGGACGAATCCTGCTTAAGGTTCAGTAACCAAGTGGGGCCAAGGTAGGGACAGCAGAGAGCATGAACTTGTGGTTTAATCAACAATTAGAAATAAGGGTTCAAAACATATGGACACCAAGGGGGGAAAGTGGTGGGCGGGGGGAGTGGTGGTGTGATGAATTGGGAGATTGGGATTGACATGTATACACTGATGTGTATAACATGGATGACTAATAAGAACCTACTGTATAAAAAAATAAATAAAATAAAATTCAAAAATTCAAAACAAAACAAAAAAATTCAAAAAAAAAAAAGAAAGAAGGGTTCAAATAACAAATTGTAAGTGGGGGAGGGGTTAGCACAGAGATTCCTGGGCTTTATAGGAAACAGATCCTCAACCCCACTAGAAGCAATTTCTCCATCCACTAAAAAGACCTTACTAATGTCAAGAAGGACTCGTGTAGTATGTGGTTTTCAAATTTCATAATGTAGAAACATCATCTACATGATGGGAGATGGGAGGTATAAAGGACTAATTAAAAATGGAGATTCTGGGACTTCCCTGGTGGTACAGTGGTTAAGAATCTGCCTGCCAATGCAGGGGACATGGGTTCGAGCCCTGGTCCGGGAAGATCCCACATGCCGCGGAGCAGCTAAGCTCGAGCACCGCAACTACGGAGCTTGCGCTCTAGAGCCCGCGAGCCACAGCTACTGAGCCCACATGCCACAACTGCTGAAGCCTGCATGCCTAGAGCCCATGCTTCGCAACAAGAGAAGCCACTTCAATAAGAAGCCAAGACACCGCAATGAAGAGTAGTCCCTGCTCGCCACAACTAGAGAAAGCCCACGCGCAGCAACGAAGACCCAACGCAGCTAAAGAAAAAAAAAAAAAAAATGGAGCTTCCTCTGGGATAGACTGCCATCATGTCTAATTCCATAGGTCTGTGGAACTCTGCAACTATATTTTTAATTAGTATACAAGGTGAGCCTGATATACTCACCTTGAAGATATACTTTTTGAGATATACCTGATCTAGTGCTTTACTATTCACAAAACACTTTTATATAGTGTCTCCTATGATTCTCACCTATAACTCTGCTGAGAAGTAGGTAGAGTAGGTTTTTATTTTCAACTACTATATGTTTTTTAAACTTTGTATTATAGAAGACTTTAAACAAATACACATATGGAGGATATCATAAGGAACCCTCATGTACCAATCACCCAACTTCAACAATTATCAGCTGAAGTCAATTCCACCCCCCCCCCCCCCCCCCCGCCCTCAAAGACTCTATAATTTTAATCAAATCTCAAAAATACCTGAGATCAATGTGGACCAGAGGAGAGGTTTTAATTTTTATTTTAGTCATAGGACTCTGTGTCTTTCAGAGATGATGACTTGCCCAAGAATAGATGCCTGTCAAAAAAAAAGAATATACGCCTGGTCTTAGAACTGAGGCCAGAACTTACTTACATATGGTGTGAGAGTGAGGATGGGGGAGCTAAGTATACTGACAGCTACACCCTTCACACGTAGACTGTGAGGCTATGGCAATTCTCTAGTTTACTGTGCGTGCATGTGTGTGTGCATGTGTGCATACGTGTGTGTATGTGTGTGTGTTTGTTTTATAGGAGGGTAAGCAGCTATCTCTTTAGAATGATTTCTGCTCAGTTCTCCCCAGGGACCCTTGCAGGTCTCACATTCTAGGGCAACTAAATATTTTATAAACATAAATTCTCAGCATGCCTGGAAACTCTAAGCTATGAGGAAATGGCTGTGAAGATGCACCAGAGAGAAGCAGTGAGCCAGCCGAGGCCGAGGCTGGCCTGTGGAACCTCACACCACCTGAAGTGTCAGGAAAACAAATGCGATTGAAATGCATGCTTCCATCTAAAAATGTGGCTGGCAAAACAGAGCTCTGCCTTGGGCTGTTGAGACAGTGACAAATGAAATGCTGGTTGATCCCCCCATTTATTTCATTTTTGAAGTGTCTGCCAATAGTAACAGCCCTGGTTGTGCTGGACTGCCACGCCACCAGCAGCACTCAGAGTCCCATCTCATCTCCATTACACTGTTTTCTACCTTTCCCAGTAATGACCCAATTAGGAGACTGTCTAAAAGTGAGTAGGCAAGGATGCAGATTGGCTGAGTTGCAGGCATTACAGTGAATCCATCCGGAAAATATGGCATGGCAGCTCTTAGTGTCCTCATTTATGGGCACATGGTCAGACTCTGTCAGGGCATTTTTGTAGTTCTAGAACTCTCTTTTTGGTCAGGTCCTCTTCAATATACAGATGTTTTCAGTGGCTAAAGCAAAGTCACACATACTTCCTGGTTAAAGTCTTTCCCTAAAACAGTCCACAAATGAACATTGCTATGCCAAGAAGAATGAAGGCACTTAGAAGAATACTTAGCCCTTCTAATGCAAAGCATTTTGTAATTCTCTATTCGCCAAACCTGTCTTGAGAGGAGGTCAGTAATTTTCTCGTTATCCTGCTAAGGAAACAAGTTAGCTCTTGTTCCCAAAGTAACACATTGTCAATCAATATCTGGAATTAGAACACAAAGCATTTTCATTCCACAAACCATGCTGAGCCAACCACAAATTTGTGTGTAAGAGTACTGTAAATTTTGGAGGCAATCAGTATGATGAAATCATACCCTGATGACAGGATACACATATGTATAAAGTCAAGAAAAAACAGGAATTCTCATTTGCATGTAAAGCGAGACACTTGTTCATTTGAGCTTTGTAAGTTTCCTAATGATGTATGAGTTGAAGGAAGAAAAAGGAAATATGCAGAGAAAGAGAGAGAAAGAGAATGGAAAATATTATGTAGAGAAATTTCAAAGTAAAAATGGATTCTGAACATATATGAAATTAGTCATTTTTTAATTTAACAGCCTTGTCTCAGAAGAAAGGTAAAGGTTTCAGAACACCTCATACCAAAAATTCTTAATAGAATAGGATAATAAATGTCATGCCATAAATTTAGTATCAAAGAGAATATATCAAAATAAATAAAATCATGCTATTTTGTTACTCTGACTCAGAATAGCAGGCGAGTCAAGATATTATTTTAAGTCAATACAGAGATAAGAAAAAAACTTTTATTCTTATTTGCCATTTAGGTTCAGAAAAACATATGTCCTCCACCACCACACACACTCTAAGCAATAGCTTTAGAGCCATTCCTGACTACCTCACCACACTATTCCTGCTGTTACCCATGAATGCATTTTTATCCTTTCCTCGACTTGTGTCTTGTCAGTCTAGTGAATTTTGACTGTCATTTCATCAGGCTGAGATCCAGTAAAATCCTATTTTCCATGCAACTTTTAACACTTTATGTGCATTAAAAAAAAAAAGTAATAGAATACAAAACACAATCCAAAAAGCAATATTTCAAAAACAACCATACTTTCGTCCTTAAATGGGTGTGCTTTTAAAATAAAAATCAAGTGCTCCAAAACCATCAAGTCATATACATTAAATACGTACCACTTTTTATATTTCAATCATACCTCAGTAAAGTGGTTTAAAATGTTTTAACTCCAATACACAGTTCAAAAATAAATAAATAAACATTTTTTTAAAAAATCAAGTGGCCTCTATCAGTTCAGGGAGTGGGTAGAACAAAGGGTTGTTTTATGTGAATCCTCCAGTAACTTCTTGCATTACTCTAAAGCAAACTCATATCAGCTAGCTCATTATTTTTTAAAGATTTATATTCTTTTTAGAAATCACCAAGTTGATTTTTTTGAACTGATATCTTTTAATTTATTTGGGGGTTGGAGAGATTGGTTATATATTATTTAATATTTATTGATGCATGATAATTTGTCCAAATTTAAAGTGGTATTGATAGGGACAGAGTAAAGGGACAAAGTAGGTGATTAAACAGTTAATCCCACTAAGGGATCATAAATAAAGAAAAAAGAATGGGAGACCCATACTTCACTCAAGAAAGCAGGTTTGCTTAACCACAAAAACCAAGCAGGGACTTCCCTGGTGGTGCAGTGGTCAAGAATCCGCCTGCCAGTGCAGGGTACACGGGTTCGATCCCTGGTCCGGGAAGATCCCACATGCCACGGAGCAACTAAGCCCGTGTGCCACAACTACTGAGCCTGCGCTGTAGAGCCTGCGAGCCACAACTACTGAAGCCCACGCACCTAGAGCCCATGCCCCGCAACAAGAGAAGCCACCGCAGTGAGAAGCCCACACACAGCAACAAAGACCCAACACAGCCATAAATAAATAAATAAATAAATAAATAAATAAATAAATTTATGGAAAAAAAATTAGGAATATTAGTCAAAACTCTGTCTCTCATTAGTAAGAAAGTCTAAAATTGTACATTTCCATATGCTTGTATCTGGTAACTATTCAGAGAGATTACCTGTTTAAAACAAAAAAAAAACCAAGGAGCCTTCCTTAGCAACAAAACCATGCAACAGAAGCATGAGACATGCCCCCAAACAATAAAACAATGGTGGAATGAGACCCACATCCTGCCCAGTGAGGTCAGTCAGTTAATGATTCCTAGGACATGCTTCTCTGCACACACTAAAAACAAAAATATAAGGAAAAGGTGACATTATACTGAAACCTGAGATAATTTACCGCATTTTAGTATATGTTACCACCTTTTTGCTCATTTTCAATGCAACAGGACAATCCAGTTGGACCACGTAGGGACAAGAAAACTCCCCCACCTGACATATAGGAGTTGATGATGGAAGCCTGACATCTACTCAAGAATGAAGAAGAAGGTGGTCTTCTCCTCTTCCCCACTTTTTCTTTGATTATAAAACTGTAGCCCACTAAGTTCTTGGGGCTGCACCCTCCTGCCAGCCCACTTGTAAACCTCACAAGCATTCTATTCTAATAAATCACTTGTTATCTAACACTTTGCCTCTCGCTGAATACTTTATGTGCTGAGACATAAAGAGCCCCCCCACAAGACGCATTTCTAAGGTTTCAGTATCTCTACAGTATCTTGGTTGCCCCATGTGCAATTAACTTAGACCACCACCACCAACCCCCTATTTTTAAAAGAAACCTTGGTTAATGGAAACTCTTTCAGTCTTAATAGTTGGGAGGGGAGGGGGTCTCACATCCAGGGATGATCTGTGAGTGGCAATCTTCTTCTGAAAACTAAGCAGTATATCCCTTGAGATTTGCTCCCTGCTTGCCTGAAGATGCTGGTTCTGTGCACACTGTCATTCCTTCAGATCCCAGAAGACTGTTGACATGATCCAGTATGCAAATAATGGCTCTGCAGTTGCTTTCCTCATTTTGACTAACCTCACTAGATACTGACTCTGAGTCTTCAGTACCAAACACAGACAATCCAAAGACTTCAGAGGAATTCTTTTGCAAAATGTGCATTCCGCAAACAAAGGCCCATCACTGCATTCTTTTCTGTAAACACACCCGCAAGGTGACTAGATGCTGTCTGCCAGTTTTCTTTTCTCTTTCAATATGGTCTGAGAAGTTGTTTGATGACAGGGAAATTGCTATAGGAGATCCTAAACCTGTCCCTGGGTATCAATAATGGGTTATAAATACATGCATCCAGGCCCAACTGCTTAAAAACATCTATGAAATAAATTGCCTATCTTCAGTTATCCATTTGCTTTAAATTTACCTAGAGTGTTATCTTCAAACATGGGGAGATCAGGCAGTTCAGAATTTACTCTCCAAAGCAAATATACCAAATTCATAGAAGCTAACTATTCCTTTACACTGACTTAGAATAGCTAGATGTTATTTGAGGTCAATACAAAGATGTAAATGGAAAACACTATTTTTATTTACCGCTTTATTTCAGAACGGCATACAAGGGGTTAAGCAGTTTCTTTGGCATTGAGCACTAAAAAAACACAGTTTACCTTATAAAGTGTCTGCCTAGACCTTGGGCCAAGTCACCTTCTTTGAGAGTAACCCCATGAATATAATGAGGTGAGCCCCTGGCAGCTCTATTTTACTACATGACGTTAGTGCCCCTCACCTCCGCCCATAGCTGTTTGGACCAAAGGTGGACCTTGTTTCAAACTGCTTAACTTCTCTCCCAGATTCCTAATTCAGTCAATGAAGCAGCCACCCACAAGTGCAAGAACTGTGACACAGAAACATAGGAGCCACTGGGGTGGCCTATTCTGCCATGTGATGGAGAAGGGGAGACCAGAGCATGGGCACAGACAGGAGTGGTCAAGTCAAGAAGAGAAGCAGGCTCTGCACTGACCCTGATGCCTTTCCTTTCCTGCTTCCCAGTGTTTCCTGAAGCCCAGCTTCATCCCTGTCCTTAGTGTCCCTGGCTTTCTTAGAATAAACCTCCTTTTCTTCTTAATCTAGCTTAAGTTGGTTTCTGATACTCTTACCTAATACAAAGGAGGCCAATGGATATTAAAAAGAAGAGTCTTCAATATATGTGAAAAGCAGGGACTTGAACTAGGCTGCCTTCACTAAGCCACGTCACTGAGGGTTGCAGATTCCTCCTCTATCTCCACCCACAAATTCTTTTCACTTTCAGACTATCCTTAGTTTCCATTTTATTTTACAGAGAGTAAAACTGGGAAACACACATTAGATTCTCAGTACCTTGCTGAGCATAGAAGAATAGGGTTGGCCTGTCTTATTCTCCATAAGGGACTAAGTAAACACCATGATTTCTATTAGCTAATGAACCTGCTTCATGTTTACGCTTCCTCTTCCTATTTTTACTATTTTTCTTAGTCCTCAAATGCTCGCTAGAACTCGCACACTGCACATTGATTCTGAAGAGAAAGCTTGTTAAAGGATGCATCACTATTTTTCCTTAAGTCTAAACAAATGAACTGACCTTCACAATAGAGGATTAAGGAAAACCTTTTCTTTCCTTTGGAACATATCTGCACATGTGTACCATGCTGGCACTCAGTAAGTGTTGGAAATCTCTCACAGATATTGTACTAAGGAAATTCTCATTAATACAAAAAAACAAACAAATAAAAAAATCTAACAGCCATCAACAGCCCAATCCAGAGAACTGATAGGGAGACAGGCAGAGCTTATAGAGGGTCCTGGTCCCCTTCATGTCTCAGGCCTCCTGACGACACCTAGGCCAGTGTCCTCATGCTTCCCCAGGGCACTCCAGCCAGTCTCACTGATCAGGTGATACGACTTCAGCTTTTAGAGAGGCTTTTTCCTGCCCTCCCTCCCCATTAAATCTTAGAGTTTCTCAGTTCTAATTCCATTTTTATTGTTATCCTCCCACCTTAGTCCACCAATGATTTAAGGAGGCTTATGAAAGTATGTTTTTAGAAGTAGAAAAAAAATTAATAATCAGACCCTCCCCCAAAAATGTACTTAATTGCAAGAATGACACCCCTACTGCAATTTTCCCAGAGACAGGAAAAAGCGGCCTGTCCAAAAGCCTCATCAGGTTTTTAAAAGTGGCTACACTAATCCTCGGATGAAAGAGAAACAAATGGCTATCTTTTTTTAAGCTCTGTGTTATTTTGAGTCTTTATTACTTGAAGCTTAACTTAGCTCTTCCAGTCTCAGAGGCTGGTCTCTCTCCAGATCCAGCTCTATTCCTCTGCAGCACATTTCTCCGAATCTGAGCTAGCCAATCAAGTCAAATGTCCTGGAACCAACACTGGCACAGGGCAGTGGATGTGATCTTTCCAAGTCTGGCTCCTTTTGAGCGCAAGCCTGATTTACATTATTCTGATACCCAACAGGTAAGTGCTGGAAAACACACACACACAAACACACGGCCCTTCCACAGAAGTCAGAATTCAATCTAAACTGAAATCAACATATGTTTATTGAGCAATTTTTAATGTGACAAACACTGCCTAAACAAATTTCTTTTGAACCTTGTCATTTTTGTAGAGTTTCCCGAACCTGAATTCATTCACTTATAATGAGAGCACCCTGTGTCCATCGCTGCCACACTGGAGAGCAGCGAACCACTGACTCGTCGTGGTGTGTCTGTGGAAGGCTGCGTGAGCAGCACCTGCATCTCGCCTTTACCAGAACATTTGCTGCCTGCAGCCTCAAGCCTTACCCTACTTTGGGCATGACGTCAGGTGTCATGTCTTTTTTTTTTTTTTTTTTTTTAAATGTCCCACTTTTCCCAGCAAAACTTGCTGGCTTTAAGAGGCTTGGGCCAACCTGTTTCTTCGTTTTTGTTTTTTTTTTTAATAAACTTATTTAATTTATTTATTTATTTTTGGCTGTGTTGGGTCTTCATTGCTGCGCGCAGGCTTTCTCTAGTTGCAGCAAGCGGGGGCTACTCTTCGTTGCAGTGCGCAGGCTTCTCATTGCGGTGGCTTCTCTTGTTGCGGAGCACAGACTCTAGGCACGCTGGCTCTAGAGTGCAGGCTCAGTAGTTGTGGCGCACAGGCTTAGTTGCTCCGCGGCATGTGGGATCTTCCCGGACCAGGGCTCGAACCCGTGTCCCCTGCATCGGCAGGCGGATTCCCAACCACTGTGCCACCAGGGAAGCCCAGGTGTCATGGCTTGATTCAACTCATCATCGACATGCTGCTGCTGGATTGGTGGGACTATCTCCATGTGCTTTGTTTTTGCAGGAAGAAGTTTCATTCACCTCTGACATCTGAATGATTGTTGTCTTTTTTTTTTCATGAGAAATAATTGCTGCAGATTGACTCTAATGAAATGCGGTCTTTTAATCTGTGAAAATTTGAACTGAAATAAACATGCATAATTTAAAATTTAAAAAATGCATTCTTTTCATTATTCTTTATATCCATCTTTTGAGAGAGGTACTATATTTTCTTACTGCTCTCCACAGGTGACCCACATTCCCAGGGTCATCCCACTGTCCCTGATGGCTGCTAAGAACCCTGATTATACAACTATATTCTAACAAGAATGAAGCAACAAAGAAGGGCATGGCTGCTTCCTTTAGGAATACTTCCTGTAAAGTGCACACACTACTTCTGCTTACATCCCATTGTCTAGGAGTTAATCACATGGGTATACCTGCAGCAAGGAAGTCTGGGAAACTGGCCTTTATTATACACAGACATCTACGTAGCTAAAAACCAAAGGTTCTAGTACTGAGGAAGGAGAGGAAACAAACAGGGGACAACCAGCAGTCTTTGCCATGGGAAGGGTGTGTCAAAACTGATCCTGAGGAGAGCATGATGGTGGGGAGCAACTAATGCCTGGATGACTCAGAGGAATAATGAGACTAATTTTCCCTCCAACTCTATATACCATAAGATGGTGAACCTGGAAATGGGTAAGAGGAGTCTGATGTTTGGGCTGTATATACATAGGAGGCCAAAACTTATGGGAAAGTTAGAAGGGAGAAATGCAAGCTAAAGTTCCCACCACTACCAAACTAATCAGAAATATGTTTCTTCTTTCTCATAAGGAGACAAAAAGAGCTCATTTTGGAAAACCAATTGTTTCTGATCACTGAGTCTTGGAACATGAAAACAAATCTCTTGATAGGCCTCTATATAGGAGACACTAATACATGGGACATCAAGTCCTTGTTATGCTACAGTTAAGTATTCAGTGGAAAGAAATTATCTTAACTGTACTTAGCTAAGGTATAAAAGAAAAGTAACCCGTCCTGATGTATTTAAACTGCCCCAAATATTTATATTTTAGAAGACAAACATTACATTATATCTAAGAGTAGAATCTTTTCATATGTTATGAGACAGAGAACTTTCTGTTTGCCTCTCAAATTATATTCCCTGTAGTGTACATCAAGTCATTAAAGTTACTCTAATAGACAGATCCAGGACAGGAACTTCCGCCTCACCTTCTTTCTGCCAACTAAAATGATACCTACCCTTAAAGATCTAGCTCAAGTTTCACCTCCCCTAAAGTCTTACTTTACTTTACTAGCTCTCATTTCTCTTCCTCTTCTCTGAAATTCCCACTACACTTAACAGCCTGTGTCAGATATTTTAACCCTTAATTATATGCTGTCTGCTAATTCTTCATGTGTATTACGATCCTAGAGAACACAGGTGTCTTGAGTTTCTCTGTAAACTCCCAAGGGGTCTGAGTACTAGAGTACTGAATACTAAATACATATTTGTTGTATAACTGATGTCTTTTGTTAGAGCCTAGAGCAGATATCCAAGTGCTTCATACCTGAACCTAGTTAGGGTGGGTCCACCTGCTGAGTATTATGGAAAGAGGAAGGTGGGATCACCATGAGCTGGTAGGAACAAAAAAGTGTGTGTGTGCGCATGCACGCGTGCGCGTGCATCCCTCTTAATATGAGTAATAAGTAGCAATACTTAGTTGAAAAGTATTACTAGAATTGTGTGTGTGCGCACACAATTGGAACATGCACAGACTGAATAATTGGCCATTTATGTGCTATAATTTGGAAGGCACCTCTTGCCTGCTTTGAAAATACCTTCCCATGCCATTTGGCTTAAAATTTCATCATTAGAGTCAAAGAAAATAAGAACACTGCCTCCTTCCAAAAGTCAATGGAAAGGCATGTTATTTTGAAGCCACCCTTAACCCTTAACTCTCACCCTTAACTCTCTCTGGAAGGTGATAAAATCATCAGATTAAATAATAGACACAGGAAAGTAAGGCAAGACTGCTAGAAGGGATAGCAAGGAAGTGGCTTCAAAGTTGAATCCTGCCTTCTTCAAGACCTATTTTGAACCAATTCAACAAGGTAAAACATGGCAGAAGGCAAAAGGAAGAAACACTTCTCAGTGCCCAGAAGGAACTCTGCATCCTTGGCACTCCCTTACCCCAAAGCCAGCCCAGCTACCCCTCTGCAGAATCCCAAAAGCGGATAGGAGCAGAGTTTGAACGCTGCAGCTCTAGTCCAAGCGTATCACTTCACAGATTACCTACTTACTCGCTGATTATACAGGTCAGAAGGTAAGTTAGTAAAAACATCAAGAGTAGAATCCTGGTCCTTTTATTCTAAGTCAAATGCTTTTTCCACTGTATTCTTGATTCCTAAGAGTACAAGCAACCTCCCTTATATCCAGGTTACAAAAGTGCGGAAGTATAAGAGTCTGCAATTTTCCGCTCTATTTTTCACTAGGCACCATGGACAATTTTTAAGAGGCAAGATTGCATAGAGATTAGCAGGGGAGCAGTGGCTCTGAATCCCTACTGTCGAGGTTCAAATTCCAGCTACCCCATCTCTTAGCTGTGTGACCTAGGGCAAGCTACTTTAATTCTGCAGTCCTTGGGTTTCCCACTTGCAAATACGAACAATAATAGTACCTACCTCACAGAGTTATTGGGAGGATAAAATAAATCCATGCAAAGCACTTAAAACAATGGACTGGCATTATAGTAAATACTATCTAAGCACTTACTATTACTGCTACCCTTAATCACAGAAATACAGGAAAAGAGTATCACAGATAACTGAACTTCAAAAATATTGAAACCGATATTCTAGCTTCCCTGATAGGCAATGTCTGTATGCATGAGCACTTAGTATTGAGCACCAACTTTTAGAGATTAAGAAGTTGACATCTCTTGTCATGACTTTCATTTCAAAGGCACAGGACTGGGGAGAAATAAGTGATCAGATATACAAAGAAAGATGCCTTATATGCCAATGTCTTGCTAACTCTGGTCTGTATCCCAATTACAAAAGTTGATCTATATCACTGGAAAAATTTCAGAAAAGCCTGCAAAATTTTAGTACTTTCTGCAGACCTTTAAACTAAATACTAGAATGCCCATCTGTTCTAAAGAAGATGTTTCCTCTTCTATTTTGTGATTTCTAAATAATGAAAATGGTATTAGTAAATATGACCAACTCTGTGGTAGCCTCCAGAGGTCTCAACGCCAAAGGCTTTCCATATTAAAATTAGTGGAAGTGAAGTGGCACCATTCTTGGTCTCTGAGAAAGAGGAGTAGCAAGTACCCTGAGGGTGTGGAGTTTACTTTCTTCAATGTGAAGGTGGCAGGTGGCAGTGGAGAGTGAGCCCGGCTAAAGTTGCAGGTCAGAAGGGCACCCTCCTAACAGAGGAACAGTGAGTAAGCAGTGCATGAGAGGGTGAGCACTCCAGGCTCAGAAGTGGCCAACATATGGGATGTACCCTAGAGTGGGGGGAGAGAGCCATACGCCCAGATGCTGGTGTAACCTCTATATCTGGATGGCTTATAGGATCGTGCATATATATTTCAAAACTTACTGTGATTCTCATTTTTAGTTTTTGTCAAACTCATCAGAAGCAGTCAAAACGGCATGAATGTCAGGAAATCTTACAGAGATTCTAAATGCTTATAATAAATAAATACTCTGTAAAAAGGGTTTTTTTTTGAGATCTCATTTCTTAAATCAAAATTGAAAGAGAGTTCTTTAAAAATCATGTTTTAGGGAACAAAACAATCTAAACTTCGGGCATAGATCATTTCAGCCTCTACAACTTACAAGTCTGCAGAATCAATAACATGAGATTAAAGCTCTGGGCTATCTTTAGATTTTCCTCCAGGAAACTGAGAGGTATTTCCCAAGCTTCAGAGCGTAAGTGTCTCACTATTATCACTGGGCACGGTTTCTCCTCTTTAGGGTTTGATAGATATATAAGTAGAAAATGGGATGAGATTCAAATAAGACTTCAATCATTAGTTCTTAACTTAATATATTTAATGATTCACTCATTCATTTATTCAAACATACAGTTATGTCAGACACTATGTTGTGCAGTTGTGAATTACATACATCCATCCAATTAATAATTAATTCAATAAATGTGTTGAATTGCTACTTTGAACCAGGCATTTTTTAGGCACTGGGAATACAGCAAAGGATCTAAAAAGCATGACCCTTTTTTATATAATAGGGGAGATAGAAAAATACATAACATTTCATATAAGTATTATGAAGAAAAGAAGACAATATAATATGAAGATTGGATGGTCATGGAAGACCTCTCTGAGGAGGTAAGTTTTATCCTGAGACCTGAATGAGAATGATTCAGTTATGCAAAGATCCAGGAGAAGAGCAGCCCTACCATGCAAAGACCATGGACTTGGTATGCTGGAGGGACAGAAAGCAGACAAGGGTTGCTGGACTGGAGTGAGATGGGTTATTGAAGAAAACAGGCGTACAGGTTAGGCAGAGGTCAGAATATCTTAGGGTCTAGAGAATCCAGTAAGTAATTTGGATTTTATAGGATGTCACTACAGACTTTAAAGCAGGAGGATGACAGACATGATATAATTTATGTTTTTAAAATATCATTTTGCAGCTATATAGGAGAATATGCCTAATTGTAGGCAGTGGTGTGCCAGTAAATGTTTCAACTAGCTGGCTGGAAAATATATATTTAAAAGTCCTGGACTTCCCTGGTGACGCAGTGGTTAAGAATCCGCCTGCCAATGGAGGGGACACGGGTTTGAGCCCTGGTCCAGGAAGATCCCACATGTCGCGGAGCAACTAAGCCCACGCACCACAACTACTGAGCCTGCACTCTAGAGCCCGCAAGCCACAACTACTGAGCCCGTGCACAACTACTGAGCCTACGCACCGCAACTACTGAAGCCCGCACCCTCTAGGGCCCGCGTGCCGCAACTACTGAGCCCACGCAACTACTGAAGCCTGCGTGCCTAGAGCCCGTGCTCTGCACCAAGAGAAGCCACCACAATGAGAAGCACGCACACCACAACGAAGAGTAGCCCCCACTCGCCACAACTAGAGAAAGTCCGCGCGTAGCAATGAAGACCCAATGCAGCCAAAAAAATAAAAAATAATAAATAGAAGTCCTGATTTATAGCATATTCCAATTTCTTTGTGTGAATATTCCCACTATGGTCAATTTTAAGCTGCCAATGTATCACTAAAGGTGGGATTGGAAAGTGATGTACATGACTGGCTCTTGAGAGCCTGAACAAGGCAGCTGTAACACATACCACTGATTGTAGGGCAACAGGAGTGGAAACAGGAAAAAGAGTCAAGAGGCTTCAGTAGCTGTCCAGGCAAGACAGATGGTGGCCTGGTGGAATAGATCAGGTGATTGCAGATATATTTAAAAGAAATGGACAGATTTAAGAAGTTTAAGAGAAAATAGGGGATTCCCTGGTGGTCCAGTGATTAGGACTCTGCACCTTCACTGCTGAGGGCCCAGGGTTCAATCCCTGGTCGGGGAACTACAATCCCGCAAGCCACGTGGTGCAGCCAAAAAAAAAAAAAAGAGAGAGAGAGAGAAAATAGGACTTAATTATGAATTAAATGTAGGAGATAATCAGACAGGCATCAAGAATGAATTCCATGTTTCCAATGGGTAAAATTCCTTTCAGCTACTAAACCTCTCCCAACGTGCCTCTCTCTCTCCTATATTCCACCCAGACTCCTTTTATTTAAGGCTTTTTTTAAAAAAACATAATTCATATCTATTTGCCTCTTATCTAATGCAGAGAGAATAAAGAAGTTTCTTCCCTGTGCATGTTCTGTTCTCTTCTACGTGGCTATAGCCCAGGAGGCACTGGTGACAGTGGGGGTGGAAATTCTGGATTCAGCACTTATGTTCTTACTCCAGCTACCTATGCCTGCCATCCTCGCTCATGTCACACTTGGGCAGTTTATTCCTGCCTATGTTAGGGCTGGGGTAGGAGAGGCTGGTGACTATTCATTTAGAAGAAAAGGCCATGATGGTATTAAGAGAAAGTTATGCTCTTTCCCAGCTGATTCCTAAGTCTATTATTTCAATAATCAATCTGACAAAGAATATTGAGGTCCTGTTCATTATCCCCATTTATATTAGGAGGTATTTGACTACTTGATAAAAATCCATTCTAACTGAGCACCACTCCGTGGTGATTAAAATCTGTTTCATAACATTTTTAGTGTTTGCTGTGCAAGTATTTTAATCACTGTCTATGATCAATTTTTATGTTACATCTCTCAAGTTTTCAACCAGCTATCTCCAGAGAATCAAACTGTGAGTTTTCAAATTACTTTAATAAGTACATTATACTGGCTCATCCCTATTAAGGGACTCCCCCTCTCCCTTAATTTGACTGACTGAATGACACTGAGGTTCAGCAACCCAAAAACTGGCAGAACATTCTATGGATAATATTGTCTATTTGTCATCACAGCTTTTAATAGAAACAATAGGACTAATGATGAGCTGAACATCAGAAAAAGTGAATGTCATTTTTTTTTTTTGCAACTAACAAATATCTAAATCCCAGGTATTCTTTCCATCAAACCACTTTTCCTTTACTTTCCTGTTGACCTATATTTAAGAGACAAGTCCACTAAAGAAGACTTTATCTGTTTCTGCCCTAGTAATCTGAATTTCAGTAAATACTGAATTTATTGTTTGGTCTAGACATAACTGAAGGTTGCAATTCCAGTACAGTTTCTTAGACAGTGTTGAAATTCATCACTGGCACAGCAATGCAGGAAAAAGGTTATTGAACTACAAGCAGATTTGGATTTCAGGTCTTCTATTGACTTGCTGTTTGACAAGGAGATAAAGGAGATACACTGGTGTCCATAACTTTACTCATTTATATAATGAAGCACTTAAAATAGGCATTTTAAAAATCCCCCTCTCAAACATTTTCTTTTTTTGGGGAAACTTGCATCTAGCTTATATAGGATCGTGCACAATATCAAATCACTGTATGCTATCACTTTTAACTTCTGCATTACTCATCAAAATTGCAGTTAAACAATTAATGGATCACTGTCTATATGTTAGTCACGACTCAACCCAAACTAGTTCATGAAAAAAAGGAGAGGGAGTGGGAGAGGTATAATATAACCAGGAAGGACAACATGAGTCCAAGGACTTAAATGATGCTCTCTGATCTTTCACTCTCTCATCCTGGCTGCTCTCTGGGTTTTGACTATTTTCTCCTACTTCAGATGGCTTCCAACATGAGAACAGATGGGTGGTGTATGCCCAGAAGTAACTCCAACATTATATCATCCTAGATTATGACTCAGAGGAAGAGACATTTCTTTCACCCAACTTTTACATATAAAATCCCAGGAAGACTCTGCCTTAGAACGGATTCTAACTAGCTCAGTCACTATGATCAGATAAAAAACGGGGTAAATTCACTCTCCTATGATTTTGAGGGTGATGAGAAAGGGAGAAATCACTGAATACCAGCCCCACCTTAAACCTAATGTGTGGAGAAGTATGAGTTCCTCAGAAAATGGTGGTGTTTTTCTTTCCAGAGAACAGAAAAGAGAAAAATAGGTATAAATGCCAGAGTCTGATTTTTGGTTTGCCCCCTCAACAAGTTATAGGATTGTTTTCTTCTGACCTTTAGTATGGGCCTTTATTATTTTTGTTGATATACTGCAGGATGTTGGAAGCCTAACTGGATTGTCTCATCACCTAGAGAAGGGAAGAGTGCAATTTCATTATTTGCAACCCATGTACCTTATTCAAGCAGCTACTCAAAAAATACTTGGTGATAATGAAAAAGGTCTAGTTGCTATAAGCCAATTTTACTTTACATTTAACTTCATTATATTATCTACTTCTGCTAACTATTTTTGGCTCAAGTTATTATGGAAGAGTATACTGTTCCTAGATACTTAATCTGTGTAAGCTTTAGCAGAGCTTTTTATGTTCATCAGGCAGTGCTTGATCTCTTCTGACAGCTTCAATCCTATAATACTCTTCCCCAAAGGCTGTACACTTAAAGTCTAGATATCTCTATACATCATAAAGGTCCAAAGTTCATGACTTCACTTTTTATTAGACTCTTACTGAAATTCCAAGGATCCTAGATATTTGTTATATAGGAGTCATCTTTCGGAGTCATTATTAAAGGCTTTGCAGTTCTTGGCCAGAATTTTATACCTGTGAGGAGACAAAATGTGTTTAGTATCTGAATGATTATGTCCCTTGTCTTTCCATTGATCCTCAGAAGTGAGAGATCATATGCATAAATGATATTCCTCTACTGTGCCTGTGATTTATAAATAAATTAGGTGAAACAATTTTATTATTGGGAAGTAAGCCTTATATTAAACAAAATTGTGATTGTTTCTTTGCTTGATAACTGCCCTTCATTTAGTTGGATCAGATTTGCCATGTTTAGCTTATGATGGTGATAAAGAAAATATATCTTTCCATATATCAAGTATGTGTTGTTCTATACCTCTATCACATCATAATATATCCATATAACAATAATCAAAAAGCAGTTTATAGGTCAATATATATATCCCCTAAGATAATTTTTATATGAAAGTTAGTATGAGAGGTGTGGCCAGGATGGTGAAGTAGGAAGACCCTGAGCTCACCTCCTCCCATGGGCACACCAAAATTGCAACTATTTATAGAGCAAATCTCTATGAAAACAACCTGAAAACTAGCAGAAAAGACTTTCCACGACTAAAAATATAAAGAAGAAGCCACAATGAGACCATTAGGAGGACACAGTATAGTATAGTCAAGACCCACACCCCCAGTAGGCGGCCCACAAATGGGACAATAAATACAATTATAGAGGTCCTCCCCAAGAAGCAATGGGTCTGAGCCCCACAATGGACTCCCCAGCCCGGAGATCCTGCACCAAGAATACAGTCCCCAGAACGTCGGCTTTGAAGGCCAGTATGGCTTGCTTTCTGGACAGCTGGAGGGTTGTAGGAAACAGACGCTTTGCTCTTAAAGGGGGACTGCAAAATCACATACTCAGAATCCCAGCACAGAGGCAATAATTTGAGAGGAGCCTGGGTCAGACCCACTAGCTGATCCTGAAGAGCCTCCTGGAAAGGTAGGAGGCAACTGGGAGTTCCCCAGGGAATATAAACACTGGTGGCAGCCATTTGGGGGAGCTCCTTCTACCAGGAGGACACTGGACCAAGGGGACACAAGAGCACTGTTTTGGAGTCCTCCTTCTAGCCTATTAGTGCAGGGACCTAGCACCACTCACCAGCAGCCCTGTTTCCTCAGGCAGGGGAAACAAAAGCAAAAAGAAGATGTGGTACGTATATACAATGAAATGTCACTCAGCCATAAAAAAGAACGAAATAATGCCATTTGCAGCAACATGGATGGACCTAGAGATTATCGTACTAAGTGAAGTAAGTCAGACAGAGAAAGACAAATATCATATGATATTGCTTATATGTGGAATCTTAAAAAAGACTACAAATGAACTTGTCTACAAAACAGAAATAGAGTCACAGATGTAGAAAACAAACTTATGGTTACCAAGGGAGAAAAAAGGAAGAGGGATAAATTGGGAGATTGGGATTGACATATACACACTACCATATATAAAATAGATAACTAATAAGGACCTACTGTATAGCACAGGGAACTCTACTCAATACTCTGTAATGACCTATATGGGAAAAGAGTCTAAAAAACAGTGGATATATGTATATGAATAATTGATTCACTTTGCTGTACAGCAGAAACTAACACAACATTGTGAATCAACAATACTCCAATGAAAATTAAATTAAAAAAATAAAATACATCTCTTCTGGGAAAAAATGAGACTACATCAAACTAAAAAGCTTTGGAACCAGGAAGGAAACTATCAACAGAACGAAAAAGCAGCCTACTGAACAGGAAAAGATATTTGCAAACAATATATCTGATAAGGGGTTAATATCCAAATATACAAAGAACTTATGCAACTCAACATCTAAAAAAACAAACAACCCAATTAAATAATGAGCAGAGATACCAAACAGATATTTTTTCAAAGAAGACATAAGGATGGCCAACAGACACATAAAAGAATGCTCAATATCACTCACCATCACAGAAATGCAAATCAAAACCACAATGCGGTACCATCTCAGACCCGTAAGAATGGCCATCAACAAAAAGGTAACAAATAGGGCCCTGAACCAAGATGGCGGAGCAGAAGGACGCGTTCTCACCCCCTCTTGTGAGAACACCAGAATCACAACTACCTGCTGGACAATCATTGACAGGAAGACACTGGAACTCACCAAAAAAGATACCTCACATCGAAAGACAAAGGAGAAGCCACAGTGAGATGGTAGGAGGGGCGCAATCACAATAAAATCAAATCCCACAACTGCTGGGTGGGTGACTCACAGACTGGAGAACACTTATACCACAGAAGTCCACCCACTGGACTGAAGGCTCTGAGCCCCACGTCAGGCTTCCCAACCTGGGGGTCCAATAATAGGAAGAGGAATTCCGACAGAATCAGACTTTGAAGGCTAGTGGGATTTGATTGCAGGACTTTGACAGGACTGGGGGAAACAGAGACTCCACTCTTGGAGGGCACACACAAAGTAGTGTTCACATCGGGACCCAGGGGAAGGAGCAGTGACCCCAGGGGAGACTGAACCAGAAACACCTGCTAGTATTGGAGGGTCTCCTGCAGAGGCGGAGGGTGGCTGTGGCTCACGGTGGGGACAAGGACACTGGCAGCAGAAGTTCTGGGAAGTACTCCTTAGCGTGAGCCCTCCCAGAGTCAGCCATTAGCCCTAGCAAAGAGCCCAGTTAGTCTCCAGTGTTGGGTTGCCTCAGGCCAAATAACAAACAGGGAGGGAACCCAGCCCCACCCATCAGCAGACAAGCAGATTAAAGTCTTACTGAGCTCTGCCCACCAGAGCAACAGTCAGCTCTACCCACAACCAGTCCCTCCCATCAGGAAACTTGCACAAGCCTCTTAGATAGCCTCATCCACAAGAGGGCAGACAGCAGAAGTAAGAAGAATTACAATCTTGCAGCCTGTAGAACAAAAACCACATTCACAGAAAGACAGACAAGATGAAAAGGCAAAGGGCTATGTACCAGATGAAGGAACAAGATAAAACCCCAGAAAAACAACTAAATGAAGTGGAGATAGGCAACCTTCCAGAAAAAGAATTCAGAATAATGATAGTGAAGATGATCCAGGACCTCAAAAAAAGAATGGAGGCAAAGATCGAGAGGATGCAAGAAATGTTTAACAAAGACCTAGAAGAATTAAAGAACAAGCAAGCAGAGAGGAACAATACAATAACTGAAATGAAAACTACACTAGAAGGAATCAATAGCAGAATAACTGAGGCAGAAGAATGGATAAGTGACCTGGAAGACAGAATGGTGGAATTCACTGCTGTGGAACAGAATAAAGAAAAAAGAATGAAAAGAAATGAAGACC
Source organism: Balaenoptera musculus (assembly GCF_009873245.2). NCBI lineage: Eukaryota > Metazoa > Chordata > Mammalia > Artiodactyla > Balaenopteridae > Balaenoptera > Balaenoptera musculus. The sequence goes on from NC_045788.1 coordinate 88,302,933, forward strand.
GCCTAAGAGACCTCTGGGACAACATTGAACACAACAACATTTGCATTATAGGGATCCCAGAATGAGAAGAGAGAGAGAAAGGACCAGAGAAAATATTTGAAGAGATTATAGTCAAAAACTTCCCTAACATGGGAAAGGAAATACCCACCCAAGTCCAGGAAGCTCAGAGAGTCCATTACAGGATAAACCCAAGGAGAAACACGCTGAGACACATAGTAATCAAACTGACAAAAATTAAAGACAAAGAAAAAATATTGAAAGCAACAAGGGAAAAATGACAAATAACATACAACGGAACTCCCATAAGGTTAAGAGCTGATTTCTCAGCAGAAATTCTACAAGCCAGAACGGAGTGGCATGATATACTTAAAGTGATGAAAGGGAAGACTCTAGAACAAAGATTACTCTACCCAGCAAGGATCTCATTCATATTCGATGGAGAAATCAAAAGCTTCACAGACAAGCAAAAGCTAAGAGAATTCAGCACCACCAAACCAGCTCTACAACAAACGCTAAAGGAACTTCTCTAAGTGGGAAATGCAAGAGAAGAAAAGGACTTACAAAAACAAACCCAAAACAATTAAGAAAATGGTCATAGGAATATACATATCGATAATTACCTTAAACGTCAATGGATTAAATGCTCCAACCAAAAGACACAGGCTTGCTGAATGGATACAAAAACAAGACCCATATATATGCTGTCTACAAGAGATCCACTTCAGACCTAGGGACACATACAGACTGAAAGTGAGGAGATGCAAAAACATATTCTACGCAAATGGAAATCAAAAGAAAGCTGGAGTAGCAATACTCATATCAGATAAAATAGACTTTAAATAAAAGAATGTTACAAGACACAAGAAAGGACACTACATAATGATCAAGGGATCAATCCAAGAAGAAGATATAACAATTATAAATATATATGCACCCAACATAGGAGCACCTCAATACATAAGGCAACTGCTAACAGCGATAAAACAGAAAAAAGTAACACAATAATAGTGGGGGACTTTACACCTCACTTACACCAACAGACAGATCACCCAAAATGAAAATAAATAAGGAAACACAAGCTTTAAATGACATAAAAGACCAGATAGATTTAATTGATATTTATAGGACATTCCATCCAAAAACAGCAGATTACACTTTCTTCTCAAGTGCGCATGGAACATTCTCCAGGATAGATCACATCTTGGGTCACAAATCAAGCCTCAGTAAATTTAAGAAAATTGAAATCATATCAAGCATCTTTTCTGACCACAACGCTATGATGTTAGAAGTGAATTACAGGGAAAAAACTAAAACACACAAACACATGGAGGCTAAACAATATATTATTAAATAATCAAGAGATCACTGAAGAAATCAAAGAGGAAATCAAAAAATATCTAGAGACACATGACAATGCAAACACGACGATCCAAAACCTATGGGATGCAGCAAAAGCAGTTCTAAGAGGGAAGTTTATAGCTATACAAGCCTACCTCAAGAAACAAGAAAAAGCTCAAATAAACAATCTAACCTTACACCTAAAGGAACTAGAGAAAGAAGAACAGAAAAAACCCAAAGTTGGCAGAAGGAAAGAAATCATAACAATCAGAGCAGAAATAAATGAAATACAAACAAAGAAAACAATAGCAAAGATCAATAAAACTAAAAGCTGGTTCCTTGAGAAGATAAACAAAACTGATAAACCATTAGCCAGACTCATCAAGAAAAAAAGGGAGAGGAGTCAAATCAATAAAATTAGAAATGAAAAAGGAGAAGTTACAACAGACACCACAGAAATACAAAGCATCCTAAGAGACTACTACAAGCAACTCTATGCCAATAAAATGCACAACCTGGAAGAAATGTACAAATTCTTAGAAAGGTATAACCTTCCAAGACTGAACCAGGAAGAAACAGAAAATATGAACAGACCAATCACAAGTAATGAAATTGAAACTGTGATTAAAAATCTTCCAACAAACAAAAGTCCAGGACCAGATGGCTTCACAGGTGAATTCTATCAACCATTTAAAGAAGAGCTAACACCTATCCTTCTCAAACTCTTCCAAAAAATTGCAGAGGAAGGAACAATCCCAAACTCATTCTATGAGGCCACCATTACCCTGATACTAAAACCAGACAAAGATACTACAAAAAAAGAAAATTACAGACCAATATCACTGATGAATATAGATGCAAAATTGTTCAACAAAATACTAGCAAACAGAATCCAACAGCACATTAAAAGGATCATACACCATGATAAAGTGGGATTTACCCCAGGGATGCAAGGATTCTTCAATGTATGCAAATCAATCAATGTGATACACCATATTAACAAATTGAAGAATAAAAACCATATGATCATCTCAATAGATGCAGAAAAAGCTTTTGACAAAATTCAACACCCATGTATGATAAAAACTCTCCAGAAAGCGGGCACAGAGGGAACCTATCTCAACGTAATAAAGGCCATATACAACAAACCCAGAGCCAACATTCTCAATGGTGAAAAACTGAAAGCATTTCCACTAAGATCAGGAACAAGACAAGGATGTCCACTCTCAGCACTACTATTCAACATAGTTTTGGAAGTCCTAGCCACAGCAATCAGAGAAGAAAAAGAAATAAAAGGAATACAAATTGGAAAAGAAGAAGTAAAACCATCGCTGTTTGCAGATGACATGATACTATACACAGAGAATCCTAAAGATGCTACCAGAAAACTACTACAGCTAATCAATGAATTTGGTAAAGTTGCAGGATACAAAAGTAATGCACAGAAATCTCTTGAATTCCTATACACTAATGATGAAATATCTGAAAGAGAAATTAAGGAAACACTCCCATTTACCACTGCAACAAAAAGAATAAAATACCTAGGATTAAACCTACCTAGGGAGACAAAAGACCTGTATGCAGAAAACTATAAGACACTGATGAAAGAAATTAAAGATGATACAAACAGATGGAGAGATATACCATGTTCTTGGATTGGAAGAATCAATATTGTGAAAATGACTATACTACCCAAAGCAATCTACAGATTCAATGCAATCCCTATCAAATTACCAATGGTATTTTTTATGGAACTAGAACAAAAAATCTTAAAATTTGTATGGAGACACAAAAGACTCCGAATAGCCAAAGCAGTCTTGAGGGAAAAAAACGGAGCAGGAGGAATCAGACTCCCTGACTTCAGACTATACTACAAAGCTATAGTAATCAAGACAATATGGTACTGGCACAGAAACAGAAACATAGATTAATGGAACAAGATAGAAAGCCCAGAGATAAACCCACGCACCTATGGTCAACTAATCTATGACAAAGGAGGCAAGGATATACAATGGAGAAAAGACAGTCTCTTCAATAAGTTGTGCTGGGAAAACTGGACAGCCACATGGAAAAGAATGAAATTAGAACACTCCCTAACACCATACACAAAAATAAACTCAAAATGGATTAGAGACCTAAATGTAAGACCGGACACTATAAAACTCTTAGAGGAAAACATAGGAAGAACACTCTTTGACATAAATCACAGCAAGATCTTTTTGATCCACCTCCTAGAGTAATGGAAATAAAAACAAAAATAAACAAATGGGACCTAATGAAACTTCAAAGCTTTTGCACAGCAAAGGAAACCATAAACAAGACGAAAAGACAACCCTCAGAATGGGAGAAAATATTTGCAAATGAATCAATGGACAAAGGATTAATCTCCAAAATACATAAACAGCTCATGCAGCTCAATATTAAAGAAACAAACACCCCAATCCAAAAATGGGCAGAAGACCTAAATAGACATTTCTCCAAAGAAGACATACAGATGGCCAAGAAGCACATGAAAAGATGCTTAACATCACTAATTATTAGAGAAATGCAAATCAAAACTACAATGAGGTATCACCTCACACCAGTTAGAATGGGCATCATCAGAAAATCTACAAACAACAAATGCTGGAGAGGGTGTGGAGAAAAGGGAACCCTCTTGCACTGTTGGTGGGAATGTAAATTGATACAGCCACTATGGAGAACAGTATGGAGGTTCCTTAAAAAACTAAAAATAGAATTACCATATGATCCAGCGATCCCACTACTGGGCGTATACCCAGAGAAAACCATAATTCAAAAAGAAACATGCACCCCAATATTCACTGCAGCACTATTTACAATAGCCAGGATATGGAAGCAACCTAAATGCCCAACGACAGATGAATGGTTAAAGAAGATGTGGTACATATATACAATGGAATATTATTCAGCCATAAAAAGGAACGAAATTGAGTCATTTGCTGAGACGTGGATGGATCTAGAGACTGTCACACAGAGTGAAGTAAGTCAGAAAGAGAAAAACAAATATTGTATATTAACGCATGTATGTGGAACCTAGAAAAATGGTACAGATGAGCCGGTTTGCAGGGCAGAAGTTGAGACACAGATGTAGAGAACAGACATATGGACACCAAGGGGGGAAAACTGCGGTGGGGTGGGGATGGTGGTGTGCTGAATTGGGCGATTGGGATTGATATGTATACACTGATGTGTATAAAAGTGATGACTAATAAGAACCTGCAGTATAAAACAATCAAACAAACAAAACAACTAATACTAAACTTTCATTGGGTTATTTGTATGGAAATATGTTAATAGAAATGTTTCAGACATTACATGAAATTTCTAAAAATCTTATATGTTCTGGTATAATGTTATAAGTCATAATTCTAGTTATTACTTTAAAATGTGTATCTCAGAAATAACTAAATTTCCTTGTCAATTGCATTATTATGAACTTTCATCAAATCTTTAACCATGGTCATTTTTAAGTCTTTTGTCATTTACAGACAGTTCTGGGTGTACTGTGATGCTTTTGCAAATATGTTCCTATAAAAGGGTTTCATCTTCAAGGAATTCATGGAAAAGACTCTGACAAGTACAGGTTTCTGGTAACTGACTGTACTGCTGAACTGAATGAATAAGCATTTTCAGAACTCTAATGAAAAACTGATGAACTCATAAAAGTGCTAACAAAAGATCAAGATGAAAAAAAAATTAATTACATGGGACTGAGTGAACTGATGAGGATGATTATAATTTTTGTGACTTTCTGTTTGAATTAAAAAAAAAAAATCCCAAAAAAAACACAAAATAATCCCAAGCATTGGCAAGGGTCTGGTGAATGAAAGTTTTCATATATTAATGGAAGGAGTGTAGTTAGAACATTTCTGGAAGGAAATTTAACAAAAGGTGATACTCTTTTCCTCAGAAATGTCATTTCTTGGAACTTATCCCAAAACACTGTGACTGTGCATAAAGGTTTGGCTACATGATGTTCATCACGGTGCTAATTATATTATCAGAAACATCAAGAGCAACTTAATGATCCCAAATAAGAGATTGGGTAAATAAATTATTATTCAATACCCAGTGTAATATAATGCCAGGCTGTGATATTTAATGACATATAACTATGTTCATGACACATTTATAAATGAGCAAAGCAGGCAAAAAAAAAAAAAAAAAACCTCTTAGAGGAAAACATAGGAAGAACACTCTTTGACATAAATCACAGCAAGATCTTTTTTGATCCACCTCCTAGAGTAATGGAAATAAAAATAAACAAATGGGACCTAATGAAACTTCAAAGCTTTTGCACAGCAAAGGAAGCCATAAACAAGATGAAAAGACAACCCTCAGAATGGGAGAAAATGTTTGCAAACGAATTAATGGACAAAGGATTAATCTCCAAAATATATAAACAGCTCATGCAGCTCAATATTAAAAAAACAAACAACCCAATCCAAAAATGGGCAGAAGACCTAAATAGACATTTCTCCAAAGAAGACATACAGATGGCCAAGAAGCACATGAAAAGCTGCTCAACATCACTAATTATTAGAGAAATGCAAATCAAAACTACAATGAGGTATCACCTCACACCAGTTAGAATGGGCATCATCAGAAAATCTACAAACAACAAATGCTGGAGAGGGTGTGGAGAAAAGGGCACCCTCTTGCACTGTTGGTGGGAATGTAAATTGATACAGCCACTATGGAGAACAGTATGGAGGTTCCTTAAAAAACTAAAAATAGAATTACCATATGACCCAGCAATCCCACTACTGGGCATATACCCAGAGAAAACCATAATTCAAAAAGACACATACACCCCAATATTCATTGCAGCACTATTTACAATAGCCAGGTCATGGAAGCAACCTAAATGCCCATCGACAGACGGATAAATAAAGAAGGTGTGGTACATATATACAATGGAATATTACTCAGCCATAAAAAGGAAAGAAATTGGGTCATTTGTGGAGACGTGGATGGATCTAGAGACTCACACAGAGTGAAGTAAGGTAGAAAGAGAAAAGCAAATACCATATATTAACGCATGTATGTAGAACCTAGAAAAATGGTACAGATGAACCGGTTTGCAGGCCAGAAATTGACACACAAATGTAGAGAACAAATGTATGAACACCAAGTGGGGAAAGCGGCAGGGGGTGGTGGTGGTGGTGTGATGAATTGGGCGATTGGGATTGACATGTTTACACTGATGTGTATAAAATTGATGACTAATAAGAACCTGCTGTATAAATAAATAAATTAAATTCAAAAATTAAAAATAAAAAAGGTAACAAATAACAAGTGTTGGGGAAAATGTGGAGAAAAGGGAACCCTGATGCATAATCTCATGTTGGTGAGATTGTAAACTGGTGCAGCCAGTATGGAAAACTGTATGGAGGTTCCTCAAAAAACTGAAAATAAAACTGCCATATGATCCAGCAATTTCACTTCTTGGTATCTACCCAAAGAAAAAAAAATGTGAATTCAAAAGGATATATATACATCCCTATGTTCACTGCGACATTATTTACAATAACTAAGATATGGAAGCAACTATATCATGTTGAAGTGTGCTTCAATAGGCAAATGTATAAAGAATGTGTGGCACATATATACACAATGGAATATTACTCAGACATTTAAAAAGATATCTTGCCATTTGCAACAACATGGATGGATCTAAAGGGTATTATGCTAAGAAAATAAGTCAAGCAGAGAAAGAGAAATACCACATGATCTCACTTATATGCAGAATCTAAAAAACAAAACAAGCAAATGAAAACAGACTCACAGATACAGAGGGGAAGGGGGTGGGGTGGGTAAAATAGGTAAAGGGGATTAACAGGTACAAACCTCCAGTTATATAATAAGTAAGTCACAGGGATATAATATACTGCATAAGGGGTATGGTCAGTAATATTGTAATAACTTCATATGGGGACAGATGGTAAGTTGACTTATCATGGTGATAATTTTATAATATATGTAATTATCAAATCATTATGTAGTACACCTGAAACTAACATAATATTGCATATCAACTATACTTCAATTTATAAAAGAGAAAGTACTTAACAATACATTTACTAGGAACCTGGGCTGCAGCTAAGGGTGGAGCCAGCCACCCCGTCTGAACTGGTACTACATTTAGTTCCAAGAACAGGAAGGAAGGTAAGAGAGACCTGTGCTGTACCTGGTACAAAAAAGGCAGGCTGTATGATGCAAGAGGTCTCTTTCACATGGACCAACCAAGGCAAGAAGTAAAAGCCTATCAGGAGTGTAGAACAAATGGAGGGGTCTGAAGCAGGGGTACCACTCTGTTTCTCAGGTTTGGAGCTCCCAGTGGAAGAGGAGAGTGTAGAAAGACTGGCCATGAAGACTCATTCTGCTTAATTTTTTATCTTAAGTTTTGTTAAGTTCTCATTGAGTTTTTATATTCTCATATTTTTTCCCTTCATGTTCAACAGCCGTGGCTCTCCCATTGATCCCACTGTTACTACCCTAGGCTCTACATCTGACGTTCAAAGTCCTCTAGTACCTTTACAGCCTTACTGTTCTAGAGCAAAGCATAACCACTTGCTCTCCACCACACACACACTGTTTCCCTGCCTCCTTGTCATTGTTCGTATATTTTCTGTAAACTGGACATTCCTTCCCTCTCCTTACACCCACATTCAACTTCTAGGCATAAAAATTCCACACGTTTTTCAAATGTTTCCTCCTGATATCATCAGAAGGAACCTCTCCTATAAACTCTTCAAGGATACACTTTATCCGTACCTCTTTAAATGGCACTTGGCACTATACTGCATTTTGATTTTTGTATACATATCTTATCTTTCCTTCTAGATGTGAATTTATTGAGAATAGGTCCTGTGACTAAAAGGTCTGCTTATATCAATATCACCGTCTTAGGCAAAGTAACTTCCCAATAGATGAATAGTTGGATATTGTAACTTAAATTTATTAGTATTGGAACAAAACATTATCAGCATATATCATAATTATGGCTATTTAAACTATTCTTATTTAATATATTCCGCTGACCCATCTTCCATTTACTGTCTTTTATCCAATATTTTTGTAGTAGTTCACGATGTGGCTGAGCAAAATAATAATGATAACAACAATAATAACAGCAGAACAGAGAAGGGGAGGTTGATACTTGGAGCCAAATTTTCAAATTTTCACTGAGTGCACCATTGAATCTGAGGGACAATATCAGCCAAGCAGAAACAGCATAATACTGAATAAAGGCAAGTAGTATTTAAAATAGAGTGAGTTTATATATATGTAGCCACTTATCTATAACATTTCAACATTGAAGTCCTAATAATACTGTATTGAGAGATAATTCATCATGGCCTCTCATGCTTCTGCATATCATATGAGCAGAGGACCTAACTGATGTTCTATCTGGATATTTTTTCAGAGATGTTTGTATAATGAACGGCCTTGGAAGACAATGTCTCTCTCCAGAGCAAAGGCAAGTTTGTTTACTGCCTATCATACAAGCTTCAGGTTTCCTAAGCTCAGGGTAACTCAGCTGTGACATACACCCACTCTGTCTGCAGCATCTACCTGGTTATCTTCACACTGCATCTGTGGGACCTGGGGGCAAGGTGAACTGACACAAATAACAATATTCATGATGTTTCTTTGCCATGAGTATTAAAGTCGTGTGTTTCTGACCCAGAAGGTTCATGATATTTCATTCAAATTAGAAGACACTAACTCGAGGTAATGAAATTTGGTGGGGTGGGGGGGAATGGGTACTTCTTGGAAGCACAGTGGAGAGTTCACAGAATTGAAGAAAGAGGTGAGTAGTCAAATCTCAGGAAAGATGAGTCTGGGGATCTCAAGAGCATGGACCCTTGAAGAGCCACTTTCTGATTCTGACATGGAATGAATCAGCATGTTTGATGAGCCATTTCATATTCTGCAGGTTTTAAAAATCAAATTCCTAAAAATAACTCAGAATGAAACTGAGCTATTTATAGTGAGGTGGATGGACCTAGAGTCTGTCACACAGAGTGAAGTAAGTCGGAAAGAGAAAAACAAATACCGTATGCTAACATATGTACATGAAATCTAAAAAAATGGTACTGACAAACCTAGTGGCAGGGCAGGAATAAAGATGCAGACATAGAGAACAGACTTGAGGACACTGGGCGGGAAGGGGAATCTGGGACGAAGTGAGAGAGTAGCACTGACATATATACACTACCAAATGTAAAATGGATAGCTAGTGGGAAGCAGCTGCATAGCGCACGGAGATCAGCTTCGTGCTTTGTGACCACCTAGAGGGGCGGGATAGGGAGGGTGGGAGGGAGACGCAAGAGGGAGGGGATATGGGGATATATGTATACGTATAGCTGATTCACTTTGTCGTACAGCAGAAACTAACACAACATTGTAAAGCAATTATACTCCAATAAAGATGAAAAAAAAAAAAAAAAGAAACGTAATGACCTGAAAAAAAAAATCAAATTCCTGACAGAAATTATGTGATTAGTTTGGGTCACATGCCCCACACTCTATGGTAAGAAGTGAGAACACACAATTGACATTCTCACCCATCAGATTGAGCGACAGAAGCAATAAATCAGTAATCAGACCAATAAACAAACAAAACAAACAAACAAAAAACAGAGATGTCCCCTCCTCCTTCCTTAAGCAAAGGGTTTTTTCCTCTGAAGAAATTGCAGTTTTCTCTTGGGAGGACAATGGACACACTGTAACTTATTACATTGCTCCATTTGCTTTGACTACCAGATAACCAAAAATTTAGCTAAATGTTATTAACTATACAGGACCAAATGCCTTACACATTGGCTCTTGTCCTTCTACCTTGACCTTTTTTCTTGAAGTAATTTTTAAGGTAACTCTGTACTTTATATGTGGGAAATAAACAAATAATTACCATATACAGACCCCCAAACATGCTCTGCCATTTCATTCTTCTATGACTTTGGACACGTTGTTCCTTTTATCGAAAATCTCTTCTCCACTTTGTCTGCCACCCAAGTTCCCTACTTCTTGGGAAAGGCAGTCATGTACATCTTGTCACCCCTTGCACAGAGGAGCCTTGGGCCCGGAACATTTCCTTACAAAGAGATAACAAGCCTTCACAGCTGGACATGTCTCTTCGCTTGGAAATATCTTTGCCCATTCCAGGCTTGATGTGTACTTCTTTGTTCTGCTTAAGTGTGTGTGTCATATGGGGCCTGGCCAACCCCACTGCTCTATCTGCTCCCACCTGAAGCACAGAGGTGTGCATGCAGACCATCCCCCTGGGGGGGGAGACCCGCTGGCCCTGGGGGATGCGTCAGCTGAAGCTGCCCTTGCTCTGCCTCTCCTCTTTGTGAGCAGTGCTCGTCCATCCAGTGCCCGTGTGAGCTGGGCCTTTCCTACCACCTCACCACCCACAAACCATGCAGTGGGTTGACATTGGGGGGCTGCTGCTCCTGGTGGCGGGCACTGGTAAGCTCTTACTGTCCTCCACACAGCGGGACCCCTCCTCTGGAGGCAGTAAGAGGTGTCCCTTGCTCAACACTATGCACCATTTAGATCTAGGCAAAGTTATTCACCCTGTTCTTTCTGCTCCTTACGTACTTCTACTGACCTTTAGAACCCAACCTATCTTAACCTTGTCTGTATTTCTTTGTTTAAACCTTTATCTCTGCTATTAGATCAACATTTCTTTAGACAGGTTTATGTCTTACATATTGTTGTATCAACAACACCTACTCTGTTTCCTGACACTTACGAAGAGTTCCATCAAGGCTTGTTTATTAAATGAGTAAATAAATGGATAAATGAACTAGAGGTTACAGAGAAGCAAGGAGATCTTGATGCTTCTCCTTGGAAGGTGGTTCCACAGTCACCATTTTGGTTTTTCTTTTCCGATCTTTTCCCTTGTCTTTCTATCTATCTCTGTACTACTTTCTAGAACACTGATTTTCCTTGCTCTTCATAATTTAATTCTAAGTTTAATACTCAACTCTTCTTGAGACAGTATATAGTCAGAGTTTCATTTTAAATGCCAATTTATCCCCTTTCCTAATATTGAGGTGTCCGCCACACTGCTTTCATAGTTCTATCTAATTTGGTTCACAGCACTCCGGGAACTGATAGTCATCACTACAGTCAAGGCACACATGACTCACGTAACTGGTTAGTGGCTAGGCTGAGATTTTCAATCAACCCATCACGATACTATCTAAAATGTTAATTTTTTCATTGTACGAAATAGTATCGCATAAGCTGAAGGAAGTAATGCCTCTTAGGAAATTGCATAAGTTCAAGCAAAACTGGGGTTATCTGCTTCATTATATAGATCATAGCAAATGCCTAATATTTCCCCTGAGATTTTAATAAGCATAACAGGGAGGCATATAAGTTTAGGGTGTGTAAGAACAACATTAATACCCACGGAAAACCATACTCCTTATTAATGTCTTTTGAGAGTTCTGTCCTGCAGTTTTGTTTCAAATAACTTTGCCAATGCTAAATAATGTGCTGTTTTCTTGCTTTAGTTGTTTTCTTTGTAAAACCCAAGAAGAAAAAAATTATATGCTACAATGTCACCTCTCTTTCAGAACTCCTTAAAGAGGAAAATGTTTTCTTCTTTGTTCGCCTTTTATTTTTTTTAACGATTGAAACACACTCTCTCTCTTGCTAATTGAGCCCATTCACCTGTGACAAATGCAAGCTGTGCTACAGTCAGGACAACACAAGTGTGTCAGCAGGGTCACTCACAGAATGCTCTTTGCCAGGGCAAAACTGCTGATGTTCCAGCATATTCTTAGCTGTTAAATTCTAGCAGGTGAGCATAAACAAATAGCTTCCTTTATTCAAGAAACAGAAAGAGTCGAGACGGGAGTGGAGATGTGACAACTGCTATTTCCATCCTCTCACAAAGTCAACCAGATTCTGTACAACAAATCCATTATAGATGATACATCTCTTCCACTGCAGACGCAGATTAACTTAAAGCTTCTTACTCATTTTTTAACTTAGTTCTCTATGCTGCTCCTTTACCTAGGCTCATCTAGAGCAAGGAAGTAAGGAGAAAAAAATCAAACAAAAATATAATCCACTATGGCTATTCACTATAATGATGCTCCCTTTCATAAATTCATTCTCCCATTCTCTATGTACCCTTTCACAGGCGCAACTTGAACTCCAAAAGCTCTTACAATTTGTGCCACTTACTTGTTCATTATTTACAATTGCGTCTTCAACACATGATTCCTAATTCATCGGAAGTATTTGAAAGAGCTTTGTTACCTGAATAAGTGAGAAAATGGATGAAATAAATGAATGAATGAGTGAAAATCAATTTTTTCTCCCTAACTAGTCAACAAGCTCTTTGATGTTAGTTTCCAGATATTAACCTTTCCTTATATTTCTTTATAACTCAACAAACATACTTCCTTATCTTTCATTTATTAGCCATAGTTTTGAAAACAGTACAGGTTTGAATAAAAATTTATTGGTTGTATTGTTTTCTAAAAGGTTTTATGATTTATAAAATCCTACTGAGTCACCGTATAGTCAATTGAAGATCTTTGCAAACATACTTCAACTCCATCTGAGAAGCCAGTGACACACCATTTTGTCCCACAGAACAGTAAATGAAAAAGGTAAAATTAAACAAGAGAAACTAAAATCTATTGCATTCCTCTGACCAACAGATAGCTGGCAACTCCAGGAAAGAGCTCTTATTAATTAGGCTGCATTAGTTAGATACACGGAGGAAGCCCTCATGGGGAGTAGTATGGTGTCCTGGAGTGCTGCTCTCACTCCTCATCCCCAACCACCCCACTCTCATTGTGCCCTGACCTGAACTTGGCAGTACCTGACCTCCCCAAGTTCCAGGCCACGAATTTGCTCCCAGCAGAAATGATGAGGATTACTCTGGGGGCAAATGACCAGCCTGGAATAGCAAGAACTGTTCCTAGAGCTGAAGTGTTCTTATAAACAACACTGGAATTAGGTACCACATCTTTTTTTAAACCCTGTTCTTGTTAAAGACATTAGTCATGAGGCTTCCTTAAGACCAACTGATGTGTTTCTAGAAGTTGAACCGTGTAACTGGTAACGTGAGAGTAAAACCATTAAAGAAAAAAGAAAAACAGCAACTGTTGTCCATGAACTTGATCCTAGGCTGAAATCAGATTTCTGTACTAACCTTGGCATGCAAACATCAAATATTGCTGGGTGATATGCTGAAAACAGATTTGCCTTCCTTTGTGTCTATGCATGGTAAATCTGCCTTATCAGATCTTGTCTTGATTAAGCTGCTGCCATATAAATTTGTCTTTTAGATGTTTTACTCTTATCTCTCAAAGAGACTCTGTCCGTCCTCCAATTGGTTGCAAAACAGAATACAGTCCATACTGGAGACCCTTTATTAATATCTAGTTGCTACTGCTATTAACAAATTTAATGAAAGTCATGCCCTGAGTGTGTGTATATATACATTACATACATATAATAAATAAGTAAACACTTAGTTTACTAAGTAAACACTTATTTATTATATGTATATAATATATATATGTACACACACTCAGGGCATGGTCCAACCCACATACATTGACCTTCAAGTTCTAGAGCCACAGACAACTTTCCCCTTGCACATTTAATCTCTAACAATTATCTTTGTAAATATATTAATAGTCTACTTGTTTTAACTATATTAGTGATTGAACTTGCCTCTTGTTTGTTTTTAACATTAGCACTAAAGAGGTCTTATACTCAAGGAGGAAAAAAATTATTTTATTTGTTATATTGTCACTTGTATATTACTTCCTTTTTTGTCATTCACTTAGGCAAATACCTTTGTTAAGTATTTCTTTGCTTCTGTTTGCATCCCTTTAATGTCTGTCCACTTCACTTCTACTTATTCCCCTTTGCCCCTTTCTCGTTTAGCTATTCTATAGCATCATGAAAGCATTAGACTAGATCAGAAGACATTCTAAGCCAGAATTTACCTCTAGGTAATCGTGTGGCTTATTTCCTCCCTGTATCTGTTTACTACCTGCAAAATGAGGAGGTTGGACCAAATCAAAGTTGAATGTTAAATTCTGTGTGGGACTTCCCTGGTGGCACATTGGTTAAGAATCCACCTGCCAATGCAGGGGACACGGGTTCGAGCCCTGGTTTGGGAAGATCCCACATGCCACGGAGCAACTAAGCCCGTGCGCCACAACTACTGAGCCTGCGCTCTAGAGTCCGTGAGCCACAACTACTGAGCCCGTGTGCCACAACTACTGAAGCCCACACACCTAGCACCGGTGTTCCGCAACACAAGAAGCCACCGCAATGAGAAGCCCACACACCAAAACGAAGACCAAAAGCAGCCAAAAATTAATTAATTAATTAATTAATTTTTTAAAAAACAGTAGCAATATTGTAACAAGTTCAATAAAGACTTTAAAAAATATAAAAATAAAATAAAATAAAATTCTCTGTGTATGTGCGTTTTTCTTAGGAAGAAGAGTCATCCTTTATCAGTTTTTCACAGTATTTTTTAAACCACAGCCAGTGTACTACTTAGACTAGCCAATCAACATTCTCTTTTCTCTTATCTTCTAAAACAACCCAGACAATAAGAAAAGTCATTTTATCCAATTCAGCTTCAAAACGTGTTCATATATTCGAGAATGAAAATTCCCTATGATGTGTGTGTATTTTCCTTAGTTTGATTTTAAATTATTTTAATGCTATCAGGTAGGGAAATTCAGTAAGTATCAACAACAAAACCTATTAGAAACTATGTTTAAATAAATAAAATCTGGGTGATGTTGAGTGCCATTAACAGCCTTAAATAAAGAATGTAATACATAAAAATATATTTTAAAAATAAAAAGAAATACAGTGTCTTGAGGTGATGGAATACTATACAATAATGATGTTTCATCCAATTATTGATGACTTCAACTATACTATTATTAATGTTTGGAAAAATATGATGGTTGGACATGGTATTTATGTCAACATTTCAGAATTTAAAATATATGTTATTAAAGGCTAGCATGAGTTTGCAGATGGACATACAAAAACATACATATTTTATGGTGAAATGTGGCTTCTTCCCATAGTCTCACAGCCAGATGAAAATTATCTAGCCTGACCACCATGTAGCTTTACATGGTTAAGCAGGCCTGTCCTAAGGGACTATGGCCAGGAGGATGTTTACCGGTATTTCACAGGGTAGGACATGATGCTGCATGGATGGGAATTCTATTTTTCAACCCTGACTCTAAGCAGGAAGTGGCTGATCTTTCCAAGAGAAGTTTAAATCTCCTATGGCCACACTACACTGAACACAAATCCCTGCACAGAAAATGCATATACAGCCTGCTCACATTAGATAAACACACACACTATACTAATTCACGGCAATAACCAGTACTTTGCAGAGCATATTTCATGGAAATAAAGATGCAGTAAGCTCTACCTGGCAAATCCCAAGGAAACAACTATTAGGATTTCATGGAGAGATCAGCAGCTTGCCTTTATACGAGCAATAACCACCAGAGTGTAATGGGGGAAAAAAATAGCACACTGACAGTAGCAACAAAACCCATCCCATAAAATAGCTAGGGTTAACTAAACAAGACATATGCAAGTCCTATATCTAAGAAAAAAGACAGACAAAATTTATAAAACTTTTTCAAGGACAGAAAGGTGATTTGAAATTATCTCTGTGGAATGTAAGAAGAAATATTGCAAAGATATCTTCCCCAAATTAATCTATAAGTAGAAGTAGATCCATTAAAATACAAAGTTTATTTTTAATGTTACAAGTCAGTTCTAAAGTGTATGTAGACCACATGAAATCAAGTATCACGCCTCTTTCACTCTTCACCCTATATTTAGTACTTGGTATTGTTGGTAGCACATAACTAGCCCTTGACTGATAACTATAAATTGATTGAATAAATAAATGAATACAATCCAAGTAATTGTAACAAGAGCCTACATACTTTTGAAAATGAATAACAGCCTATCATATATCAGAATATTCCATGAGGTTATCCACTACCTACCATAACTGAGTAACATATTCCAGACTAGTACTCCCACCATAAACAACTATGAAAGTGGAACAAATAAATAAGGTAAATGTTTTCAGACATTGTACAAAAGATAGTGACATGTCACAATCTCTGAAAGAACGTAAAACCCCACTTATGTCCCAGCTCTCTGCCCAGGAACAACTTTCTGACAATGGTATAAAAAGGAGCAACGCAAGCAGAGTGTGGCAGTCCTTTTATAGAAAGTAGATAAAGACTTTACAGGACAAAACAATCATATACAAATATATTTCATTAATATAAATACAAAAATCCTCAACAAAATATTAGCAAACCAAACCCAGAAATATACTAAAAGAGTGATATTTTATGACAAATGGGCTTTATCCCAGGAATGGAAGGTTGGCTCAAACTTAAAAATCAATGTAATCTACTACACTTAAAGAATATCCAATGATGGGCTCCCCTGGTGGCGCAGTGGTTGACAATCTGCCTGCCAATGCAGGGGACACGGGTTCGAGCCCTGGTCTGGGAAGATCCCACATGCCGCGGAGCGACTAGGCCCGTGAGCCACAACTACTGAGCCTGCGCGTCTGGAGCCTGTGCTCCACAACAAGAGAGGCCACGATAATGAGAGGCCCGCGCTCCGCGATGAAGAGTGGCCCCCGCTTGCCACAACTAGAGAAAGCCCTCGCACAGAAACGAAGACCCAACACAGCCATTAATTAATTAATTAATTAATTAATTAATTAAAAAGAATACCCAATGAAACCACAGTTATTAAAACAATCTGAGTAATAAGATCTTGTTGTAAGAAAGGGACATTCTATAATCAAGCAGAACAATGATGAATACTCTAAAGTCCAAACAGAACTAGCTCACATGATTTGCAGGGAATAATAGTTACTGAGAGAATAAAAACTGGAAACTAGGTTCAAGACCAATTCTGTGTAAATACACATAGAAAACAGTATATAATTTTCATTATAAAGCATGATTTTAAGCCATCTCAGCAAATCCCTTCTTCAACTGAAGCACCCTCTGGATGTTGCTACACTGAGATCCAGTAGAACCTCAGTAGCCAATAGTGTCTATCTAGCGTTTAGATGGGCAAAGAATGGTCCAATGCTCCCTTTACAGAATTCAGCTTTAATGAGCTTTATCTCTATCAGGTCTTTTATGTGTTACAATTTCATAGATTAAAATACATGTGATTTCTAAGGAACGACTGAGGTTAAGCTGTAGGATTCATTTCCAGATAAACCAGCAGTTGCTCTTCCAATAAACCTCCTCAGTTGTAAATGTTGCTTTTAGTCTACTGTACTTCTAAACTGTTCCAGTGCTTGCATTCCCCAACCCCTGTGAGATAAAGAAGTCAAGAACACTAATACATAGCTGGTTTTCCAGGTTATAAATCTTGTGGAAAGTGAAAAGAGCCTTATTTTGTCACAAATAAGAGACCTGGAGAAATAACTATCAGGACCAGTTTACTGGTCTTGGGGACTTTGAAGGATAAGAATTACTTAGGAAAGGAGAGAATATCAATTTCAGTCTCTGAACCACCTTTTCTTTGCTTCACCTCAAATTTAAGGCATTTAGTCTAAGACTGATAGTGTTTTCATCCTGGCTATAAATGTCATTCCTGGGCCTTGCCCTCCAGGGCATTCTTCATCCTTTCCAGCCTCTGCAATACATGGAGGCAGGACCGATTACAACAGGATGCATTGTATCCATTTATTGATTAAAATCAGCTGGTGTGGCTCAGCTATGCTATTCAGAGGCACCAGGGAAACTGGAAAGGTAGTAGAAGGAAAAGCCAGGATACTTCTCCATCCCCTTCCCACTCAAACTTGGGTAATGTCTCTGGCATTAACTGCATCTCCTATGTGGCTTCAGCTCTCATCAAACAGGTCTGCAGGGGTTTAACTGGGTGACTCCAACCCTCTGACCCCTTTAATCCTGCTGCCTCCCCTTGCTGCTCTACCCTAATACTGGTGGTTGTGGCTTCCTCCTACTACGCACCTAAGTTGACTCACCATCCCATCTGCCTTCTATCCCATGTTTACTGGATGCCCTGCATATTATTACTACTAATTTAAACACTTGGACAGTTTTCTACTTTCCTAGATGGACTCTGACAATCATTCTACATAATACACATCAAAATGAAATGCTGGGAGTTTCCTGCAAAGCAAAAGGCTTATTTTTCATCAGCACATAGTGAGAGTACCCCCTTTAGATGACGTTTGTGGGGTTTGTTCACAGTTTTCACTTCCGCTGCTATGGACTCTGCACTTGCTAAAAGGAAACTGTGCTTCTCTTATTTCTGTTCTCACCTGCAGGTTTGAACTGAGAGACCTAAAAATGTTGATCCCAGGATTTCCTAGAGCCTTTGACTTTAATACTAGCTTACTTTTGTAGATGTTTTACAGCTGCTTCTACAATTCTTACTGATTCCTACAGTGGACTTCAGTTGTGTTTGGCTGACCAAAATTCTTTCCCCTACAGTCTGGTAACTAAAGATAGGTTTTCTATAGTGAACTGATTCCATATGCTGAATGGAAGAACCACTCCTCCTCTCCTGACCACAATGGTGGTCATATTACGTGAACTGGGCCAATGGGAAAAGCCCATACTCTGACCACAGTGATTGGGTAAGAGACTGGCAAACTTAACAAGCAGGCCAGTCAGAGCCCATACTCCTATCCCCATGCTGGACTATTATGACTGCCATAGCTATTGGAAAAGACTGCCTCTTCCAATGGATCTGCTATGGCAGACCTGAAGATGCACTGCTCAGATCCTACTATGAGGAAAACATTTGCACAAGGTCTGTGGTCAGCAAACAGCCTTGAGTTACCAGTTCTTTCAGGATCTTACCTAAGTTTTGAAACTCACCTCCACCTGAGGTTATGCACTTCCCAGGCAGCCTACATCCAGTGACTGAGCAAGGTGGGGGGTATAAAGGCTCATTCATTTTGCCTGAAAGTGGGAAACTGACAAACTATGTTTCTTAGTTCTCAGTAGGCTTGAGGCTTTATCAGGCATGAATCCTAGTTTGACTAAGAACAACATGGCAACCCACGACCCAGACCCCTTAGATCGAAGGTCTAGCTCACGACTATAGGCAGGCCATTAAGGTGAGCACAGATGGTATCTAAGATTAAGAAGAATTTAGGTTGGATATTAGAGGAGGGAGAAATAAGGACCAATTATGACCCCCCGAGACCAATGTCAGTGGCAGGGGCTGTGGTTCTTCCCACTAGACGCTCTCCCAAATGTAGGTTTAAGAAGTAGAGCTGAGCCGGACAACAGGCAAAGTGTAGCAGACATGAAGATCCCCTCTGAGGGCAAAAATTCTGCCCGATTGTACAGTCAGTAGACATCTTCCAGCCGTCAGCCCTTTCAGGGTCTGATGCAGCTCTCTAGCCACAGAGATCCACCTTGCCGGAGGTCACACAGTTTCCAGGGCAGCATGCTTCCAGTAACGGAGTGAGGCGGAGGTATAAAGGCCCGGCTATTGGGGCCTGATGTGAGACAACTCTGGAAGACAACACTCACTCCAAATTTCCTCACCAGACTGGTTGAGGCTTTGCCAGAACTGAATTTCAGCTTGACAGCTCCCTCTGCCCAATCCTGTTTCCCCCTCTTCCTCTCACAGGTGTTGATTCCTAATAAACAGCATGTACCACAAACTCCATCTTTGTATCTCCTTATGCAGAATGCAACCCGTGACTGCTGCTAAGCAAATGGGTGAGATTGTTGGACCCCTGGCCATCATCTGTCCAGCACTTCCAAGTGATAAAGTGAAACTGATACTGATGACATCATTTGAGCTCCACATTATGCCTGAATCCATGCCTAGAGCCAAATAGACTCCTGGACTTTGTGGTTTTGGAAGCCAGCAAACTTAAATTATTATTATTGATCCTACCTGTATTGTGCATAGGTGATTTTAAATATATTTCTATCACTTACAACTAGATAGTCTTGATTGCCAAAATACAAAGACTACTGAATTTATTAAAAAATGAAGATCAACTATGACTATCTATGAAAGAAACAGAATTTCATTCCACCATGGTCTGTCCCAAAAAGCTGATGTTAGGCTTAGTCTCTTCTATTCCTGATTCAATTATGAGAAAACAATCATTATCACCATTTACCTCTACAAGGTACTTGGTTTTTAACCATTTCCCAGGGAACATCTGCCCAGCTCTTAAAATACTGTTTAAAAAAACATTATGGGCATAACGAATAGATGGCCTCTTACCTGGCTGTAAAGCCCAGTAGATAAGCAAGAGTAGTAAAAGCAATAAATTATACAGAAGGCTTAACATGCCTTCACAACTGACAGGCAGGTGAGTCTATTTCCAACATACTGTATAGTTTATAAGTAGCCTTGAGGGATGGTTTTTTGACACTTGATTATCTAAATACATACAGCAACCACATGAATAAAGAAAACACCCGGTGGGAGGAATCTTGAAAACAGTCATAAATGTCACTTAGAGTTTCTATTTGAAATGCCAATTTTCAAAAACGGAAGGATGGAAAATAAAGTATAATACTAAAATTTAACAACCACAAAGCACAATAGACAAAGCACATTATAAACCCTAGTAGATTATTATTATTATCCTATATTTATAAGTAACAATTGTACATAGTATAGGTGAAGCAAATTGCTCAAAGTAACAATGAATAAATTATGGACCTGAAAATTGTTGTCAGTCTCTCTATCAATGGGGCCAAGAGCAATGTTATCAGGCTGGTCTCACTGCACTATTCTATGTGGCCCCTGGAGCCCAGGATATGTGACTTGTTGCCTCTGGGGTAGTACAAATGATATCCTTGCTAAGCTCAGCTATAGGGCTAGAAGCACCCTGGTCTGGAGGAAGCTGCACGGTTCACAACTGACTAGGTACCCTGGGTTTGTTTATGAAAGAGGAATAATTATAAATATCTTGCCTAAGTAAGCATTAATGAGAGAGTAAATCTGATTACACCAAATGATGTGTACAAGAATGTCCACAGAAGCTTTTTTCATAATATCCTCCAACTAGAAACAACTGAAATATCCATCAATAGGGGAATGGATACATAAGCTGTGGAAGTTCATACAGTGGAGTACTACATAGCAGTAAAAAAGAAAGAAAGAAAGAAAAGGAAGAAATGAATGAACAGGCAAAACTGACAACAGAAATCATAATAGTGGTAACTTGAGAAGGCTGAGATTTGATTGAGGAGGGTATAAGGGAAGCTTTGGGTGATGGCCATATGTTGTATCTTGACCTAAGTGGTAATCACTTGGATATGTGTGTAAAATTTTCCTTGAGCTGACACTCAAGGTTATGGTACTTTATTCACTTTAAGTATGGTAAAAATCAGCCACAAAGTTTGGTTTTAAATCTGCTCTGAATCATTTGACCAAGAACACACTGACTGATGTGACATGCCAGAGTAGCACAGAGAACCTCCGGGACCATATATGTAAATATATAAACACTCTACTTAAACTCATTCATCCTGAATATGCACTGACTTTCGTATCTTTGAGATGACATGTTCTTAACAGAACATGAATTTTGAATTGTTGATTCAGTTTCAGTAACAGACTTTCAGACTTGTCTGTGTTCTGAGATTCTTCAGCTGTGTAATCAGAAACATGTATTTATAAACAAACCAGAAATAACATATAATATATACTCATTAGTAATCATATCAGCTAGTAACCCCACATAGGTTCATATCACTTTATACAACAAATGGATTATTTTAAAGTGAGGTAAAAATTCAATCTTTTTATAAATGGAAGTCAATTTGAACTCCACTTTCAAAATTTATCTTTGCTCATTTCTCCATCCAACTCAACCCCCAAACTGAAGCAATGAATTCTCTGAAACTGCTTAAATATTATGCTTCTATATTCCTTTAATAAAACTTACTGTTTTATGAGTTTCTCCCTTTTTTTCAATCTGCTCAAAACTATTCCACTGAGTACCAAAGACAGTTTGCTTTCTTCTGTTTTGTTTTTCTCATTAGGGTGTTTGGTAGTGAGTGACTAGAAGAACAAAAAGACCAAGTAGAAATCATTCAGAGCCAGGCCCCCAACTCTGACACCATTTATGAGGCTTGCTAATCCCAGGCTTTACTAGAAAATGTTGATTATTAGAGGTTTAGGAGTCTGAAAGTCTTGTTAACAACCTCCCTAAGCTGACTGAGAACTTGGGAAAATTGCAATCTCTTTCTAGACTGCATTTTAAACAAACTTCTCCCTGACTGCTTTTCAGAGCTAAATCATTTCTGCGCTTGGAAAACTGAACAAACAACTTATTTCTGGCCTTGCAAAGGTCTCTTCTTTGTTCGGGTGGTTGGTGGCATTTCAGCTACCATATGTCATCCACGTTTTGAGACTGTAGAATTTCCCGGGCCATCCTTGAAAACAAGACCAGACATATTTTTGTGATGAGAAATGATGTGTTATATTGAGCCTTCTATGCCCCATGCTAGATTAAAACAAATCTGTTCAATGGCCAACAGGCACCTGAAAAGATGCCCAATATTGCTAATTATTAGAGAAATGCAAATCAAAACTATTGATACAATGAGGTATCACCTCACACCAGTCAGAATAACTATTATTAAAAAGTCTTCAAATAATAATTGCTGGAGAGAGTGTGAAGAAAAAGGAACCCTCCTACACTGCTGGTGGGAATGTAAATGGGTACAGCCACTATGGAGAACAGTATGTAGGTTCCTTAAAAAACTAAAAATAGAACTACCATATGATCCTGCAATCCCACCCCTGGGCATATATCCGGAGAAAACTCTAATTCAAAAGATACATGCACCCCAATGTTCACAGAGCACTATCTACAATAGCCAAGACATGGAAGCAACCTAAATGTCCCTCAACAGATGAATGGATAAAGATGTGGTATATATATACATACAATGGAATATTACTCAGCCAAGAAAAGAAATGAAATAATGCCATTTGCAGCAACATGGATGGATCTAAAGATCATAATATTAAGTGAAGTCAGTCAGACAAAGACAAATATCACATGATATAACTTATATGTGGAATCTAAAAAAAAAATGATACAAACGAACTTATTTCCAAAGCAAAAATAGAGTCACAGACACAGAAAACAAACTTGTGGTTACCAGGGGATAAGGGCGGGGGAGACATAAATTAGGAGTTTGGGATTAACATAAACACACTACT
Source organism: Balaenoptera musculus (assembly GCF_009873245.2). Taxonomy (NCBI): domain Eukaryota; kingdom Metazoa; phylum Chordata; class Mammalia; order Artiodactyla; family Balaenopteridae; genus Balaenoptera; species Balaenoptera musculus. Next base: position 88,326,573 of record NC_045788.1, read on the forward strand.
ATATATAAAATGGGTAAACAACAAGGACCTACTGTATAGCACAGGGAACTATACTCAGTATCTTGTAATAACCTATAATAGAAAAGAACCTGAAAAAGAACATATATATATGTATGTATAACTGAATCACTTTGCTGCACACTTGAAACTAACACAACACTGTAAATTAACTATACTTCAATAAAAAAAAAACTATTCAAAAATTTATGATGACCTGATATGCATTAAAACTTCACTCAGAGCAATATAATTTTGACTCTCTGTTAGGGAAAGAATTGAATCTTTCATATACTTTATTCTATGTGAGGGTCAAAAAAATAGTATTACTTATTGACAATGAAAATAATATGTAATTATTACAATGCTTGATACATCAGAAGTGTCCAATACATTCTCATTGATTGACCGACATGTAAATGAACTGTGTGATTCTTTATATTTTACAGATTGGATAGTTCAGGAAACACATTATTCATTCAACAAAGAACTAAAAGATTAGTGCATAAATGTCCAGCTTGATTGTTCTGTCCATCCTTCTTTGGCTTGAGAGACAGGCTATGTAACTTAGATTTAACTAATCAGCAGTTCTATACACTTGACCTTCCATAATACAAATGAAGTAGAAGCAAGATACGTACACAACAGAAATGACAAGTCAACATCTAACCCCCAAAATCTACACAAAGAAGCATTTTTAGCACTAAACTGTATGTTGTTCAAGTTTCTATACAAAGGAAAAAAAGGGGGGCCTGGTCCTGGCCCTATAGGAGATTACAGTACACTGAATTCTGGTCTCTGGAATCAAAAATATTAAAGAATAAGGTGATAGTAATATACAATGTTCAAAGGCGAATGTGCTTTGGGTTGAAGCTGAATGAATGCATGATTGAAGTGGATAGGGAGAGAGAGGTCAGGGAACTTGTCTATGTACCCTGATGTAGGGAAGAAGTTGTTGGGTTTTTCTAAATGCTGTTTTGTTTGTTTTGGCTTTGCTAATTTTGTTTTTGCCCTTTAATCTCAGTTTAGTCCTCATACTCTACCAGTTTTCAAAAAGGGATCTTCTTCCAACAAGAAAGCTCACCAATTCAATATAATTATCTGAACTTGATATAGCATCTGCAGGATATTATATTAGATAATTTTCCTTTTTAATGTCCAATTTACATAGACTGGCCTAGATCTTGGTGATTTAAGTTGTATTGATACCCTTTGGAAAAAGACTTGCCTACATGAATAACAGCTTTATTTTTGGTCACACTGCTCAGCGCCAAATTGGAAAAGTCTATAGAGAAATCCTCCCAACACTGGCTTCCTGAAATTAAGTAAATTTCATGAACTCCTAAGTGGTTATTCTAATATCTGAATAGGTAGCTACATAGACATTTCTGATTAACTCACTGACACTCCTGATTAGTATTGAATCAGTTGTTGTTCATCGGGAAAACAGAAGCCACCCTATGAATCATGGATCTAAAGGGTTTTATGAAGAATCAGGGGCTTACATTTTTCTTAGAAGAAATGGGAGAACAGAGGTCAGGGAAGCTTCCACCGAAAGTTAAGAGAGGGACTTCCCTGGTGGTGCAGTGGATAAGAATCCACCTGCCAATGCAGGGGACACTGGTTTGATCCCTGGTCCAGGAAGATCCCACATGCTGCGGAGCAACTAAGCCAGTGTGTCACAACTACTGAGCCTGAGCTCTAGAGCCCGTGAGCCACAACTATTGAGCTCGTGCACCACAACTACTGAAGCCCACATGCCTAGACCCCGTGCTCCACAACAAGAGAAGCCACCGCGAGAAGCCCACGCACCGCAATGAAGAGTAGCCCCCGCTCGCCACAACTAGAGAAAGCCCACACACAGCAACAAAGACCCAACGCCACCAAAAATAAATAAAATTAAATCTTTAAAAAATAAAAAAGTTGAGAGCTGCCTCTGAAAATTAGAGAGGTTGTCTCAGCCCAAAGCACTAAAACTACTGATAAAAGGTTTTGCCTAGAAGTTGCTGCAATTCTATAGTATCTCCGAGAAAGTCCTATGAACTGCCTTTGAGTGAATCCACTTAGCTGGTGGTTCTCAAGAGCTGAGCTGTTAAGAATATGTCCTTTCATGGGAAAGCTCAAATCTGGGACTCCACAAGGAAGAAGATTCTGGGAAATATGGTTCCCAGCTTCTTTGCTTAAATTCAGATGCGACTTTAGACAGGAGTGCCCGACGCCCAGTGGACTGCAGATGGTAGAGCACAAGTCCCCCTCAAATTATGCATCACTTTCTAAAATAATGCTCATGATAAGGTGTTACTGCCTTAAAAGGACATTCGTGTTCTATTTAAAAGGGAAGAGGATTCTGAGGAGAAAAAAAGTGTGAGAAACACAGCATATTTTAACACTGGCTTTGGAAATTAACAATGAACGATAGCATAGAAAAGGCACTTAAAAGCTGAGGAGGAAAAAACATGTTTGACTTTATTTAATCCAACACTTCCACACTTATTGGATCAAAGAGTTCTTTTTCTTTTCATGTAGCACTTCTTAACAAGGTTCCACAGTAAGCTTTTATATAAACCCTATTCCAGCGGATGTTTTCAGCATCCTTCAAGATTATTAATCGAACTACGGTTAAATGACGCATACTGACGAATGCATTTATCTATTCTCCCTCCTGACACTCTACTGAAATCACCATATTGGGATTTTTCAAGCATAAGCCCCCAAAACTAAAGGAACTAGAAACAAAACCATCACAGATGACAGATTTTAACAGTTTTAAAAGATGGATAATAAATGTAAAATCAGTAACTAGGGAATATGATTTAAGATATTTAACAATTAGCATGACCTGGGCAATAGCCAATCAGAGGAGAAACCAGGAAAGTTTAGAGCTAGGTCTTGGTAGCCCCCCACTAGGCTAGACAGTAACACTTTCACTGATGGATGGTGGAGAGTCAAAAGCCCCAGTTATACAATTTGGCGCTATGAGAGGTGGGGAATACTCAGTAGGTTAGGGGTTGAAACTATTTATGAATTGACACAGAAGTATTTCGAGGGTTTAACAGTTGGTAAAGCATTCCAGGAAGAAGGCATTCTAATCAGAGAGATGAAAGTCTTAAACTCCGTATGTGTAAAATACAGTTTCAGTCTATATCACAGAGTTGCTGTGACCTGCCAAGAGGTTCTACTGACCCTAGAAGGAAATTATGTGGCAAATATGCCAGTGCTTTATAAGCTACAAAATGCTATACACATACTATTTATTATGTTAAATATGTTATTATTTCTCCTACAACTGCCAGCATGGTGCTTGCTTCCTAAAATTAAGAATTTACTAGAAAACTTTAGACCCTTTTTTCCATTTTACCCCAAAGAACTGTTTCATGCTCACAAACAAGAATGAAAAAATATATTTACAGCAAGAACATATGCTCTAAGTGATTCTTCAAATGTATTCTCAGTAAACAAAGCTAACCTTTCTTGAACTAGCACGGCAACCTTAACACCTCCAGGATTTCTATCAGAATAAACTCTTATCTTCTGGAAACACCTTTCCTCAAATATTAGTAGCCAGATGCTCCTTCTCTGCCATGACCCTTCCCACATGCACACACACAAGCCACACACACGCCTGCCATCTTTGCCTCTCCTGACCCTTTCAATAAACGTGTGCTGGCTCATTCTTCAACAAACTCATGCCCCAGCGACTTTGAAGGGCTGTCCTCAAGCTAAAGATTATTTTGAAGGGGCAAGGAGGGAAATCTTTGTTTTTGTTGCTTTGCTCCTGAGCTTTTTTTCTTTTACAAAACACCCCATTTTACCCAGGATTCTTGACTTTACTCTGAAAAATTACAGTAAAAATTAAAGATTGTTAAGGCTGAATACTTGACATTTTCTTGGTAATAATTCACAATAATTTAAAGACATTATTAGATTTTCTAGCTGCTTGTAGAAGGACAACTAAGGTGAAAGTTTAAGTGGGCTGCTGGTTGAAAGTGAAATCAGTTTACCATCCTCTGCATTCACATGTTAATTTAATCTCAATAATTCTGCTAACACTAGACAAAATGCTTTCTCTCTTTGTTTTTGTTTTTGTTTTTATCATTTACATTTTATCACTAATTTTTGGCCACACTGACCTCTCACGATCCTGCCATCTTACAGCGCTTCCTATCGGTATCACACATTTTACCTTATAACTAAAGATGACACTGAATTATTGCCTATGCTTTCATCTTCATGGACCAGTTCTCCCATGAGATTTTTTTTTTTCAACTTTATTACAAGGGATTGGCTAGTACAATGGTGAGGGCTGGCTAAGCAAGTCCAAAGTGCATAAGACAGGCAGTCAGGAAGGGAAGATGACACGCAGGGGGGAACTCCACAGGCACAAACTGAAGCTCTCTGTTCACAGGTGGTGGTCAGGAAGGAAGGTCTAGAAGGAAGGGAGCAACTACAGAGCCAGAAGCTATGTGGAGTCCTGGCTTTAGGGAAATCCTAGGTCCTCTTTTAAAGGCTTTCACTCAGATTAATTTAGGCCCACCCCAGGTATTCTTCCTTTTCATTAATTTAAATTCTAATGATTAGGGACCTTAACCACATCTGCAAAATCCCTTCACAGCAGCACCCAGATTAGGGTTTTAATGACTAGAAGTTATGCATATGCTACAAAATGACCACTGTCTTTGTATTCTCATGAGAGGATATCTTTTGCAAACTGCCCTACCCAGACAGATACGAGATAGAGAATTCTGGGGACTGTAGTTCAGTCAAGCCAAATTAACATCAAAAAGCCATCACACTGAACATGTGGTATGTAGGACATAATTGACACGATTGCTGCTCTTAAAGAAGAAATCAAGGCTTATGTAAATATAATAATTTCCTAGCTTCCCAAGTGCCTGCCTCTGTGCTATATACATAAACAGATACACAATAAACACTTAAAGAAATAATTGGTGGTCTTGGCTAACTTCTACTCAATTTGATTATAATTGATTTGAGCACTAAACAGGTTTGATGAGTACATTGTTTTGTCTGCATAAAATGATATGATGGGAAGCAAGAACTGAGTTAATAGCAACATTGTTTTTCTCACCTCTTTTTCTATTAAATATACACTAAATGGTTCTTTATGAAAGCAGCATAAAAAATACTCTTATTTTAATTTAGTATGTTTAATGGAAGCAGGCTATTTCAAATTCATAGTATAAGCCATCAATAAGAATTATCAAAATAACTGAAAAAATAGTATAACCCATCCTTTGAAGTCAATGGTATAATTCATCCATTCATTCAATAAATATTTATCAAGTGCCTTCTGTGTGCTATCATGGTTCCATGTGCTGGAGATACAGTTGAGGAAAAAACAAAGTTTCTGCACATATAGAGGATACATATGTGGGAGGTGACAAAAGAAACATGTGAACAGTTTAATACATGTGAACAGTTCAACATACGAAAATATCAATTAATATGGGCAGATTCAATAACTCTGGGCCCAAAATTTTTCATGGCCCTCATTTTAAAAAATAAAATAAAACACACAAAACCGATCAATATGAAATTGGATACACATTGCCTGTGCACACAACCAAAGATGACCTGGGTTAGAGATTTTGAACATTTCACATAGCATAGCATGGAGGGTGCTTCTTAATAAGGGCAAAGAAAAGCTTCCATGGACTTGCCCTAAAATAATTCTCCAAGTTCCGGTAATGGTGAAAGCACATGTATCTAGTAAGAAATCTATGCCTTTCAATGTTAGACATATGCAAAACTCTCATTTCTATCATCTTTAAAAGGCAAATCTTCTCTGATTTCACATTAGTAACACAGAAAAATTGGAGGTACTTTAAATTTCATGGTAATATCCATAAATACTGAAATTCTGGTATCTCACTGGATTCGAGTGAGGATTAAACTGATGCCATTGAAGAAATGTGTCTTCCCTGTACTAAAAATGAAAATTCAAATTTCTTCGTAATGAGTTTACACAAGCTGAGTAACACTAATAAGTTCTTTTTCTTTCTTTTCAAAAATATGCTTATTAAAAGAAAAAATAACTACCTTTCCTTAAAACAGTAGAATGAACTTTTATATACAATGAATAATACTTATTACTTGGAATAAAGGAAACCTTAATACTATTATAAACAAATTAAAAAATTAGATGCCCATTAATACTTATTTAGAAGGGAAAAATAAATAATAAATCTTACAAAGCTGACACTCAAAAAATCACAAAATTCACGAAAATGCCATAATCTTTTTGTTAATTAACTTCCTAACACATTCTACGATTCATTCTTTCTTTATCTATTTTTTTATTTATTTTTGGCTGCCTTGGGTCTTCATTGCTGCACGCAGGCTTTCTCTAGCTGCGGTGAGCAGGGGCTACTCTTCCTTGTGGTGTGCAGGCTTCTCATGGCAGTGGCTCCTCTTGTTGTGGAGCACGGGCTCTAGGCACGTGGGCTTCAGTAGCTGTGGGACACAGGCTCAGTAGTTGTGGTTCGCAGGCTCTAGAGCGCAAGCTCAGTAGTTGTGGCACATGGGCTTACTTGCTCTGTGGCATGTGGGATCTTCCCGGACCAGAGCTCGAACCCGTGACCCCTGCATTGGCAGGCGGATTCTTAACCACTGCACCACCAGGGAAGTCCCTCCACAATTCATTCTTTACTATATTTTTTGACTACATACTCTTAACAACTACGAAAATTATTTTGTATTATTTGGCCATGTTTTCTATATGAAAAAAGTTTTAATTCAGGTTTTCCTCTGACATGGTTGATCAAAATTTGTGGATTTTTTTTCACTATTATTGGTTATCTAGTAATGTTTATTTCAACTTCACAACTCATTATTGGTAATGTCATGTAAATTTCTGTAGCATATTATAAGTTTCTTGCTGAAACACAGAAAATATAATAAGTCTATTTTACATAACTCCCATCAAAAAAGAAGACAGACTTTTCATTATGTAATTGTTATATGATGTATTATCAAGTATATTCCTGATAAGACAGCATTTCTATTTTAATTAGGCATCCATGGGAACTGCACCCTCCAATTACAATTTTATAATCTGGTGATTAAAATACTTTTCCATAAATTAGATTCTGGTGCTTTATATTTCAAACATTGTTTCTTCCCGACTACCCTCGTAATTCCTGTTTCAAGCACTGTGAGACACACTCATATTAACCCTGCTCCTCCATTCCACGAATGTCAATTGTATGCCCAACTCAACTTCCCCTTAGCTGGACCCCAACAATGCCTGCAGCCACTCTAATGTCACTTGTCAGAGAGGAAAATGAGATATATGATGATGGTTAAAAAAAAAACTTTATTTTATAATTTTTACAAAAATATAGGGCCAAGCAAGAGGCCCAGAGTAATGAGGGCTAAGGTTAGTAAGGCAATTTGGCAGAGAATGTACTGTTATTTTTTTGTAATTTTTGTTGATTTATGCTGTCATATCCCAGGTTTCTTCCCTAATTACACTGGTCTTATTGATCTTTGTCTGTGACAGAACTGCTAATGGTGTAGAGCTGGTTCTTGTATTGCTACAGACTTTACACACCACGGGACACAATCTGGGTCAAGTCAGTCTCAAATCCAGGACCTTCATTTTATTAGTACCTTTGAGTAGACTAATATATTTGAAATATTAAGTCATGTTTTTCTTCCATTTTGGTCCCCTGCCCCATCTTCCTCCACAATGACTAAGTAGAGGGATATGGCAGAGCTAAGTGAAAAACAAAGTCTCTCCCCAGCTCTGTTTTCCAAAAGCCTAAGGTCCTGACGGGAGCTGGTGAATTAAGAAGACTATTCCTAATCTCAAAACTCAGAGAAACAATAATAGACAAGAATTCTGCCTCTGGTCACTAGACAGAAAACATTCCTCCGTTAAAGAAAGAAAAGAGAGTTGGAGGGGACGTGATGAGAGTGTAGGGATCAGACACGGAAGTGGAAGGGGCGAGGAAAAGTGACATGAGCCTTGATTTCTGGGCCCTGTGTCCTGTTCTAGACAAATCTCTGGAGAGTCACCAAGATCCCAGAGAAGAGAAGATGCACAGAGACTCTGGGAAGATGTGTGTCAGCATGGTGGTGAGTTCAGTGCCTACACAGCATGGGATCCCATATGCCCACACAGACCACTGAAGGGGCCAACCAGACAGGAAAGAGAGATGTGTCAGACATGACCTGTGTGGACTAAGGACTAGGTAGGAAGATGGACATCGATGCAGATAATTGTGAGAACAAATGACATGAAGAGTCTACTCTCCTAAGAGAGAGTAGAGGGGATTCTTTTTTAATCCTTCCAGTTTTATTGAGATGTAATAGACATACAGCACTATATAAGTTTAAGGTATACAGCATAATGATTTGACTGACAAACATCGTGAAATTATTATCACAATAAGTTTAGAGAACATCCATTATCTCATATATCTATATATGAGATACAAAATAAGCAAAAAAGGAAACAAATTTCCTTGTGATGAGAACTCTTAGGATTTACTCTTAACTTTCATGTACAACATACATCAGTGTTAATTATATCAATCATGTTGTACATTACATCCCTAGTACTTATTTATCTTATAACTGGAAGTTTGTACCTTTTGATCACCTTCATCCAATTCCCCCTCCCCCAGCCCCCTCCTTCTGGGCTATGAGTTTGTTTCTTTGTTTAGGTTTTTTTGAAGTATAATTGACCTACAAGCACAATGTTAATTCCTGGTATACAACATAGTGATTCAATATTTCTATACATTACAAAATGATCACAATAACTCATCTGTCATCATATAAAGATATTACATTATTATTGACTGTATTCCCCTGTACAGTACTGTATGCTGTACATTTCATACCCATGACTCATTTATTTTGTAACTGGAAGTCTGTACCTTTTAATCTCCCTCACCTATTTCTCTAATTTCTTCCACCCTGCCAGACTGGCAGACTACAAATAGATATCAAATCAAGATATAAAATATATAAGAATTATAAATAGAATTATAAAATAATTATAGATAGAATTAAGAATTAAAATAAGAAAAACAACAACAAAAATTATACATGTGCACACACACAAATATATCTTGCTTACCTGAACTGTGCCCTGAAGAGCAAGCATATCTTCTACATCTGGTTATCAGAGGTGTAGAAGGTGGAATGAATGCCATTCCACTGCAGGCATTCAAAAAATGGCTTTCCCTAAGAAAAATCAAAGAGTTTATTAGTGAAACAAAATCTCAAAATTCTCAAGGGAATTCTAGGTAACTTTCAGTAATTCAGACAAGTTTCTTTCATGAGGAGAGACATTAATATTAACACATTCTGGGTCTATGTCTGATGGTATATTTCACACTCGAAGTGGGAAAAGGTGTGTTTAAGTATTCACCTATTACTATAAAAGCTAGGCCTTCATTACAACATCTAGCCTTAAAATTGTCATTAACGAGCTAGTTTTTTTAATTACGAACATAACGAGAACGTTGATATTAATTTTAAATATATTAGCTATATTCTGGATCAAATGACTTTTTATGAGGCTCATATTATCTTAGTCCTTAAACTTGCATACATTTCATAGAACATTAAAACATCAATTTTAAATTGGCAAATATGCTAGGTCACTAACTGAATGTGTCTAATTTGGCTGATAATCAAAGGCATATATAGTTCATTTTTTTCAGAATTGCATTCAATTACCTGAAACTACAATTTCAAGCCAGTTGGATGCACTGGCTATACTCTCACTACCCTCTCATAAATGGTCTCCACATAGCCTCACTTACAAGAGATATACTGAGGGGAATTCATACCTATATAAAATAAATTCAATCAAGAGATATGTTTCACCTGTGGCCTCATCAAACATCCTCCATCAAAAAGTCACCTGCAAATGCTCAACATCATTAATCATTAGAGAAATGCAAATCAAAACTACAATGAGATATCATCTCACACCGGTCAGAATGGCCATCATCAAAAAATCTAGAAACAATAAATGCTGGAGAGGGTGTGGAGAAAAGGGAACACTCTTGCACTGTTGGTGGGAATGTAAATTGATACAGCCACTATGGAGAACAGTATGCAGGTTCCTTAAAAAAACTAAAACTAGAACTACCATATGACCCAGCAATCCCACTACTGGGCATATACCCTGAGAAAACCATAATTCAAAAAGAGTCATGCACCAAAATGTTCATTGCCGCTCTATTTACAATAGCCAGGACAGGGAAGCAACCTAAGTGTCCATCAACAGATGAATGGATAAAGAAGATGTGGCACATATATACAATGGAATATTACTCAGCCATAAAAAGGGACGAAACTGAGTTATTTTTAGTGAGGTGGATGGGCCTAGAGACTGTCATACAGAGTGAAGTAAGTCAGAAAGAGAAAAACAAATACCGTATGCTAACACATATATATGGAATCTGAATAAAAAAAAATTTTTTTTTAAAGAAAATGGTCAGCAGAACCTAGGGGCAAGACGGGAATAAAGATGCAGACCTACTAGAGAGTGGACTTGAGGATACGGGGAGGGGGAAGGGTAAGCTGTGACAAAGTGAGAGAGTGGCATGGACATATATACACTACCAAACGTCAAACAGATAGCTAGTGGGAAGCAGCCGCATAGCAGCGGGAGATCAGCTCGGTGCTTTGTGAACACCTGGAGGGGTGGGATAGGGAGGGTGGGAGGCAGGGAGACGCAAGAGGGAAGAGATATAGGGACATATGTATATGTATAACTGATTCACTTTGTTATAAAGCAGAAACTGACACACCATTGTAAAGCAATTATACTCTAATAAAGATGTTAAAAAAAAAAAAGTTACCTGGAGACTTGACGACAGAAGCTAGACAGATCCCTGGTTCGGGTGTACCACAGACACACGGGCACCCAGCTCCCCGAGGCCACAGGCACCGCCGAGACAAGCTGCAGGGCCACATTTAGCCCTGGGAAAGAACCTGGAGGACCTACTCCACGCGCGCAAGAAACTCAGGCGGAGCCTCAAGTGCCGGAAGCCCTGGCTTCACGTGGACTATAGACGTCGTACGCCTGCGCCTGCGCCTGCGCCCACTGCACCCGCGCGAGTGCAATGAGCAGGCGCAGCGCCTGGTCAGTGACCCGGCGCCGGCACGGATCAGCGCGTGCAGCCCGCGCCTCCGCCTAGTGATGGGCACAGGTACCACCTCCGCCCCCCGCCCCACAGCCCGCGCGGTCCAGCGCTTCCGCACTCAGAGCAGAGTCTTACAGGCAGGTGGTCCTCCCTCTCCCCTGTTCCACCCTCCTTCCGAGCGCCTTGGAGCAGAATTATAATTAAAAATAACACTACCGTTTCAAGATACACACACACATTTGTGTGCTAGCTAGCCCCAATTGCCAGTATCAAATTTCTGTTTGTCCGTCGTTTAAAATTATAAGCACCTAAGATGTTAATGTGCATGGTATACCCAACTAAACTTGTTAAATTTGAACAACCAAGGATACGGTAACAAAAAGCAAACAAAAAAAGGCGCCAGTCTGGGAAAGTTCCCAATTTCAGTTGTAGTCACCTAAAATCCTAAAATCACTTTAAATGCAGTTGCAGGAGGAGAATTGGTAATAAGAAAGAAAGCTCACTAAGTAAAAATTTCATGGACCTTTTTCTTCTTTATTCTGTTATAGTGTCTCTTGTAGCCACCCGGAGTACTTCAGGGCTTCCTGTTCTTTCTATTATGACAGAGAAATGTCCACCCTCCAGCAGCTGACCCTGGAAATAGATGCATTGGAGAAGGATCTGAGGGGAAGAGAACTGGGCCATTTGCCTCTAGCAAATAAGGTTTTGTAAGAATCCAAGTTTGAGTCAGGACTGGGCGAGGGAGTAAGGGTGCAGTGGTGGGTTTTGGAATTGGGGTTGAAGATTGTACACAAGCTGTAAATCTCATTATCATTTTCAGGGTAATAAAGGACAAAGAAAATGTGAAGTAAATCACTAAATTCCCCCAGGGAGTCAAGTGTGACAATTCTGTAAATGTTCCACTCCGTAAAATTTCATCTTAACATACAAAAACAAGAAAAGATGCAAAGCAAGGGAATTATTTCCTTTTAGCACAGTAATGATTAAAAGAAACTACCTGGTAGGCTGTAATCCCAAATAGTGCACAAAACATGCCTGCAAAGCAACTGACTAGTCACATGTATAACATTCATTCCCTCATTCAACAAATAAATATTTGAACACTGGATACAATGATAACAGGAAAGATACTGTTTCTAATTTTCATGAAATGTTTAGTCCAGTGTATGTGTGTATGTGTCTTGGGGGGAGAGGTAGGGATTAATCAATTTCCTCACTCACTGAGCTAATATTTATCAAATGACTGCAATATGCTAGACTTCTTTTACATGTTAGCAATGAATACATCTCCTTTCCTTGGGATGGCTCACATTCTAATGACATAAACAATAAATAAACAAATAACATTTAAGGCATTGGCAAATCCTATTAGAAAAACAAAAAACAAGGGAGTGATGAGAGTATGTGTGATTTATGTGTGAGTGCATGCTATTTAAGATTTTAGGATTTGGTTGCTTAGGACAGCTCCCCTTTGGAGGTGATATTTCAGCAGAAATCTTAATAAAATGAGAAAATGAGCCATTGGAATACATAAGGAAGAAACATTTTGAGCAGAGAGAATTTCAGGAGTAAAGGCCCTGGGTTGGAAATATGCTTGCATGTTTAATATCATGAATGACAAATTTATTAAGCTCTGACTATACGCCAGGAACCAAAGACCCAATGTAAGTGAAATCAATATAAGTGAAGTCCTAAACCTCAAGAGGTGTAATATCATCCCTCAAGGATTATAATAGAAACAAATACCACAAAGCTCCATCACCCCAATCAACTCCAGGTAGTTGGGCAAATTTTCTTAGAAAATCTCTGATAAAGTTAATACATGGAATTCATATCATTAAGGGGTACAAGAAATTGGAATCTGCAAAGTTAAGCCAGCTCTAAGGGAACACATGACCATTAGAAACAAGAGTATTAAATGTCATCAGTGAGAGGAATGGGGAGGAGGTATGAGTACAGGAGGAGGAGAAAACACACACTTTTAGAAAAGGTAGGATGAGTAAAAAGGTACTGTTACCTCCAATTAGAAACAAATAATTAGAAGCGAAGCTGGTTACAATGGTGTCATGTAAACACTAGTCACCACTGATTACAAATCACACCAACTGTTTATATGTGTGTATATATATGCTATGAATGACTGATGTCTTCAATGTGCAGTTAGTAGGGCTGTTAAGACAAATAAGAACATTTAAAATAATAGATTCCCAAGTTTTCTGTTATTAACAACCAAAATCACACAGCTTTATGGGGGAAACAAACCACTATGGGCATTCCATATAATTTTATTAGAAATTCTTCTACTTCTGGTTTAACTAAGTAATCTACCACCTTCTGAGAAGACAGAAGGTTTTTGAAGGTTGTCATACATAATCTATTCCCTTATCAAAGGGAGTGTTTATGCCACACACATGTACAAACATAGGTCTGGACTTGTCAAAAAGATATAAATGGGGCTGACCTTGCTGAGGTTATCTGTTTTATTTCTAGAATACCTCGTATTACTCAGGCAAACTTTTGTGCAGAGGCAACAGAAATGAGGAGAATGGATTAAAAATTGATTCCAAATTTTCTATGAAAATTATTTCATTAGTTTTAAAAATTAAACTACTCGAGCGATCTATCTATAATGTATATATACACACAAAACTATCATATATATTATATATAATATATATAATATATATATAATATATATTATATATATATATATACACACAAAATAGGTTACATTTCATTTTAGGCAATAGAGTACATTCATAGGAAGTTGGGGTAGATCTTTTAAAAATTTAATGAAATTTTAAATGCACAACGGTTTTGATTTCATTTGCAAATAGAACTGTTTTTAAAAGTAAAGAATATCACTCTTTTTGGTAATAAATATCAGTCAAACCAAAAAAAAAAAAAATTAAACTACTGATCACTTATAACATCCTTAGATTTTTTTTTTTCCTTTGTTAGTTTGGTCAGATTAGAATTCAACCGGGATTAAAAGTTAGTGTATTCTGAGTCATTTCTAAAGAACAGTTGACACCCTTTAAGAACTGTAGCTGCAGAAAAAGAGACAACCCACTAGGTAGGTTAAGAATTTAATTACACTACAACAAAGGCAAGGGCAAGAATTGCAAATCCGTGCTTTCTGAGCTTCAGAGATTTACACCAAGCTACACTTTTAAAATGAATACTGGTTTACTGTCCCAATGCATAAGAAATTCACCCACTCCCTAGGCATTTGTTTGTGTACTTAAGCCATGGCAAGACAGATCAAAATCAAATGTTCTACTGTGTGCCAACATCTGGCACACAGATATGTGTGAGATATCTGAGTGAGATACTCCATGTGCTTTTCGCACCTTAAAGGCTTATAATAAAATAGCCTCAAAAATAATTTTTGACAAACTCGTTCTTCACCTGCTGTTCTAACTCGAGCTGCTCTCAGAAATAATATCCAAGGAAAGAGAGTAAACCTGAAACGCTATGACCCTAATCATCTACTCTAATTCCTGCAATTGTGAGAAAATAGCCTGTTAGGGGCAAATTCAATTTCTTCTTTGCTGCCAAAAGCCCTACAGCCAAGCCTGTAACTTCCTTAGACACATTTTTATAGAGAGTCAAGTTCACAAAATATGAATGACTATGAAAGTTCTCACTATTAATATCTGATATTCCTGTGTATAAAAAATGCACATAACCTACTCTCACATATCCACATGTGCTCACACCATTAACATTATTCATTCAGAATATTTAATCATAGAATTTTCTCTCCACCTAAAATCTCTTGTTAAACAAAAAAGACTAATGTGATTGAGTGATGGCAAGAAAACCCATGTCAGTGGCACTATGAGATGATCCATATGCATCATGTGAAATTAGGAGGCTCCTGGGGAACTTTCCAAGATTTCACTGAAGAAGAACAGCTTTTGGTGGATTCTGAACCATTAATTTTCTCTTTTATTTGAATAATTATATATCTATCAACTGAAAGTGAATTACAGAATGTCATTTGATCATAGTCAATCATTGTGATGGAGTCAACCAGGAGGTCAGGTGCTCCTGCCATGAAACTAAAAGTCAAAGTTTTTTGAGAACAGTGAGGAATATGAATTCAACACACACACACACACAAAAAAATCTCATTATGAACGTGTACTTTCTATGCACATAAAGTGAATACTTATAAGTCAAACATTACTTTTGCTTTAAATAATAAAATTGAAGCCATATTTCTAAGAAAGTATAAACAAAAAGGAAGAATATGGTAAATCTTTAAAATCTCTCATTTTTTACATTGTCCTTTAAAACATTTATTCCCTTTAAAGCAATTATTCCATTTCTAGGAAATTACTCTAAGAAAATAATTAGAATTCTACTCAAATAAGGACTTTTTCTGAGCATTATTTATAAGAACAAAATTGTATAAACATCCTAAATATCTCTCACTAAAAGATGAATTTGTAAATTATGGCAAATACATCTAATGGGATATTCATTCTTTAAATAACGTGTTTTCAAATAACTTTTGATACTTTAGAAAAATGTTCAGGGTATAATGTTAAACAAGCAAAAAAGTAAAATAAAAGAAGTATATACATTATTTAACATTTCATATACATAAATGTACAGAAAAGAGGGCTTGAAGGGAATAAATTAAAATGGCATCTGTGCTCCTCTATGAATAGTAAGATGATATAATTTCCTTTTTATTCTATTATGTACTGTACACATTTCCTGTGATAAGCTTTTAATACTTTTTTCAACATAAAGTTATTTTTTGAGGGCAGGCAGGAGGAAACTTTTGGAGGTAATGGATATGTTTATGGCATAGGTTGTGTCGACTAAAAAAAATGCACACTTAAAAGTTGAGAGTTATGTTTTATTCGGTGGACAAAACTGAGGACTCAAGCCTGGGATGCAGCCTCTCTCTAAGGGACTGCTCCGAAGAGGCAAGGGGGCGGAGCCAGGATATATAGGACTTTTTGCAACGAGGACCAGGTAGTAGGAACATCAAAAGATTACTGTTAATTAAAGAAAACCAGATATCTCAAATTAACGAATGTAGTGCTTTTCTGTGTATGGAAAGATGCAAGAGTTTGGGCTCACCGAAATCATTCCTTCGATGTGCACCTCAGCTATCTGGGGCCCTGCCCTGTGCTTTCTCATCCTGAGTTTCCTCATGGTGCACTGTCCGGGGATGGGGGCGTGGCTGCAGTGGCTGATGATTGGATGGTGGGCCTCATGTTTCCGCCCTGAGTTCCCTCAGGGTTAACGTCTGTTGGCTGTAGTGGCTGATGACTGCAACATCCTTTGTTTACTGATATGGCAGGCAGCATTTTTAGTTCACAGTGGTAATGATGGTTTCGCAAGTCTTATCTCCAAACTCATCAAATTGTATACCTCAGATATGTACCCCTTTTTGCATGTCAAACATACGTCAATAAAGTGTTCTTTTAAAAGATATTTTTAATTGCTAATTGTGTCTAAATCTTTCTAATCCTCAAAATTTCATAAACGGTAAGAACGACATTTATGCAAAAACGTCTTGAAAATGACTTCAGAATATTTCATTCTAAAAAATAGTTTATGTGCTAGATGCTATGAGTCAACTATTCTGCTGCTTTATTTTGTTAATAGTTTTTAAATGTAAGTGGTACTTTAAGGAGTGATGTTTATTATTATTTTTTGTTTTGTTATATTTGTATTAGTTTTTTCTTCTCTGGAAAGTCTATTTTGTACTTCCACTCAGTAATCATTAACCATGATTAATTATCTGATTAATATATTTACTTAAGATCTAGTTGCCACTTAATTATGAAATGAACGTTTGTGCCACAGCAACATCTTCCAAAGTGCTGTCTATGAGAAATTGGTCCCGTTATCAAATAAGTTTGGAAAACACTGCTTAACATCTCCCACCACTTTCTAACTTAGAAAGTCAGAATTTAAACATGGATATGTCTTGAGAAGTACTGTTGTATAAGAACCTGTATGACTATACTTAGCCGACTCTTCCCCAAACTTGTTTTTTACAGAAGCCTTTCCAAGAATATACGTTTTAATAATCTGAGAAACTAGTGTTTGGGAGCAGTGCTTAGCAAGCTTTAATTTGCAAAAGAATCACCAGGGGAAAAGGTTGAAGTTGGTAATCTGATCTAGAAGGTCAAGGGTGAGGCCTGAGATTCTGAGTTTCTAACAATCGGCTTGGTGATGCCTGTATTGCAGATCTGCTGACCACACTTTGAGTCCTAATACGAGAGGGAACATACTTCAGGAAGTGGACAAAAGCCTGAAACATACCGCACACCCACCCACACACGTACACCCATTTTTTTCTGTAAACTAGCATTCTTTCCTCAGATATTTATTGAACACACACACTGTGTGAGGTATGGTATCAGATGAGTACTAAGTGTTAGCTTTAAAAATTAGATATCTGAAAAGATAATAGCTTTGGCTTCGAGGAATGCCTTATGTTGTCTTTCCACGTGGGTTAATTCATAGCCCAAACAACCTGATTTAATGTGTTACTGAATGGGCACTTACCATTAAATGTCTGAAGCCCAGTTTGGGCTCTTGGCTGTAATAAACTCAGATGGCAGCCCATAGGCGTGGAGCACCATACTTTGTATCAGCATTTCTATTCCTTTGACAAGTCCATAACTGCTTTGTTATGTTAACTTTGAGACCAAGAGTGAACTCTTGCTAATTCTCTAAAGTCATGTAAATTATATTAAAAACAAATCAAAGAATAAAATATATACCTCTTTTTTGAAATGAAGTAATAATGGAAATTGTATTGCTTAAATTTTACTTTCTCTAAAGCAGTAGTCTCAACCAGGGGCAAATTTATGCCTCAGGGGGCATCTGGCATTATCTGGTGACATTTTTGGCTGTCACACTGTTTGCATGGAGGGAGGGGGATTCCCACTGGCCTCTAGTGAATAGAGACCAGAGGTGCTGCTATACATCCTACAACACACAGGACAGTCCCCCACAACAAAGAATTATCTGGCCTAAATATCAATACCCTATCTAGGTTAAGAATTTGTGCTTTTTTTCTAATACATTCTTTGATCTGATTCAGGTCATAGATTGGAAAACTCTGAAAAAGAATGTGCTAAGTCCTAGACCCTGTTTCACCTGGAGTAGATTTAATGCTGATTTGCAAATAGAAGTGAAGAAGAGGGAAACTACTGGTCGATAGCTCTCCTGAGAAGATGAAGGCATTTAGGCACATTACTAAAATGTTCAGTGGCTGTGGTCATAGTCACAGGGAAGGAGTTGGGCCATTATCTGGTTATAATTGGTCAGTGTGCCACTTTTCATGTGTACATGTTGGGTTGCTATAAACCAGCGAAGAGGTTAAGATTTTCCAGGGTTCCTTTAGAAAAAAAAATCACGGTTTCCAAGTAGGTGCCAAAACAGTCATGAAAAGTGGCAGACAGTCCTCACAAGTTGAAACTGTATGACAGTGAACAATGCACTTAACCTCCTTGCTCATATAGACCTGAGCTGCAGATTAAGTGAGATGATACATGATGATGATAATGAATTGCTTTCTGCCCAAGTGTCCTTGTTATTCAACATGCTGATGCCGACCATTTTCACACCCCAAGTCCAACATTAAGGCTGTTTTAGGAATGTCAGATATTCACTCAGTGTAAGAATAAAGTGGGAATAGGAGTTGGACTGGGTGAATTAGGAAGATGCGGCAAGAGGATAGTGGTCAGAGAAAGCTCCAGGCTGGTACAGATTGGGAACCACTACTTCAAAGCCCAGGGAAACAGAGTAGACATCTGTAAGAATGGCTTATCCAGGTTTCACCACGAATATGATTGATGACCACATGGAATGGTTCATAGGACCAGGCAATTCTATATGAGCTTTTCATTACACTGAGTTCAGAAACTAAGGGTTGCAAATATGCTTATAGTGGGTGTACAGATGACACGCCATTTTTATAAGCGTACTAGGCAACCAAAATCACCGTGTTATGTCTCAATTTTATCAACATACAAAACCACTAGAGTAACAAGAAGAAGTATATGCATTGGGAATTTTATTTTTTTAATTTAACCAATAATGTGTATATAAAAACTAATATTGTTTGAACTGGGAAAAAATGTAACAGTGGGTTCTTTGAAATGTGGATTATATAGATTTGAAGGTGAAGAATAATTGGACATGGTGGCATGTGCAGAACTAAATGACAGGATTCAAAATGTGCTGTGATGTGCCTGTAAAAATTAATATAGCTATGGCTGGGGAGGAGTGTTGTCCCACTAGGTTCCTTGGGATGTAGAACATGTAGGTTTGAAGTAAAGAGCAATTGAATGTGGTGGTATCTGGAGAGCTAAATGACAGAACTCAGATGGTTAATAGGATTTCCACAGCTTTAATCCAGCTGAAATAGCAGAGGCGGGATGCTGTGTGCCAGGGCAGCTGAGGATTGCTGGAGAGGCTGTTACATTCAGGGAAAACCGGGTGCACTGGGCACAGTACTGAGGTAGTGAAGAAATTCTAAGGAGGACAGTAGAGGCAGAAAACAAAACTGTACTGAGAAAGGACAGGAGTCGCTGTGTGCACTGCCATCAGAGAGATCCAGTATGTCAAGGAGTCATGACTAGAACAGGAAATTGGACATTTAAAAAGAAAAATCTTATGATGCCACCAAGCTCAGTAGAAAGTAGTTTGAGGTTGGTAGTTGGAAGTTGTTTCTACAGAAGAGCAGTGTGGTTCATGGCTCACCTGCATCAGAAGAATTACCTGGGCACATATTTAAAGTACAGGTAGATGAGTCAGAAACTCCTTGCTGTGTGTAGAAAAAAGCTTTTATAAGTTTCCAGTGTGACTGAGGTGCACACTCAAGAATGAGATGCACTGTACCTGAGACGAGAAAGACCACACCGGGGTCAGTGGTCACAGACCTACATGAGCTGGTCAAGGACAGAGCCGGAAGGGGATCTGAAGCCTCTGCAGTGGGGCACTACTGGAATCACTGACCATCAAGGTCCTCCCAGGAGCCTGGTGAGACCATAACTTAAATAAGTAATTTCCTGCATTTATTTTTTTTCTGCTTCAATTATAGTAAAATGTAATGTGAAATAGGAAGTGTCTCATAAAGGTTAGCATGCCATTTTAGAGGTCGTATTAATTTAGTGAGGTGAGTTCATGACTTGATTTTATGAGTTTTATTTTCTTTAGAAAGTGTAAGTCTGGAACATAGGCTATCTCCTAGAGTTTTGGTTTTTTTTTTTCTAAAGTTCTATGTTTTTTTCATTTCCCAGATAGACTGTAAATTGCTTGAGGGCAAGAATATGCTCATGTTTCTCTACACTTAAATTATGCTCAATAAATACTTGTTTGAAGGAATAACATATTAATGTATCAGAGAAACATGTATTAATTAAAGTATTAGAGAAAAATATGGGAGGGAAAGAAGATGACTGGCTAAAAAATAATATAAAAGAATTGAACACTATTTTATATTCAAACAAGAACCAGTTAAGAAATGGAAGAAAAAATTTCATTCAAAAGTATAACAAGAAAATGAAACCAAAAAAAAAAATCTGAGAGACAAGAAACATTCAGAACCTTGTGAAGAAAAAGTCAACATCCTACTAAGAAGCATAAAAAATGATTAAAATAGAAGGATATCAAAGGCATAGTATTAAAAAGTTGTAAATGTCACCAATCCTAATGAAAACTACAAATAGGTCTCCACTTCCTTTTTATCCTTCTAAGAAACCATTTTATTATGGTCAAATATATATAACAGGGACTTCCCTGGTGGCACAGTGGTTAAGAATCTGCCTGCCAATGTGGGGGACATGGGTTCGATCCCTGTTCCGGGAAGATCCCACGTGCCGTGGAGCATCTAAGCCCGTGCGCCACAACTACTGAGCCTGTGCTCTAGGGCCCACGAGCCACAACTGCTGAGCCCGCGTGCTGCAACTACTGAAGCCCACGTGCCACAACTACTGAAGCCCACGCACCTAGAGCCCGTGCTCCGCAACAAGAGAAGCCACTGCAGTGAGAAGCCCGTGCACCGCAATGAAGAGTAACCCCAGCTTGCCGCAACTAGAGAAAGCCCGCGTGCAGCATCAAAGACCCAACGCAGCCAAAAACAAATTAATTAATTAATTAATTTAAAATATATATATAACATAAAATCACCAATTTAACCATCTTTAAGTGTACAGTTCAGTGGCATTAGGTACATTTACATTGCTGTGCAACCATCACCACCATCCATCTCCAGAACTTTTTATTTTCTCAAACTGAAACCTATTAAACATTAAATCTCCATTCCTCCCCACCCTCCAACCCTCAGCAATTCCCATTATGCTTTCTCTCTTTATTAATTTGACTACTCTACGTACCTCATTGAAGTGGAATCATGCAATATTTGTCCTTTTGCCACTGGTTTATTTCACTTAGTATAATATGTTCAAGGTTTATCCATGTTGTAGTATGTGTTAGAATTTTCTTCCTTTTTAAAGCTGATAATATTCCATTGTATGTACATACCACATCTTGTTTATCCATCCAAGGATGGACACTTGGGTTGCTTCTGCCTTTTGGCTATTGTGAATAATGCTGTTATGAACATCTGTGCACAAACATCTGTTTGAGCCCTGCTTTCTATTCCTTGGGGTGTATACCCAGAAGTGAAATTGTTACATCATATGGTAATTCTATTACTTTCAGATTCATCAATTTCAGATTAATCAATTCAATCTTTTGAGAAATCATCATACCATTTTCCAGTGGCTGCACCATTTTATGTTTCCAAGAGCAATGCACAAGAGTTCCAATTTCTCCACATCCTTGCCAACATCTGTCATTTTCTGTTTTTTATAATAGCCACCTGAATGGATGTGAAGTTGTATCTAGCCGTGGTTTTGATTTGCATTTCCCTAATTATTAATGATGTTGAGCATCTTTTCATGGGCTCATTGGCCATTTATATATTTCCTTTGGAGAAATGTCTGTTCAAGTCCTTTGTTTAACCAGGTTGCTTGTTTTTGTTGTAGTTATTGAGTTGCAGTAGTTTTTTATGTAGTCTAGATATCAATTATTATCAGATATATGATTTGCAAATATTTTCTACCCCTCCATGGTTGCCTTTTCACTATTTTGATTATGTTATTTGATACACAAATTTTTAAATTTTGATAAAGTCCAACTTACCTATTTTTTCTTTTGTTGCCTGTGCTTTGAATGTCTCACCTTTTTTTCCTAATGGCCAACCAATTCTAAAGTTCATCTGGAAAAATAAACATGCACAAAAATAAACTCAAAATGGATTAAAGACTTAAATGTAAGGCCTGAAACTACAAAACTCCTTGAAGAAAACGTAGGAAATATGCTCTTTGACTTCAGTCTTAGCAGTTTTTTGGGGGGATCTCTCTCCTCAGGCAAGGGAAACAAAAGCAAAAATAAACAAATTGGATTACATAAACTAAGAAGCTTTTGCACAGCAAAGAAAACTGTCGACAAAATGAAAGGTCACCTACTGAATGAGAGAAGATATTTGCAAACGATATATCTGATAAGTAGTTAATATCCAAAATATACAAAGAACTCATACAACTCAACATCCAAAAATAAACCCAACTAAAAAAATGGACAGAAGATCTGAATAGACATTTTTCCAATGAAGATATACAGATGGCCAATAGGCACGTGAGAAGATGCTTAACATCACTAATAATCAGGGAAATGAAAATCAAAACCACAGTGAGATATCAACTCACACCTCTCAAAATGGTTATTGTCAAACAACAAGTATTGGTGAGGATGTAGACAAAAGGAAACCCTCATGCACTGTTGATGGGACTGTAAATTGGTACACCCACTATGGAAAACAATATGGAGTTTCCTCAAAAAATTAAAAGTAGAACAACCAATGATCCAGCAATTTCATTCCTGGGTATTTATCCAAAGAAAACAAAAACACTAATTCGAAAAGATATATGTACCCCTATGTTCAATGCAGCATTATTTACAATAGCCAAGATATGGAAGCAACCTAAGTGTCCATCAGTAGATCAGTAGTTGATTGGATAAAGGAGTTCTGTATATATATGTATACATATATATGTGAGTGTATATATATATATGTATGTATAATGGAATATTACTCAGCCATAAAGAAGAATGAAATCTTGCCTTTTGGGACAACATGGATGGACCTAGAGGGTATTATGCTAAGTGAAATAAGTCTAACAAAGAAAAACAAATACTGTATGATTTCACTTATATGTGGAATCTTAAAAAACAAAACAAATGAAGAAACATAACAAAATATAAACAGAGTTATAGATACAGAGAACAAACAGGCATTTGCCAAAGGGGGTGGAAATAAGGGGGAGAAAGAAATAGGTGATAACTATATAATATCTCTGTATGGTGACAGATCCTAACTAGACTTATCATGGTGATCTGTTTGAAATGTATAGAAATACTGAATCACTCTTGTGTAACAGGAACTAGCATAGTATTGTATGTCAATTATACTTCAAAAACAAACATTTAAGAAAGAGATAAGATTTGTGGTTATCAGAAGTGGGGGGCAGGATAGGGGGAAGAATTGGATGAAGGCTGTCAAAAGCTACAAACTTCCAGTTGTAAGATAAATGAGTACCAGAGATGTAATGTACAACATGTTAAATATAATTAACACTGATGTATGTTATGCGTGAAAGTTTTGGGGAGAGTGGGTCCTGGAAGTTCTCATCACAAGAAAAAAATTTTTTTTCTATTTCTATAATTTTGTTCCTATGTGAGAGGGTGACTGGACCTGTGATAATCACTTCATGATGTACACGGGTCAAATCATTATGGTGTACACCTTAAACTTGTATAGTGCTGTATGCTAATTATGTCTCAATAAAACTGGAACGAAAAGAGCAATGGAGTAAATCCCTATTTACTGGTAAGGTAGATGTTCAAGTTTTAAAAGTTTGAAAAGCAAGTTGTTAAGTATTGTTATAATAGGATCCCATTTGTGAAATAATATAGGTGTCTGTGTGTGTATATATGTACATGTACATATTTGTATACACATATATGTATATGTATACATATTTATATTTATCCATATATATTTGTATATACATAGAAACTCTGGAAGGTAAACTTAACTGCAGGAGGGACTTTTATGTTTACTTTATACTCTTCTGAATGGTATGATTGGCAATTATAAAATGGAAATTTTATAATTAAAATTTACTTTTACCATTAAAAATAAATACTTTGAAAAAAAATAAAATTAAATAAATAAATAAATAAATAAATAAATTAATAAATACTTTGTGCTGGGTATAGTAGAGTTTCCATTCTTGAAATGGACTCAGTAAATGAGATTGTTATTGAAGAGTGTGGAATGGAAAAAAAAAGGTACATTTCAGGAACATGGCCAGCTCTAGGTTTGAAAGTACAAAAGGTTCTAGATGGTTTATATTTGGGCAAATCACTTTTCTTCAATTCATTCTCCTTATGGTAATATATGGGGGATTGGACTAGAGGATGACTAAATTCTCTGATGGGATGACTGAGGTTCTGTATAGATTATGAGCCAGAGCAACCAGAAGACCAAAATGCATGGCAAAAGAATAAAGATGCTGTACTAGAGATACGACTTAAATTGTCAACATGATGTGTTTCTTCATGAGATGTCAGCTCCTGGAGTCTATAGCCAGGCCTTGAATCAAGACAGCTGCCCTCAATTCCACTTAATAGTAAATAACTTCTGTTTTGCTTCAATGCAAGATGCAAAGAATTTCAATTTCTTTAATTTTCAAGTTCTTCAAATAAATGTCCTTACCATTTCCCCATTTCAAACATCTTTTCTCATTTCCACTCTTTGAAATACAACCCATTTTTTTAAAAAATTAATTCATCAGCATAAAATAGACCAAAAAAGCAAATCACAAGAATGCATAGTCACCTCATATTTCAGCTTTCTCCAACCTGCTGATGCTGCTAATATTGTTGCCTCAATAAGTAAACATTTTGCATGTGGTGTAGAATATATTTCACAAACTTAAAATTTATAGGTAAAAGTATTAGCACAATTCAAGTATCTTTTTCTCTAGGGTCAAAGTAGGCAGTTCTCAAGTGTCATATGGGCTGTGTCCCAGAATTTAGATTTTAAATCTGCTAATATAGAAGTGGGAATATACTCCCTACAGCATCAGTATTGTAAATGCTTCATGTGTTCTCAGTCTAAACCACAATGACCTACTTAATCCACAGTGTACCCAAATCGGAGTATTTCTGAGCAATTGTGGAACCTAACAAAGAAAGCGAACACTTTGGAATCAAAACCAGATTGAAATCCTGGCTCTGTTGCTTCCCAACTGAGCAAGTCATTTCAAGCCAATGAGCTTCAGTTTATTGCTGTGTGAAACAGTGATCGTAATATTTATTTCCCAGAGTTGCCCTGAGGATTATCTGAGATTACGTAGGTGGTCATTTTTTTTTCTTCCTGCCTCCCCTTCTAGGCTCCTCTTTATGCTAGCTTTTGCTACTCATTTGAAACCAGAGGAGGTTTTTTTCTTTATTTGCTCTACACCATAATTACCGTATTAACTAAACCATGAAAATGGGCTGGCCTAATTTCAATCACAGCCCCAAGCAGCATCTGAAGGATGGGTACTGCTTCAACCCTGGAGAAACAGGAGAACAGAGCCTTGGAGCTCCTGTCATGCTCTTGGGTGGTGACAGCTCATATCACAGTGGCAGCTACACTCATCAGTTATTAACACTACAGGTTCTGGCGTCAGAAGGATCAAGATCAAAATCCTGGATTTACCACTTACCACGTATGCGAACTTGAACAATGTATTTAACCTCCGTGCCTCAATTTCTTCATTTGTAAAGTGAGAATAGTAATAGTACCTTCTATCTAAGGTCTGTTGAAGATTAAATGAAGAAGTGCATGTAAAATATTTACAATAATACCTCTCTGATAACATTTTTCTATAGTTTGAGCTTACTAATTATGGTTTTGATGCTTTCCAACAAAAAAAAAGTTTAAACCAAAAAAGAAAGCATGTATATACTGCTAAATATAAGTTGGGTAAAATATTACAAGTTACTTTCCAAAAGTTTCTTTTTGTTTTTTTAAAGGACACCTTTCTTATTTATGAAATCAAAATTGGATGCTTTATGTGTTCTCAGTGCACGCTGATAAATCGGTGTAAAAGGATGAATCTTAGTTCACAAATCAGGTGTGAAAGTTGTAATTATACTGAGTTTTCTATTACATTTTAATTTTGTGTATAGTCCTCCTTCAGCCAGGATGACAGCAAATTGATCTCTGTATTTTGAGTTTTCTAGGAATAACATCTAGTTTATAGAGACTTCACACAGTCCCCAGATACCAGGCTGAGGCATCTGGTGCTTGATGTCATCTGTTCACATAGGTGTCTGCTGAAACATCTTACTGGGTTCTCAGTCATCACCTCTCAAGGGTTGCTGACAAAACATTCCTTATCTCTGTCAACTGGCCTCTTCAAAGCAGGAGGCTCTGCTACTTTTATGCCTCACTTGAATCCCTCTGCCCCTTTCATGCCATGCTGGGGCTTCCTAATTGTTACCTGGCTGTCTAAAACCCTAGACACACCATGCAGCCTCTCCTTTGGAGTTCCTGAGAGTCTGGTTAGGAACCTACTTCTTCACTTCACTTCTCTTCCATCGCTACCCTCCAATGATGTTATAGAGGTATCAGTATGAACAGTCTTGTGAAGAAAGCTCTGGGACAAGTTGGGGCATAAATAAATAAAATCTAAGCAAGGCAGGGTGAGAAAGACCTCCAAAAGGTACGAAAAATCCTTGAGGGCTCTTGAGAGTGAGGGCAGAAGTTTCTTCATGTGAGGATGAAAAGAGGAGGAGGGTGTCTGGGTGGCATGTGGTGAGAAGGTAAGGAAGAGAGTAGTGGAAGAGAAAGGCAGCAGACATTTGCATGCTGAGGTCATTTCCAAGCTGTGTCTGTAATAAGATGCTTTTTCTTATTCCATTCCTTCATTTTCCCTTTAATTCTGTTTTTCAGTTGGTGCTGTGCTACATAATTTTTTGTTAGTATCTTTTGGAGACCTTTCTGAGTCTGCCTTGTTTAGATTTTATTTATTTATATCCCAACTTGTTCCAAAGCTTTCTTAGCAAGACTATTCATACTGACACGCTTTATAACATCATCAGTCTCTGCCTTCATCCTCTTAATGATCCTAGGTGCTTTTTCTCGCCTCTCTTTCTTATCTTTCCTGATTGGGAGGCTCTCAAGTCCATTTATATTATGTCTCTATTTTTACTAGCATTTTTTTAGCTAGTTTTTCGTTCATGCGGCCCTGTTATTTTCTGGGTCAATTTGATTTATATTTACAACGTTGTGAGAAACAATATCAAATGCTTTCTCCCATTTTGTTATTCAAAGGAATCTTATCACATTTCCCTGAAAGACCAAGGACAACTTGAAGATATTTCTCAATTTTTGCCTTCTTTCTCTGAGGCAGTGGTATATTGTCACTACTGAATTTCAATGTGAATAGCTTAGAGCCTCATCTTTTGAAACTCTTTGGAAATAAGTACATTAGGTTATCTTGTTCCTGGCCACAGGAGACATTTTAGAAAAGAAAAGCTCCAAATCCTAACTGACAGCTATTTCCATTTCTAATGAATGGCATTTTCTCTATGAAGTCTTACTTAAATAATATATCATTATTGGTATGCTCATAGAGATCCAGAATGTAGCGCTTGTGTTTTGTTTTGTTTTTAATTTTAAAGCAACTACACAAACTAGAATAGGTTCCCAGGGACAGAGCTTGAAAGAAATAAATTTAGACATTTTTAAAGGCTTTGACACAGATTATTTATAATAAAACAAGACAAAAATGTCATATTTCCTCAAGCCATAAATACTTGGTACCTTGAGTTAATGATTGCCCTCAATCTTGATACTCTACTAGATTATGTATTCTGTCCTTCGAAGGACAGACTGTGCTGTTTTTCCTACAGACCGTGTCAAAGATAAACAGAGCTCCAGTTTGGGTTTAGGTTTAGAAACTAGCAGAAGCATTTTTAAAGCCACTGCATAGGAGAGACAAAAAGAGGAAGTTGCTTTTTCAAATATCAGCATTTACGCTGACTTTTCATAGAGCTTGATATAAAAGACCTACCAAGACGAAGTGGGAGAGGTGACAGGGAAAGGAAAAGAAATCACTGTGTTTATTACACAGTCAGTTAAAATAAAATTGATTAACAACAGATAAAACCTATGAATTGATAGCCGTCTTCCAAGTTTTTCCTGGTTTGTGACTTACTGTAATTTTCTAAAACTATTTCATGAAATGTGAAGTCCATACAAACATAGACGTTGGGATTTATATTTTTATAAAAAGAAAAAGACAGACTCTGATTATTTGAGAAAGCTCTGTTCTCATCAGATCTTTGGTGTGAACAAACACAACAGCAGAGTGTGAAGCTTCATGAGAAACACAGAGAATAGTAATCTGTGCTTTGACCTAGGACCTTTGCTGTTAACCTAATCAGTCCTGTTCCAGCTATGGTAAACATACAGAGGCAATTCTCTGCGCTGCCCTGGATAAACAGTAAATCTAACTGATTACTTTATAATTTTCCCATAATTAATGCTAAATCTCTTCTGAAAGGTAGATTCAAAGTTGTGATTTCATATTCTAATCGCAAAGATGGAGTTCATCGTATCTTGTTGCCACACTGGAAATACCCACTTACTCTCCCTGAATTGGTCTCTTGGGAACCGTAGCACACTCAGGCCTTTTGGATGGCCAGAAAGGGAGACAGCCGTGGATCTGTGTGAGGCTAACAGGCCCTGACAGAGCTAGAATTCCTCCGGTCGGCCTGCACCCAGAAATGTGATTCTGTAACCAACAGGTCTAAATGGCCACAGGCAACAGATACCATTATGCTAGGACTGGTTAAACATTAACTGGGAACTAGAAAGTTCTTTGCTTTTAATAACAGCAAGTGGTGCTTTTTAAAAATTCTCTTCCTTTATGCAACAATAGGAAAATGTTCTTGATAAAATCTTAAATTAAAAAAAAATGAAAAAAAATCCCATTTAGGCTATGATTACTGTTATATAAATTTCATAGATATGTGAAAAGAAATGCATTGGAATGCAGAAAAATATAAGATATTTTACTTTTTAATATTGCTGAATTTCAAGTAATTCCACTTTCTATGTTTTGAATTGCTATTGCTATTACAATTTTTTTATATAAAACACACACATACACAGTACAAAAACTCATCCTTAAGTTAGAAAAGAATTGTGACCTCACATTTTTTCCCAGTTGAGGCTCTCCATATTTTAGTTAGCCAGTATTTTTTATATTCCTTAATCCTTTCATATATTTGACCCAAATAAAAAGGGTCTTCAAGTTGGTAACTCACCAACACCTAACTGGAGTTTCTTCTGATTTCCAAGGAACTTTAGAAAATAGGTACAAGTCAAAGAAGTATGTTGAAAATGTCTTCTTGAGCTACTCTTATGAAACATGTTAAAATGTATTTATACTATTTTGTATTTAATAATTAAAATATATAATTTTTTATAAAGCTGAGGTACAGAGAAATTAAGTAGCTTGCCTAAGGTTGCACACCTAGCAGGAGACGTAGACTAGAGTCAATCCAGCAATCTAGCTACAGAGTCCATGCTCACTACCACTTCAAAGTCATCTTCATTATCACCATGTAAATATTGTCCAGTGCAGAATCAACAGTACATATATTCATGTTAGGATTTTTTCTTGTCCAGTTTTTGCTTCTTTTTCTTGGAATTAATAATTGTACCTCTTTTTAACCTGCTTACTTTTTCTAATATCCTCAATTCTTTCTAGATGCTTTATCATTATACCTACTTTATCAAGTTGATTTTTCCTGGAAATCTTCCACAACTGTCCTCTCATTTTATTCTGGACTTCTTGTTCTCTGATCTTGCTGTTTGTGTTGATCCATGGCTTCCAAAATTCCAGTTCTTTCTCTTTTGTAGTGTAATCCCTTGTTTTCTTAGAGCATATTCTCCGTATCTCCTTAGAAAAGGGTTCTATAAAAGGTGAATTTCTGAGTCTTCAAAAATTCTGATATCTTCACTTTTCCCTGAGGTTTAATTGATAATTTAGAATATTACAATGTGATAGAATATTATAGCTTAAAAGTCATTTCCCATCAGGGTTTTCAAAATAATGTCCACTGCTCTCACTTCTAAGTGAGAATTGTTTTGAGATCATCAATGTCATTTTAATTTCCATTCTTCTGTATGGAAGCTTGCTTATATTCTCTCTGAAATAAGACATCGTAATGCCGGTGAAAAATGTCACCTGCCATATCAGTAAACAAACGATGTTGCAGCCATCAAGCCATTGGCCACTGCAGCCACTCCCAACTATGCAGCCTGAGGGGATTCAGGATGGAGAAGAACAGGATACTGATTTCAATGAGCCCAGGCTCTTGCATCTTCCCATATATAGAAAAGTACTAAATTCATCAACTTGAGATGTTTGTTTTTCTTTAATTAACAGTAATCTTATGATGTTCCAACCACCTGGTTTTTGTTGAAAAAACAACAACGTATATATCCTGGCTCCTTCCTTACCTCTTAGGAGCATTCCCTCAGAGCTGAGAGGCTGCCTCCTGGGCTTAAGTCCTCAACAGTCTGCTTAATAAAACATAATTCTCAGAGGGACCTTCAAGATGGCAGAGGAGTAAGACATGGAGATCACTCTCCTCCCCACAAATACATCAGAAATACATCTACACCTGGAACAACTCCTACAGAACGCCCACTGAATGCTGGCAGAAGAACTTAGACTTCCCAAAAGGCAAGAAACTCCCCACGTACATGGGTAGGGCAAAAGAAAAAAGAAAAAACAGAGACAAAAGAAGAGGGATGGGACCTGCACCTCAGGGAGGGAGCTGTGAAGGAGGAAAAGTTTCCACACACTAGGAAGCCCCTTCACTGGCAGAGACGGGGGGTGGCAGGGAGGGAGCTTCAGAGCCACGGAGGAGAGCGCAGCAACAGCGGTGCAGAGGGCAAAGCAGAGAGATTCCCGCACAGAGTATTGGTGCTGACAAGCACTCACCTGCCCGAGAGGCTTGTGTGCTTACCCGCCAGGGCGGGCAGGGGCTGGGAGCAGAGGCTCCAGCTTTGGAGGTCAGGTCCCAGGGAGAGGACTGGGGTTGGCTGCGTGAACACAGCCTGAAGGGGGTTAGTATGCCACAGCTAGCCGGGAAGGAGTCCGGGAAAAAGTCTGGAACTGCCTAAGAGGCAAGAGACCATTGTTTCGGGGTGCATGAGGAGAGGGGATTCAGAGCACCGCCTAAATGGGCTCCAGAGATGGGTGCAAGCCGTGGCTATCAGCACAGACACCAGAGATAGGCATGAAATGCTAAGGCTCCTGCTATAGCCACCAAGAAGCCTGTGTGCAAGCACAGGTCACTCTCCACACCTCCCCTGCCAGTAGCCTATGCAGCCCGCCACTGCCAGGGTCCTGTGATCCAGGGACAACTTCTCCAGGAGAACACACGTCACACCTCACGCTGTTGCAACGTCACATTGGCCTCTGTTGCCGCAGGCTCTCCCCGCATTCTGCACCCCTCCCTTCCCCCAGCCTGAGTGAGCCAGAGACCCCAAATCAGCTGCTACTTTAACCCGTCCTGTCCGGGTGGGGAACAGACACCCTCAGGAGACCTACACACAGAGGCAGGGCCAAATCCCAAGCTGAACCCCAGGTGCTGTGTGAACAAAGAGAAAGGGAAACTTCTCCCAGCAGCCTCAGGAGCAGTAGATTAAATCTCCATGAACAACCTGATGCACCCTGCATCTGTGGAATACCTGAATAGACAACAAATAATCCCAAAATTGAGGCGGTGGACTTTGGGAGCAACTGTAGACTTAGGGTTTACTTTCTGCATCTAATTTGTTTCTGGTTTTAAATGTATCTTGGTTTAGTATTTAGAGCTTATTATCATTGGTAGATTTCTTTATTGATTTGGTTGTTCTCTTCATTTTTTTAAATATATATATTAAAAATATTTAGGGGCTTCCCTGGTGGCGCAGTGGTTAAGAATCTGCCTGCCAATGCAGGGGACACGGGTTCAAGCCCTGGTCTGGGAAGATCCCACATGCCACGGAGCAACTAAGCCCGTGAGCCACAGCTACTGAGCCTGCGCATCTAGAGCCTGTGCTCCACAACGGGAGAGGCCGCAACAGTGAGAGGCCCGCGCACCGCGATGAAGCATGGCCCCCACTCACCACAACTAGAGAAGGCCCTCACACAGAAACGAAGTCCCAACACAGCCAAAAATTAAAAAAAAAATTAAAAAAAAAAATTTAATATTTCTCTTTTTGTGAGTGTGTATGTCTATGCTTCTTTGTGTGATTTTCTCTGTACAGCTTTGCTTTTACCATTTGTCCTATGGTTCTATTTGTCCATTTTTTTTTGTTTATATTTTTGTTTGTTTGGGGTTTTTTTAGTACAATTTTTAGCACTTGTTATCATTGGTGGACTTGTTTCTTGCATTGGTTGCTCTCTGCATCTTTTTTTTTTAATTACTTTTTTATTTTTAATAATTTTTTTTGTTTTTTATTTTAATAACTTTACTTATTTTAATTTTTTTCTTTCTTTCTTTCTTTCTTTCTTTCTTTCTTTCTTTCTTTCTTTCTTTCTTTCTTTCTTTCTTTCTTTTTTTCTCCCTTTTCTTCTGAGCCGTGTGGCTGACAGGGTGCTCCAGTCGGGTGTAAGGCCTGAGCCTCTGAGGTGGGAGAGCCGAGTTCAGGACATTGGTTCACCAGAGACCTGCAAGCCCCACACAATACCAAATGGCAAAAGCTCTCCCAGAGATCTCCATCTCAATGCCAAGACCCAGGTCCACTCAACGACCAGCAAGCTACAGTGTTGGACACTCTATGCAAAACAACTAGAAAGACAGGAACACAACTCCACCCATTAGCAGAGAGGCTGCCTAAAATCATAATAAGTTCACAGACACCACAAAACACACCACCGGACATGGCCCTTCCCACCAGAAGGACAAGATCCAGCCTCATCCACCAGAACACAGGCAATAGTCTGCTCCACCAGGAAGCCTACAGAATGCACTGAACCAACCTTAACCACTGGGGGCAGACGTGAAAAACAATGGGACTATGAACCTGCAGCCTGCAAAAAGGAGACCACAAACACAGTAAGTTAGGCAAAGTAAGAAGACAGAGAAACACACAGCAGATGAAGAAGCAAGGTAAAAACCCACCAGACCTAACAAATGAAGAGGAAATAGGCAGCCTACCTGAGAAAGAATTCAGAATAATGATAGTAAAGATGATACAAAATCTTGGAAATAGAATGGAGAAAATACAAGAAATGTTTAACAAGGACCTAGAAGAACTAAAGAGCAAACAAACAATGATGAACAACACAATAAATGAAATTAATAATTCTCTAGAAGGAATCATTAGCAGAATAACTGAGGCATAAGAATGCATAAGTGACCTGGAAGATAAAAAAGTGGAAATAACTACGGCAGAGCAGAATAAAGAAAAAAGAATGAAAAGAATTGAGGACAGTCTCAGAGACCTCTGGGACAAAAATAAATACAACAACATTCAAATTATAGGGGTCCCAGAAGAAGAAGAGAAAAAAAAAAGGGACTGAGAAAATATTTGAAGAGATAATAGTTGAAAAGCTCCCTAATATGGGAAAGGAAATAATCAAGTCCAGGTGCAGAGAGTCTCATACAGGATAAATCCAAGGAGAAACATGCCAAGACACATATTAATCAAGCTATCAAAAATTAAATACAAAGAAAAAATATTGTGGGACTTATGGGGATAAGGTTAACAGCCCATCTTTCAGCAGAAACTCTGCAAGCCAAAGGGAGTGGAAGGACATGTTTAAAGCGATGGAAGGGAAAAACCTACAACCAAGATTACTCTAACCAGCAAGGATCTCATTCAGATTTGACAGAGAAATTAAAACTTTTACAGAAAAGCAAAAGCTAAGAGAATTCAGCACTATCAAACCAGCTTTACAACAAATACTAAAGGAACTTCTCTAGTCAGGAAACACAAGAGAAGGAAAAGACCTACAATAAAAAAACCAAAAAAATTAAGAAAATGGTAATAGGAACATACATATCGATAACTACCTTAAATGTAAATGGATTCAATGCTCCAACCAAAAGACATAGACTGGATGAATGGATACAAAAACAAGACCCGTATATATGCTGTTTACAAGAGACCCACTTCAGACCTAAGGATACATACAGACTGACAGTCAGGAGAGGGAAAAAGATATTCCATGCAAATGGAAATCAAAGGAAAGCTGGAGTAGCAATTCTCATATCAGACAAAACAGACTTTAAAATAAAGACTATTACAAGAGACAAAGAAGGACACTACATACTGATCAAGGGATCAATCCAAGAAGAAGTTATAACAATTGTAAATATTTATGCACCCAATATAGGAGTGCCTCAATACATAAGGCAAATTGTAACAGCCATAAAAGGGAAAATCGACAGTAACAAAATCATAGTAGGGGACTTTAACACCCCACTTTCACCAATGGACAGATCATCCAAAATGAAAATAAATAAGGAAACATAAGCTTTAAATCACACATTAAACAAGATGGACTTAAGTGATATTTATAGGACATTCCATCCAAAAACAACAGAATACACTTTCTGCTCAATTGCTCATGGAATACTCTCCAGGATAGATCATATCTTGGGTCACAAATCAAACCTTGGTAAGTTTAAGGCTTGTATGAAATGGATGACTAATAAGAACCTACTGTATAAAAAAATAAATAAAATTCGAAAATTAAAAAAAAAAAGATTACAAAAGAGCTTTAGAACAGAAAAGATCCTTCTTCATTTGAGAGGCAGAAGCATTAAACTTACTACCTGCTCCCCAAAGGGGATTATGAAATTTTGACGGGACTAACCTGGTGGCGCAGTGGTTAAGAACTGCCTGCCAATGTAGGGGACACAGGTTCGAGCCCTGATCCGGGAAGATCCCACATGCTGAGAAGCAATGAAGTCCATGCACCACAACTACAGAGCCTGCTCTCTAGAGCTCACAGCCACAACTACTGAGCCCACGTGCCACTACTACTGAATCCCATGCTCCTATAGCCCGTGCTCTGCAACAAGAGAAGCCACCACAATGAGAAGCCCGTGCATTGAAACTAAGAGTAGCCCCCACTCGCCACAACTACAGAAAGAGAGAGCCCACGGGCAGCAATGAAGACCCAACACAGCCATAAATAAATAAACAAACAAACAAATAGCAAAACAAAAAATATTCTTTCACCACTGAAATTCAGGTTCAAACTTACTAATGCTTCAGAATGTTCACAGCTTTCTCACGTCTTAAAGGAAGGGTACTATTAGTATATCCTGAGTTACACAGGGAAGTTGTCCTTACCCACTGAGATGAGGTTTCTAAAGTTCTCTAGCATCATATCCCAATAAAAAAAAAAAAAAAAAGACAACTGAAATCGTATCAAGTATCTTTTCCAACCCCAACTCTATGAGACTAGATATCAATTACAGGAAAAAGACTATAAAAAGTAAAAACACATGGAGGCTAAACAATACACTACTAAATAACCAACAGATCACTGAAGAAATCAAAGAGGAAATCAAAAAATACCTGGAAATAAATGACAATGAAAACACACGGCCCAAAACCCATGGGATGCAGCAAAAGCAGTTCTAAGAGGAAAGTTTATAGCAATACAATCCTACCTCAAGAAACAAGAAACATCTCAAATAAACAACCTACCTTACACCTAAAGCAACTAGAGAAAGAAGAACCAAAAAATCCCAAAGTTAGCAGAAGGAAAGAAAAGATCAGATCAGAAATAAGTGAAATAGAAATGAAGGAAACAACAGCAAAGATCAATAAAACTAAAAGCTGGTTCTCTGAGAAGATAAACAAAATTGATAAACCATTAGTCAGAATCATCAGAAAAAAAGGGAGAAGACTCAAATCAATAGAATTAGAAATGAAAAAGGAAAAATAACAACTGACACTGCAGAAATACAAAGAATCATGAGAGATTACTACAAGCAACTATATGCCAATAAAACGGACAACCTGGAAGAAATTGACAAATTCTTAGGAAAGCACAATCATGAGAGACTGAACCAGGAAGAAATAGAAAATATAAACAGACCAATCACAAGCACTGAAATTGAACCTGTGATTAAAAATCTACCAGCAAACAAAAGCCCAGGACCACATGGATTCACAGGTGAATTCTTTCAAACATTTAGAGAAGAGCTAACACCTATCCTTCCCAAACTCTTCCAAAATATAGCAGAGGGAGGAACACTCCCAAACTCATTCTATGAGGCCATCATCACCTGATACCAAAACCAGACAAAGATGTCACACACACACAAAAAAAAACTACAGGCTAATATCACTGATGAACATAGATGCAAAAATCCTCAACAAAACACTAGCAAACACAATCCAACAGCACATTAAAAGGATCATACACCATGATCAAGTGGGGTTTATCCCAGGAATGCAAGGATTCTTCAATATATGCAAATCAGTCAATGTGATAAACCATATTAACAAATTGAAGGAGAAAATCTATATGATATTCTCAGTAGATGCAGAAAAAGCTTTTGAAAAAATTCAGCACCCATTTATGATAAAACTCTCCAGAAAGTAGGCACAGAGGGAACTTACCTCAACATAATACAGTCCATATATGACAAACCCACAGCCAACATCATTCTCAATGGTGAAAAACTGAAACCATTTCCACTAAGATCAGGAACAAGACAAGGTTGCCCACTCTTACCACTATTATTCAACATAGTTTTGGAAGCTTTAGTCACAGCAATCAGCGAAGAAAAAGAAATAAAAGGAATCCAAATCGGAAAAGAAGAAGTAAAGCTGTCACTGTTTGCAGATGACATGATACTATACATAGAGAATCCTAAAGATGCTACCAGAAAACTACTAGAGCTAATCAATGAATTTGGTAGAGTAGCAGGATACAAAATTAATGCACAGAAATCTCTTGCATTCCTATACACTAATGATGAAAAATCTGAAAGAGAAATTAAGGAAACACTCCCATTTACCATTGCAACAAAAAGAATAAAATACCTAGGAATAAACCTACCTAAGGAGAAAAACGACCTGTATGCAGAAAACTATAAGACACTGATGAAAGAAATTAAAGATGATTCCAACAGATGGAGAGACATACCATGTTCTTGGATTGGAAGAATCAACATTGTGAAAATGACCCTACTACCCAAAGCAATCTACATATTCAGTGCAATCCCTATCAAACTACCAATGGCATTTTTCACAGAACTAGAACCAAAAATTTCACAATTTGTATGGAAACACAAAAGACCCGGAATAGCCAAATCAATCTTCAGAAGGAAAAATGAAGCTGGAGGAATCAGGCTCCCAGACTTCAGACTATACTACAAAGCTACAGTAATCAAGACAGTATGGTACTGGCACAAAAACAGAAATATAGATCAATGGAACAGGTTAGAAAGCCCAGAGATAAACTCATGCCCATATGGTCACCTTATCTTTGATAAAGGAGGCAAGAATATACAATGGAGAAAAGACAGCCTCTTCAATAAGTGGTGCTGGGAAAACTGGAGAGCTACATGTAAAAGAATGAAATTAGAACACTCCCTAACACCATACACAGAAATAAACTCAAAATGGATTTAAAACCTAAATGTAAGGGCAGACACTATAAAACTCTTAGAGGAAAACAGGCAGAACACTCTATGACATAAATCACAGCAAGATCCTTTTTGACCCACCTCCTAGAGAAAAAGAAATAAAAACCAAAATAAACAAATGGGACCTAGTGAAACTTAAAAGCTTTTGCACAGCAAAGGAAACCATAAACAAGACAAAAAGACAACCCTCAGAATGGGAGAAAATATTTGCAAATGAAGCCACTGACAAAGGATTCATCTCCAAAATTTACAAGCAGCTCATGCAGCTCAATATCCAAAAAACAAAAAACCCAATCCAAAAATGGGCAGAAGACCTAAATAGACATTTCTCCAAAGAAGATATACAGATTGCCAACAAACACATGAAAGGATGCTCAACATTACTGATCATTAGAGAAATGCAAATCAAAACTACAATGAGGTATCACCTCGTACCAGTCAGAATGGCCATCATCAAAAAATCTACAAACATTAAATGTTGGAGAGGGTGTGGACAAAAGGGAACACTCTTGCATTGTTGGTGGGAATGCAAATTGATATAGTCACTATGGAGAACAGTATGGAGGTTCCTTAAAAAACTAAAAATAGCACTATCATATGACCCAGCAATCCCACTACTGGGCATATACCCTAAGAAAACCATAATTCAAAAAGAGTCATGTACCACAATGTTCATTGCAGCACTATTTACAATAGCCAGGACATGGAAGCAACCTAAGTGTCTATCGACAGATGAATGGATAAAGAAGATGTGGCACATATATACCATGGAATATTACTCAACCATAAAATTGCTGGGTAATTGAGTTATTTGTAGTCAGGTGGATGGACCTAGAGGCTGTCATACAGAATGAAGTCAGAAAGAGGAAAACAAATACCGTATGCTAACATATATATATGGAATCTAAAAAAAGAAGCAAATGGTTCTGAAGAACCTAGGGCAGGAGAGGAATAAAGACGCAGACATATAGAATGGGCTTGAGGACACAGAGAGTGGGGAAGGGTAAGCTTGTACGAAGTGAGAGAGTGGCATGGACATATATACACTACCAAATGTAAAATAGATAGCTAGTGGGAAGCAGCTGCATAGCACAGGGAGATCAGCTCGGTGCTTTGCATCCACCTAGAGGGGTGGGATAGGGAGAGATGTAGGGAGACGGAAGAAGAAGGGGATATGGGGATATATGTATATGTATAGCTGATTCACTTTGTTATAAAGTAGAAACTAACACACCATTGTAAAACAATTATATTCCAATAAAGATGTTAAAAAAAACACACATAATTCTCAACTTTTAGGTTGTGCATTTTTTTTCAGTTGACAGTGCTTTGTTGTGGTTCTGTTCTCACTTATTAGGCCTGACACTTGATAGACCTTTTAATATGAAGACTTGTGTTCATGTCTCCAGAACGTTCTCCTATTATTGCTTTGATTCCCTCCCCTCAATCTTCTGTTTTCTCCTATTAGTCGAATGATGCAACTACTATGTTAATCTTCTTCTAAGTCTTTTACTGTTTTTATTTATTTTTTTGAATATTATTCCTTCTTTTGGTCATATTTTCTCCGAAATTTCTTTGAAAAGTTCCCCCTAACCTTCCCTTGATTTTCA
The DNA here is from genome assembly GCF_009873245.2 of Balaenoptera musculus. Taxonomy (NCBI): domain Eukaryota; kingdom Metazoa; phylum Chordata; class Mammalia; order Artiodactyla; family Balaenopteridae; genus Balaenoptera; species Balaenoptera musculus. The sequence continues at coordinate 88,366,105 of NC_045788.1, forward strand.
AAAAGGTTTGCTATGATTTTCACTTTCTCAGTTTATTCTGATTTTCCTTTTTTTTATAGGAATTTATTATGGTTTTATACATGTTACATGATTTTATAGTTCTCTTAGTATACAAATTGATTTTTAAATATTCTCTATGTTCCGTTCCCTGCATTATCTGTGTCTCTGATTATTTATACTGCTTTTTCTTTTTAGTCTCTGCTTTAAAGCTAGTAGTATTTAAAAAACTACAATGAGGTATCACCTCATACCAGTCAGTATGGCCATCATCAAAATGTCTACAAATAATAAATGCTAGAGAGGGTGTGGAGAAAAGGGGAATGTAAACTGTTGGTGGGAATGTAAATTGGTGTAGCCACTGTGGAGAACAGTATGGAGGTTCCTTAAAAAACTAAAAATAGAGTTGCCATATGATCCAGCAATCCCACTCCTGGGCATATATCCAGAAAGAATGCAAATTCTAATTTGAAAAGATACATGCATCTCAAAGTTCATAGCAACACAATTTATAATAGCCAAGACATGGAAGCAACATAAATGTCCATTGACAGATGAATGGATAAAGAAGATTTGGTATATACATATAATACTACTCAGCCTTAAAAAAGAATGAAATAATTCCATTTGTAGCAACATGGATGGGCCTAGAGGTTATCATACTAAGTGAAGTAAGTCAGACAGAGAGAAGCAAATATATCACTTATATGTGAAATCTAAAAAAAAATGGTACAAATGAACTTATTTACAAAACAGAAATAGACTCACAGACATAGAAAACAAAATTATGTTTACCAAAGGGGAAAGCGAGGGATAAATTAGGAGTTTGAGATTATAATATACATACTAATATATACAAAATAGATAAACAAGGTACTACTGTATGGTACAGGGAACTATATTCAATGTCTTGTAATAACCTAGAATGGAAAAGAATAAAAAAATATATATATATATATATATAAAACTGAAGCACTTTGCTTTACACCTGAAACTAACACAACATTGTAAATCAACTGTGCTTCAAGAAAAGTTGTAGCAGGATTTACATGAATGTTTAATGATTTTTATTTGTCTATTGACATATGACTAAAACACTTAAGAATCGGTTTGTTAGTTTTGACTGCAGGGCAGGGACTTATCACTGGTAGGCTTCATCTCTGAGTGATTAGTAATGGAGTTGACCTCTTAAGAGAGTTCTCCATGTTTTGGAAGCCTTTTCTCAAGGTTAATTTAGGACCTCCTGAAAATTCTTCAGGCTTCCATCTGTGGTAGGTATAGATGCCAGGCTGTTGCTGTCCTGTGATTGTGATGACAGGAGAGGGAGCTTGTTATGAACTAAACTTTGTGTTTCTCCCCACTCCCCCGACCCCACCTGCAAAAAATAAAAATTCAGATGTTGAAGCCCTAACCTCCAATGTAATGGTATTTGGAAGGGGGACCTTTGGGAGCTAAGTTTAGATGAAGTCACGGTCGGGGAGGGGGGTTCACCATGGGGTTAATGTCCTTATGAGAAGAGGAAGAAAGACAAGAGCGCTCTCTCTCTCTCTCTCTCTCTCTCTCTCTCTGTCTCTGTCTCTCTCAGACACACACACTCACTCACAATCTGCTATATAACGACACAGAGAAAACGCAGCATCTAAAAGCCAGGAGAAGGGATGTTACCAGGAACCCAATCTGCCAGCACCTTGATCTTGGACTTCGCAGCCTCCAGAATAGTAAGAAATAAATGTATGTTGTTTAAGCCTCCCAGTCTATGGTATTTTGTTGTAGCAGTCCAAGCTAAGACAGAGCTGGTGATCCAATCATTTTTGTTACAGACTCTAAATTTAAACTTTCGTATGCTCCTGAATCCCAGGCTACTCCCACTAACTTCTCAAAACAGAAAAAAAAAAATCATCTAAATGTCAGCATTTTGTGTATTTCCTACATAGAATTTCAACCTTCATCCCTGATTTCTTACTCCACTCCTCTTTCTCACCATTCACTATAACTCATGCTTTCAAACCTGGGGTTTTGAAGTGTAAACTAATATCTTATCATTAATCTCCTCTGCCGAACACATTTTAAATCGTGGTCCCCTGTACACTGTTAACAATAATCCGTCTTTTGTCACCTTCTAATACATTATCAAAATCTTTTATCAACTGGTGTCCTCATTACCACTAAGTGGAGTCTTGGTTAAGAGAAGAAATAAATATGTGGGTCATTTCTTTACTGTAACATGGAGGATGGATTTGCAGGGAATCGACTAGTGGAAGGCATATAAATTAAGTTATGGAACTTACCTGAAGGTAGGGTTTGGAGATATGATATATGCCTATAGTGTGTGATTGTGAATGGAGGCTATGGTTTGAAAGAGATTTAGGAGTGGGATTCACAGACATTTGTGACCAAGTAGATATGACAGACGAAGCAAAAGTAAAACTATAATGATGATGTTATACTTAAAAGCTAAAGAACAATGCTACCTCTGAAACAGAAAAAAATGAAAGGCTAATTTAAAATGTTAATAAATTTTCAAAGTTGGAAAGACAAATATTCATATTTTCATTCAACAAACAATTACTTAAATTCATTCAGAGCCAGACAGGTAGGCAATGGGCATAAGAAAGGTGAAGAACTCTTTCTCTGGAAGGATTTACAGCTTAGCAGATTCAGTTGGAGTTTAAATTTGATAGCTCTTACTGGATTAGAAAGCACCAAAATATATCAACCCTACGGGAAAAAGTGTGTGGTTTTTCTCCAGAATCACAAATCTACTCTAAAGTAGGAGCACATGATGATAAATTAGGGTAGATGATGCAGAAGGTAACTGAGATAAATTTCTGAAAGGATTGGTGAGATACAGTTTATGGTTGTATGACATGGGATCCTTATTTGGGAGAAAGAAAATGAGTCCAGAAAGGGACTGATTAACTTGCCTACAAACACTGGATCAAGGAACTGGAGGTTCCAACGAAGTCAGTGAATAGAAATGCAGTGAGAGTTGTAGCAGAAACAGCTAATGGTATCCCCCAAACCTTTCTACCTTTCTTCCTTTCAGAAATAGAACCTCCCGATTTTCGGCTTCACCAAAGATGCTTAGCTAGGGACTACATTTCCCCATGTTCCTTTTAGCTAGGTGCTATATACTGAATGTTAATGTCCTCTCAAAATTTGTATGTTGAAACCTAATCTCCAATGTGATGGTATTTGGAGTTGAAGCTCTTGGGAGGTGCTTAGGTCCTGAGAGTAGATCTTTCATGAATCGTGTTAGTACCCTTATAAAAGAGAAACCAGAGAGCTCCCTGGTTTCCAGGGATATGAGAACACAGCAAAAATATAGCCATCTGTAAACAAGGAAGTGTGCTCTCACCAGACACCAAATCTACCAGCAACTTGATCTTGGATTTCCCAACATCCAGAACTCAGAGAAATAAATTTCTGTTGTTTGTTAAGCCACCCAATTGATGGTATTTTGTTTTTGAAGCCTGTATGGACTAAGACATTAGGTATGACCATGTGAGCAAACTTTAGCCAATAGGACATGGGTATAAGGAATACGTGCAACTTTTGGGTCACATCTTTTAATAAGAAAGCAGCTAGTCTTTTATTCTCTTTTTTCCGAGTTCTGGAAAATATATATGATAGTAGTATATCAGCTTCAAATATGGGAACAAAGATAGGCCCCACAAGGGCAGCAGAACTATAAGATAGAAGGAACTTGGGTCCCTTGATGACCATGCAGAATAGAGCCCTTTGCCACCCTCAACCACCCACTTCTGAACTGTTACATGAGGAAGAGCCATTGGATTTGGCGTCTGTCCATTTCAACAGCTTACCCTGTAACTAATTTAGGTGGAATAAAGATGTGCAACCAGAAATAATAGGATTATAATCAGAGATTAGGATATTAGATTTTGTGACTTCAGACACAATGTAATTCTGGAGAACAAATGTTCAGGATGGGATCATGGGAATTGCTCACTGAAAGAAACTGAAGATAGAGTAAAAGATGGAAAGAAAATATGAATTTAGTAAATTGGGTTAACAATCTATATGGTTATAAAATCACCTGGATGAGAACAGGAATGAGGACGGCAAAACAAAAACAATAAACCATATGACAAAGTCCTCAATAGATGCTGGAAAACCTTGAGCATCGTAACTAAGAGGGACATGGAAGAAAGGCGACTGCTACAGTTGATTGGCATGAGGCTCAAGGTCCCGGGGATATTTTTCCCCAGAGTGGAGGAATAACATTATAGAAGTAGTAATACAGGCTACTGGTGATTCTAGCCCAAATACTATCATTAACTAACTTAGCAAATCATTTTACATCTCTAAGTCAAAAAACTCTCACCTATGAAAGGAGAAAATTGCACTAGATTATAGTTAGTTTCCTTGCAGCACTAACATTTCATGATTTTAACTAAGAATTGCATCCAAATTCCCTAATTCTAATAACAGGCCAATCTTCCACTTGCTTTAAAACCATGTCACTACATCTTTCATGGAACATAAACCCAGGGCTAGCGCCTCTTGGGGAGAGTGATGAAATGATATATAAACAAGTCACTTCCCTTCTCTCTCCAGCAGAGATGCCCAACTTGAAATTTCTTCTCTTTGCATCTGTGAGCTGCGGTTCACAGCTGTGTGAGCTGATTCCCAATGACGATGATTTGCAGGAAAATCTAAGCCCAGAATTTGAGGGGGCCTATGGGAGAATCCAGGCCCAGGCCAGTCAGGCAGTGTCTTGGGTGACCTCTTTCTGACCTGTGCAGTTTTATTACCCAGCTGCTGGTGGAGAGTGGTTGCTTACACAATAGCATTTCCATTTTCTTCTGCTATTTGGATGTTCCCTCTTTGATTTGTTCTTTTTTTCTTTTGATTTCTATAATTTCCACTTTTGAATAGACTATTTCAAATCATATGTGTATTGTGTGTGCATCACACACACATATATACATACATACAACATAGCATTACTAACTTCCCAAACTTTCAAGTAATCCAACCACAATTTTAATAATTGAGTGCTATAAATTAGATGATGCTCTAGTACTCTGCTAATGAGTCCCAGGCCTTTCATTTTGGCCTCTTTTACCTTTGGCAATGCTACTTCGCATCTTTCTAAGCCCCTGAGTCCCTTATATGTCCCCTCTTGGGCTTGACCCAGCCAATGTGGGTGTAGAGCACTTGCCACACACCCGGTCCACCAACTGTATTTTTTTTCCTTTTCCAGTAGGATAAACAGCAGCACAGGACAGAGTTAGAATCAATTATTAAGGTAAAGATACAGATTCTATTAGATTGCATTTGTCTTTAATAACCATGGAATAGGACTATTTCAGATCCATTTTCTTTTCCATTCTTTTCTATTTCTGACTCTTATATGGGGAATCAATATTTCTTAGGTGCCATGATGAAAACACTGAAGTTAGATTCCCCGCACACCAAAGATCTTCCCGATTCTTTCATTGGTTCTCATGCCTACACGAAGGTCTACAAGGTGAACTTTAATATTTTAATGGGGGAAAAAAAAGGTTAGTTGGGAAAGAGTTGTTGATTATTGTTTGCTTGTTCTGTAACTAATACAACCTTCCTTGTTTTGTGTTGATTTTCTATTAAAGAGGGAGATGTTAGTTGTGAAGCTAAGGCTAACAGCTGAACATCCTTTAACCCATCAGATTAGACCAGGTCTGTCATTGCTGTTTTTTTCTTAGCATCTGTATAGATCATTGTAGCACTTATTACAGTGGTAAATTAGTCATTTGAGTTTATTTACTGAAAGTGAGACCTGCTAGCTTGCAATCTCCATCAGGGCTAGAACATATTTTTATTTTTCAGCACTCTATTATGACTTGCAGTTTCTAGGTACTCAAAAATTTGAGTGAATGAATATAAGAAGCATTATACTGAGTAATATTTTTCAGAGATTTTTTTAAGTGTTCATGCTTCTGAGGCACTTAGTTTCTGGAAGTTCCTGCGTAAGTGTTAAGCCCTGAAAATAGTAATAGGTAAGATTTGAACAAGAATTGTTACAACACTCATAACTGCATTGGTAATTTTCAAAGTATCAGGAAAGAACCTACAACACAAAGAATACCCATTCAGAATGCAATATCCTCTTTTTCTTTCTTTTCTTTCTTTCTTTCTTTTTTTTTTTTAACTCAGCAAGCACTCGAGGGTCATCTCTGTTAACGTCAATTATCTCTACATTTTAAATGTGTGGAAGTGCAGCTAGGAAATTCACAGTTAACATCTTGCCATGTAAACCAGGCTTTAGTAGAAAATGTAATTTTAGAGTGTCACTGAGCCTAATCAGTCACCTATCTCTCACATGTCCCACTCTGCATTAGCAATCGCTACGTATTTATTGCTACTTTTTTCCTCTGAATTATTGTATTGATAGAAGGTCAGATGTGCTAAATTAATGGGTATAATTCAATCAGGGTGCATCTTAAGCTCAATCATACTCATTTTTTCTAAACTATGGCATAAATGCCAATATTTCTTATTACATATGCTTATCATCATTGAAATCTCTCATGTAGATATGAAATACTACAATTTCTGTGTGTTTCAAATAAAATCAGATGAAGGACTACATGGATCGCATAGGACTTTCCTACTAAGTATCCAAACCATAAATGGATGTGTGAATAAATAGCCAAACCTTTAGCGCATGCCTATATCATTCAAAGAACAGATCTCCAGAAGAAGGCTGATGACTATTTTTTTTGGCATTTTTAGTAGATAAGTTTTATTTTCTAGTTCTTTTTTTTTAATATTTATTTTATATTGGAGTATAGTTGATTAACAATGTTGTGTTAGTTTCAGGTGTACAGCAAAGTGATTCAGTTATACATATACATGTATATATTGTTTTTCAAATTCTTTTCCCATTTAGGTTATTACAGAACACTGAGCAGCATTCCCTGTGCTATACAGTAGGTCCATGTTAGTTATTTTTTTATTTTTTCTTTGGCCGCGCTTCATGGCATGCGCAATCTTAGTTCCCAGACCAGGGATCGAAACCACGCCCCCTGCAGTGGGGCACAGAGTCTTAAACACTAGACCGCCAGGGAAGTCCCGGTTATCTATTTTAAACACAGCAGTGTGTACACGTCAATCCCAAACTCCCAATCTGTCACTTCCCCCCCAACCCTTCCCCCCTCGTAACCATAAGTTCATTCTCTAAGTCTGTGAGTCTGTTTCTGTTTTGTAAATAAATTCATTTGTATCATTTTTTTAGATTCCACATATAAGTGATATGATATGATATTTGTCTTTCTCTGTCTGACTTACTTCACTTAGGATGATAATCTCCAGGTCCACTCATGTTGCTGCAAATGGCATTATTTTATCCTTTTTAATGGCTGAGTAATATTCCATTGTATATATGTACCGCATCTTCTTTATCCATTCATCTGTCAATGGACATTTACGTTGCTTCCATGTCTTGGCTATTGTAGACAGTGCTGCAGTAAACATTGGGGTGCGTGTATCCTTTCGAACCATGTTCTTCTCTGGATATATGCCCAGGAGTGGGATTGCTGGATCATATGGTAGTTCTATTTCTAGTTTCTTAAGGAACCTCCATACTGTTCTTCATAGTGGCTGCACCAATTTACATTCCCACCAACAGTGTAGGAGGGTTCCCTTTTCTCCACACCCTCTCCAGCATTTATTGGTTGTAGATTTTTTGATGATGGCCATTCTAACTGTTGTGAGATGATATGTCACTGTAGTTTTGATTTGCATTTCTCTAATAATTAGTGATGTTGAGCATCTTTTCATGTGTCTCTTGGCCACCTGTATGTCTTCTTTGGAGAAATGGGTTGATGACTATTTTGGCACAACTATTTCTGTTACAACATTATTTTCATTCCTCAGTCCATACTTCAATATAATATAATTGTTCTAGATTTAAATGTTTATGATTGTAGGCTCTCTTGCTCACAGTTCTTGCAAGTTCTAGAAAGCACAAGTCTGTAAGTGTAGATACCTCATTCCAACAAATTCACATTTTTATTCATTTGACCATTAGTACATAGTATTTATTTTACTTAAAAAGTTATTAAAAACTAAATCTGTATTGATATTATTTAATTTATTCCTGATATTAAAACAGACATGTCTCTTAGATCTTCCCCCTGCTCTCCCATTCCTATTGTCTTGGAACATCTTTGTTTAAGAACAGTAAAGTGTTACCTTTTATAGGAAGTCTAAATCCCTGCCTCTCTCAAGCCTTTCCATAACATGACTTCATCCCTTGCCACGTCCAGCTATTTAAGCCTCTCTACACCACATGGCTTCTGCTTTGATAGACTTTTAGTCATTTGTTTAATCCCACATACATTCGCTTATCTTTATCTTTCGCACTTAATATGCCATCCAGCTCTCAATATATCTGCTTGTTTTTTTAATTTTTATTGAAATATAGTTGATTTACAATGTTGTGTTAGTTTCAGGTGTATAGCAAAGTGATTAAGTTATATATATACATATATATGTATATATATATTCTTTTTAGATTCACTTCCATTATAGGTTATTACAAGATATTGAGTACAGTTCCATGTGTTATACAGTAGGTCCTTATTGATTATCCACTTTGTATATAGTAGTGTTATATTTTAATCCCAAACTCCTAATTTAGATCAGCTTGTTATTCATCCTTCAAGTCAAGTTAAAGTCTCATCTTATGAAAGAGACCTTCTGTTTGGCTCTCCAGATCCACTCTCCATCCTGACCTCTGTCCCAAAGGCTAATGGACTACATTAACAGGTTCCTTTGACCTAGATGTCAGTTAAATTTAACCAAAGGGGAGCCCTGGCAGATGGGAGGGGAAGAAAGAAAAGAGTAAGATTGTGGTATTTCCTCCACCAATCCCTTTCTATAGGGTAATGTTTATCTAACTGCATCCCTCAACCAAGGGTAGCCCTCTCCACATGACTCCCTTCTTCCAGGTTCCAGGAATTACTCTAATCCTTAGCCCCTTAGTATGGTAATGGCCTGGTTGTCATTAGCCCCATGGTAATGTATTATCCCTTACAGCTTCCACTTATGCTGAATGCATCTTTGTAAATGATACCTTTATTGAACCTTCCTGAAATTATCTATTTCCTGCTAGGGTCCTAATTGATACACATCCCTTCCAAGAAGCCTTAGCCAATAACTCCCATTCACTTTCAGATGATGGCATTTATCTTTATCACACTGTGTTGGCTTTTAAATATGCCCACACATTCTTTGGTATTCTTCTCTTCAAAGAATGGAGCCTAAGTCCCCTCTCCTAGAGGCTACAGAAAGAGACAGAAGTGTTGTCACATGACTTCCTTTTTTAGGACACAAAAGGCATTGTGGCTTTTGCTTGCTCTCTCTCTTGGATCACTCATTCTAAGGAAGCCACCTGCCAATTGACACTGGCCCACATGACAAGGAACTGAGATCTCCTGCCAATAGCCATGTGAGTGACTGAAGCAGATCCCCCAGCCAGAGTCAAGCCTTCCGATGACTGCAGCTGTGGTTGACATCTTGACTCAACCTTATGAGAAACCCTATACCAGAATTACCCAGCTAAGCTGCCCTCAAATTTCTGATCCACAGGAACTGTGAGATTATAAATATTTGTTCTTTTAAGCTGCTATGTTTGGGAGGTAATTTGTTATGTAGCAATACATAATACTAATAAATAACTAATATAGCCAGATACACAGACAGAAACATACTCTATTTAAAGGGTTTTATGCCACAGAGGTATAATGCAAATTCAACATTGGATCACCCTAGAACTCTTTGCCTTTAATTATCTCATTTTTTCTCTATTAAATAATCTTTGGGTCCTCCCAACAACCATGACTCTGAATTCCTCCATAACTTTGCTCTTAGTGTAACTTAGTGAATTTCCTGCTAATGACACCAGATGTGCCCTATAATTTTGCCTCTTGTGCCATGGATTAAACCTAAGAGTCCCACTCACTACTTCTCCAATCCTGACCATGAAAATATTTTTACTACCAAATCTGTGCCACACAAGGATAGCACTCTCACATCCTTCTTTTCATTTTCCTATTATATTTACAATATTACATTATTTAAGACTTAAAGCAGTAGTATATATATGCCTTGTCCTCCTCAACTGTATTGCAAAGGGAGGAATCATAATCTCATGCTTATATTCTATTCCTTCCAATTCTGTTGAATATATAGTAGAAAATAAGTGCTTATAAATGTGGCTATCTCGTGACATTATGTTTAATAAATGCTCTTTTTTTCTTGCTTCATTCTTCCTTCTGCTGCTACTACTACCCTACCACCCCCAAAATCTATATGTCTCATTTGAATTAGAAGATTTTTATGTTTCCCTGAGCTCCTCTGCCATCCTCTGATGCAAATTATTATATATTCTGTACAGATGTTAAACTTTTAGGGGGGGTTTAACTTGTTTAATTTAGAGCAATTTGCTGGTCAAATACATCACCTTCATCCATAATCCCAGAGTAATTACATAGAAAACATTGCTGCTGTTTGCCACATTCAACTTGGACATAAATGAAGATGACTCTATCCTGATGTTACTGTGTTGGCTCTCGGATAAATAGGAACACATGTGGCATGTCCAAAGTAAATGGATGACTTACTCTCCTAGATAACTTCATTTGTCAAAAAGAAAACAAGGTTTCCTGGCTCTTTTTCCTTTTGTCCAATAAAAATAAGCCTTTGAGACAGCTTTTCTCTCATTGACACGCCATTAATTGCCAATATTGCTGGAGCTACACAGTTATAAATATGCGAAGTGTGATATATGTGGGCCTATTTTGCATACTGTGCCTGTGTCCCCAGCTGCCTGCTATTTTTGTTCAAGTCAAACATGCTTTGATGTGCTTATTTTGTTGTTTCTGTTTGAATTCTGTGATACTGAATGATGAAAAACAGTTTATAAGAATCATCAGATATATAAACGTTGCTGAAATATGTCCAAAATGTAACCTTCTGTGTTTGAATATAAATATCAATGCTAATATGACAGTAACAGAAATTTGTATTTCATAAAATTCTTCACACATACAGGATTTCAATGATACCTAAATCACATAGACAATGTGCATATAAATTCAAAAAACTTAGTGTGTATGATTAAGTTATGTAATTACAGAGCAGGATGGAAATTCAGAGATATTTGGATTAAACTTTTTCATTTATGAAGAAGTTGAAGTCAAAGTATATTAGGGTATTTGTTCATGGCTACACAGCCAATTTAATGACAAACTACACAGAATCAGATTTCTAGTGACTCTTGGTTCAGAGTTCTTTTCCTATACAAAAATCAGAAGAAATAGTAGCTGTGTCATCCAGAAGTAGACAGGGTGGCTTTTATTTGGGAGTGCCTTATTCTCCATGTTCTGGGATGTGCTGCCTTGCCAAGACAGGTCAACCTTGCTCTTTCAATATGCCCAGGGATAAATAAGTCCCTAGAGGCAGAGTCTCACTACATGAAAGGTATTTAACACTGAGGAAGTTATAAGAATGAAATTTTATAATTTAACATTGAGAAATAGAAAATTCTGTAGACTATAAGATTCAGGTAAGCATTATCATTACAGCCAAAGCTAGATATACATAGCTTTATTCATTAGCCATGATGAATTATCACAGATATCAAGAATTTATTCTTATATACTCAGAGAATTTCTCTCTACGTTCAGAAGATACAAACTCAAAAACCTATAGGGGCTGGCAGTTAAGTTGCTGAAACAGCTGGGTGTGATAGCACGGAATAGTGAAGAGTCTGGTAAAATAGAACATAAATATCCTATTTAAAGGGAGCAGCTGTTATTCATCTCTAGACAGTACCTATCAGCTAGAAATTTGGAACTAACATAAAAACTTTCTATGTTTGGAGAGGAAGCAAGATTGATTAAAAACTACTTTCCCGCATTTCTCCAAAGAAGACATACAGATGGCCAATAGGCACATGAAAAGATGCTCAACACTGCTAATTATTAAAGAAATGCAAATCAAAACTACAATGCAGTATCACCTCACACCAGTCAGAATGGCCATCATTAAAAAGTCTACAAATAATAAATGCTGGAGGGGTATGGAGAAAAAGGAGCCCTCCTACACTGTTGGTGGGAATGTATATTGGTGCAGCCATTATGGAGAACAGTATGAAGGTCCTTAAGAAACTAAAAATAGAGCCACCATATGATCCCACTCCTGGGCATATATCTGGAAAAGATGAAAACCCTAATTCAAAAAGATACGTGCACCCCCATATTCATAGCAGCACTATTTATATTAGCCAAGACATGGAAGCAACCTAAGTGTCTAAGTGACAGATGAATGGATAAAGAAGATGAGGTATATATATATATATATATATATATATATATATATATATACACAATGGAATATTACTCAGCCATAAAAAAGAATGAAATAATGCCATTTGCAGCAACATGGATGCACCTAGAGATTATCATACTAAGTGAAATAAGTCAGACAGAAAAAGACAAGTATCATATGATATCACTTATATGTGGAATCTAAAAAAATGATATCAATGAATTTATTTACAAAACAGAAATATACTCACAGACATAGAAAATAAACTTATGGTTACCAGAGGGGAGAGCAGGGGTGAGGTTGGGGGAGATAAATTAGGAGTTTGGGATTAACATATATGCACTACTATGTATAAAATAGATAAACTAAACAGACTTACTGTATAGCACAGGGAACTATATTCAATATCTTGTAATAAATAACCTACAATGGAAAAGAATCTGAAAGAATATATATATTATATATTGTATATATAGCGGAATTACCTTGCTGCACACCTGAAGCTAACACAACATTGTAAATTAACTATACTTCAATAAAAAAAGGTTTTTAAAAACTACTTTCCCAATTTTTATATACTCACAATGATTTATGAATATTTATTTTAATTACATAAGACAAAAATGTTTGGTCTGAATCTGGCCTCTGGGTCTTCACTTTACAACATTTCCTATGCAGACTTACACAGAAAGTCGAATCATAACCAGATGTTTTCTCACATATAATAGAGTCAGAACAAGGAGAGTTATGATTATTTAATGTCCCAGGTCTAATAAAGTCCCATATAGAGTTTCCATTAGGGATAATGCTGCCAATGAGGAACGGAAATACTATAAATTCACTCTCTCCATTCCTTGCATCTAGGTCCAAACCAAGGAGGGACTTGTCATCGACCCAGAGATACTCCTGCTCCAATAGTTGAGACTCCTTTTCTCTTGTATTGTACATATGGCTATATCCAACTTTACCACAACAATTCTCCACTTTTTCTGGAGAAAAAAGTGGCCAACCCCCTTCTGATTAAAAAAAAAAAATCTCTTCTATAGATATTTCTATAGAAGATTATTGCTAATGAATAGAAATAATACATTATTTCTAATAAATGTAAGGTTGGTTGGCCTGGGAATAGTCCTGTTTCCTTCAGGTGAATTTGGATTTGCCTGTTCGGATCCTTCCTGTGTTGATTTTATATTTAACTTTGAGTGTTAACACTGTCTTTCTCATGTCCAAGTTCTCGGAGGACTACTTTAATGCAGCTTCTAATTCTGACTTTTTAAGACCAGCTAATGACATAGTGTTCTCAAGTTCATGGAGTGACATGAATTTCCAAATACTCAAAAAATTAATAGGTTAAAAATTACTTTATGTCTAAAATATCAAACCAGTTGCTGAACTGGGTGGCATTTACAGTATCCTGTATTCTTCCTTCCAAATCCTGATGCATGCTAGCAACCCACTATCATTTGCACAGAAGTGGTTAAGAAGATCTTTGTATTGTCCTTAACAATCAGGGTACACTGAAATTTATCAGGCACCCAAATTACTGCTTCAATTTTTCCTCATTCTTGACACACAAAAAGTGCGTACAACAGAGGGAACAAAGCACTGGATTTGCAAACAGAACAAACCATGTTCCCTATGAGATCTTGAGCTGGTGGAGTCATGAGCTAGTTCTTTAGGGCGGAGTGACAATGCTATCTCAATATTCTACTTGCTTAGGTACCAAGGAACTTGTCGTGGAGACCACTTGCCAGATAGAAGCTCCAAGTTTCCTATCAGTGTCTCCAGAGGAGAGGAGGGTCAGATAGGCAGGTGGTATCTTAATTGCCTTTAATAAAGCTCCAAAAATCTTTTAACTGTAATCAGCTTATATCAGCTCTAATTATTCTGTCCCATTAATTAAGAACTATAGCCTTCCCCCTTTATACTTAACCTTGAAAACTATACTTAGACCCAGTATAATATCATGGTATGGATTCCAAAATAAAACTGACTTCACAGCTTATTCTGCCACCTAAAACACCTGTGTCTCAGTTTCTTCAAAAAGGTATTAACATAGGATCTATGTCATAGAGGTTTTTGTAACTATTAAATGAGTTAATGTCTGATACTTAGGGTAGTGCCTGGCCTATGATAAGCACTATATACATTTTATTTAACTATTTTTTATTATCAACTACATTACTGTCTCTGCAGCTGTGCCTTTATAATTTTTTTCCTGATGATTCTGTCCTAGTGCCTTCGTAATTTCATACATATTTGTCAAGCAGATGTCCAAATTTCTGGTTTGGAAAATATGTTCATCATAATTAAAGAAAATGTATTTCTAAAATAGTACTGCTGTTCAATTTTTCTATCCTTAAATGCCAGCTGCAGAGTCCCCCGGCAGGAAGTATCTCTTGACGTCTCCTAGTGCCTAGTACTCCGCACCTCTTCTGTATCTTGGTCCATAAACAGGTAATTTCTTTAGACACTTTTGCTCAAAATCAAATCTCAAATGTCAAACAATGAGTGTGTTTTTAAAAAAAGCCACAAAAGGATACTCAGCAAGCTGATCCAATTCCTTTGCTTCTAGACCATGCACTCTTTCCAAATTAATGAGGCTTTTTAAACTCCACTGTCATTTTCCTTTTGGCTCTGTTCAGGATAACTAGACTTCTGGTCATTAAAAATAATTTTCAGAAAAACTCTATTGTATCAGAGATCATCATTACTTTAATATAATAAGCTAGTCTATCCAGTGTGTCACGTGGGATTCATTACTTT
Source organism: Balaenoptera musculus (assembly GCF_009873245.2). Lineage (NCBI taxonomy): Eukaryota > Metazoa > Chordata > Mammalia > Artiodactyla > Balaenopteridae > Balaenoptera > Balaenoptera musculus. Next base: position 88,381,207 of record NC_045788.1, read on the forward strand.
TCACATGTTGCTTTCATTATTCAAAATACTTAAGGAAGATATAATGTTACCTATTGTTATGGAGGTAACTTTTTCAGCTATCCATTGCTATGTGATAAATCACCTCAAAATTTAGTGTCTTATGATAACAGCCATGTTAGTATCTTTCATGTTTCTTTGGGCTGACTGGCATCATTTGGACAGTTCTTCTGTTCCATAGGATATTGGCTGGATCTACAGTTGTCTGGGGGCTCAACTGCACTGGAACAGGCAAGATGGCTCACTCTCAGGCTGGCAGTTGGTACTGGCTGTCCACTGACAACAAACTTGGGCTGTAGACCAAAGCACCTCAGGTCTCATGCTGCTTATGGCATGACAGCTGGGTTTTTTGAAGGACCATCGCAAGAGTGAGTGTTCCAAGAGGAAAGGAATAGAAGCTGTTAGTCCTTTTAAGACCTAGACTCAGAAGATCCAGAACATTCTATTGGTCAAAGCAGTCACAAGAGCAGCCCAGCTTCAAAGGGAGGGGATATAGTCTTTTCCTGTGAGAAGTGACATACAGTGCAGAGAAGGGAGAAATTGCAGGGTCCATCTTTGGAGACTGGCTACCATGGTAACTAAAACCACCCTCTTCTCCCCAGATTTATTCTGTCTGTTGATGGACAGCAAATGGAATAAGAATTAAGAAAGTAGTTCAGTAGGTCCTTGTTGTTTATCTATTTTATATATAGTAGTGTGTATCTGTTAATCCAAAACTCCTAATCTATTCTACTATATAGCACAGGGAACTATATTCATTATCTTGTAATAACCTATAATGGAAAAGAATCTGAAGAAGAATAAATATGTATGTATAAATGAATCACTTTGCTGTACACCTGAAACTAACACAACATTGTAAATCAACTATACTTCAATTAAAAAAAACATTAAAAAAAGAAAGTAGTTCAAAATACAAAATAAGTTACAAATTATGTTTTTAAATTGTATTGAAATTGAATAGAAAGAAATATGATCTTGGAATGAGAACATTGGGGTTCTAGTCAGGCTCTATAATTTGTAAGCTAATGTGACCTAGAACAATTCACCTAAACTGAATATCTTAGATTATTCTCTTACAAGAACAGATGGAGAAAAAACAGGCAAGAAACTGACCCTGGGAATGAAAGTAAAATAACTGACAAATGGCCAACATGTAACTTTCAAAGAGAAAATCATTAATCAGACTTAGGAAGACAAACTCAGTGTCTCAACATTGTCTCAGGATACTGTCAGCCTCCTCTGATCGTTGTCATAACCACAAAACATAAAAGCCACATGGATGGGTCAGTCACCATGGAAGGTCAAAGACAAAAGGCAAAACTCACCAGGATGGACTGAGGAACTGGGATGCAGGCATGGGTCAGACAACAGGGAGAGATAAAGAGATTAGCACAGTCCTGGTCTCTCTGCATTTTTATCCAGATATTCTGAATTAATAAGCAATTCTAAATTTAAACTTTTCAACTCTAGTTCTACACCAAAACTGCCTGTGGAACTTAAAAAAGCATAAGTCCACATCATGCACACTATTCCTCCACCTGGAATATGCTTTTCTCCTGGTTAATTCCACTCCATCCTTTAAGTCTCAACTCAGTAGTCACTGTCTCCCAAAGGGCTTCTGAGAGAACCCTTCAACCCAGGTTAGAGTCTGTATACCTCCTTTGTTCTCCCAAAGATTATCACATTTAATATGCCCTATTTTCTGTTTCTCTTCAGTATACTGTGAAGCTAATGAATTTCTAAGGTTTAACACAGTGCCATCATCTTCCACCACCAAGATAGGTGATAGGTAGATAGATGATGGATGGAAGAAATGCAGGAAGGAAGGGAGGAAGGGGGGAAAGATGGAAGGAGGGAGAAGGGAGTAAAAGAAGGAAGGAAAGAAGAGAAGATCACATTCCCAGCTTCTTTCTAACATCTCCAATACACATATGCATAAACATTTACACCCTGGCCACCACCACGAGATTCTAAATCAATGGATATATATTTTTATAGATTCTATTCCTAATGTATAGTCAGGGGTGGTACTTATTGCTTTATGTTTGACAAGCAGAAAGTCAGCTTGTACTGGCACAAGAATCTTATATGATCCAAATGTTGGGCATGAAATCCAAGGGTAGGAATACTATGTGTTTCTCCTGGTCCAGATATGGAAACCAAGGGAACTAACTAATATTTTTTTAGCATTCATTATTTGTCAAGCAGTGTTCCAAATGTCCTAAATATACTTTATTCTCACTGTAATGACAACAACCCTATCTTCCTATCTCCATTTTTACTGATAAGGAAGTTGGGGAATGATACAGAGAGAATAATTCAGCAGGTAATATATAGAGCCTGGTACACAAAAGCAACCATAGCAACTTAGGGACTGTGTCCCATTAGATTCTCTGTATACTGTTGTATACAAGACTATAGACAGATTGATGTTCAATTCATGTTTATCAGCAGCAGCACATGGTTTACCTTGTCTCCTTTGTAGTCAGAAAACATACTACTGCATATAAAATAAGTAAGGCAACAAGTATATATTCAACTACAGTGCTACCTCTGAGAATGGCAAGATGGCAGAAGATGGAACATGAAGTAATACAGCAGAAAAAGTAATGACCGAATTGAGGAAAATGTTTCCTAAGCAATAGGTGAGACACTTTCAAGGGGCATCCATATGGGTCGGTGTTCTTTCCTTCCCACAAAATCCAATACCAGTGCCTACTTTATGGTGCACAACTTGTGGAGATGCACAGGGCCCATGGTTAGAAGGCAGGCTCCTCTTGGTTTAATGCTCTGCTGTCACTCTCTCGAAAGTTTTACTAAATTTTGAAAAACCACCCATTTACAGTTTACATTTAGTCCCACCAATTATGTAGTCAGTCCTGTCCAGGAAATCCTATAAAGACCCTCACTGCACAGCAATATGTAAAGGAGACACTTTGTAATAGGTGGCTACAGCCGACATGTTTGCAAAAATGAGAGAAGCTGCTTAAATATCTGTAATAATAGACAAGAAGAGAATTGTTAGACTCATAGAAATAAAGACAGAGTCTTAAAAATCCTCATAATTAGCATATCAGCCTTAAATCAAAGAAGTGACAAGGCTGACATGAAGCAGATTGGATCAGCAGGTATTGGCCCAGCATGGAATACAGAAGTGGATCAATGGACAACAGCAAACAAGGACAGTGAGAAAACAGACATGGATAAAAATTAGAAGGACAATATCCTTAGCAGTAGAGGCAGAGTATTTTTTCAAAACCTCTGCAAAAATAAATTGGTAATAAATATAGGGAAGGGCATTCATTTATCTGGATATCATTTTTAACTGTGTTATGCTTAAGTGAACTGCTTAGCAATCTATACATAATTTAATTTCATGATGTGAATTCAGCCATTCTCAAATAATCATTTTTGACGTCTTTGTAAACTACTGAGTTATGAGAACCTCTTCAAGAATTATTAATCACAGGAAAATAACTGGATATTTGTGCTGACATTCTTATTGCTCAGAGGGAACAAATGAGGCAAGAACATAATATTGAACGATCCTATGGAGACTTGTTTCTGTTTAAGTAAGCTAGTTGCTTAGGACATTCATTGGGAAGAAACAGGTATTCATAACAATGCCTAATATCTGAGGGTTTTTATGCATTATTTGTTTAACCACTTTGAGAACTCTATGAGGCAGATTCTATTTTAATCCCCATATTATTTTTTTCATTCATTTATTTTATTTATTTATTTTTATTGAAGTATAGTTGATTTACAATGTTTCAGGTGTATAGCAAAGTGATTCGGATGTGTGTGTATATATATATACACACATATATATATACACACACATATTTAATTTTTCAGATTCTTCTCATTTATAGGTTATTACAAGATATTGAATATAGTTCCCTGTACTATACAGTAGGTCCTTGTAGTTTATTTTATATATAGCAGTGTGTATATGTTAATTCCAAATTCACAATTTATCCTTCCCCCCTTTTCCCTTTGGTAACCATAAGTTTATTTTCTATGTCTGGGAGTCTACTCCTGTTTTGTAAATAAGTTCATTTGTATCAATTTTTTTTATTTCACATATAAGTGATATCATATGATATTTGTCTTTCTCTTTCTGACTTACTTCACTGAGTATGATAATCTCTAGGTCTATCCATGTTGCTGCAATGGCATTATTTCATTCTTTTTTATGGCTAACATTCCACGGTATATGTATCACATCTTCTTTGATTTTTTTTATTGAAATCTAGTTGATTTACAATGTTGTATTAATTTCTGCTGTACAGCAAAGTGATTCAGTTATACACATATACACATTCTTTTTTATGTTCTTTTCCATTATGGTTTATCTCAGGATATTGAATATAGTTCCCTGTATATATACCACATCTTCTTTATTCATTCGTCGATGAACATTTAGGTTGCTTCCATATCTTGACTATTGTAAATAGTGCTGCTATGAACATTGGAGTGCATGTATCTTTTCGAATTAGAGTTTTCATCTTTTCTGGATATATGCCCAGAAATGGGATTGCTGAATCATTTGGTAACTCTACTTTTAGTTTTTTAAGGAACCTTCATACTGTTCTCCATAGTGGCTGCACCAATTTACATTCCCACCAACAGTGTAGGAGGGTTCCCTTTTCTCCACACCCTCTCTAGCATTTATTATTTGTAGACTTTTTGATGATGGCCATTCTGACCAGCGTGAGGTGGTACCTCACCCTAGTTTTGATTTGCATTTCTCTAGCGATAATGAGCATATTTTCATGTGCCTGTTGGCCATCTGTATGTCTTCTTTGGAAAAATGTCTATTTAGATCTTCTGCCCATTAAAAATTTTTTTTCATTGGAGTATGCTTGATTTACAGTGTTATGTTAATTTCTGCTATACAGCAAAGTGTTTCAGTTATACAAACATATATATATTATCTTTCATATTATTTTCCATCATGGTTCATCACAGGATATTGAATATAGTCCCCTGTGCTATACAGTAGGACCTTGCTGTTTATTCATCCTGTATATAATAGTTTGCATCTGCCGATCCCAAACTCCCAATCCTTTCCTCCCCCACATCCCCCTCCTCCTTGGCAACCACAACTCTGTTCTCTATATCCGTGAGTCTGTTTCTGTTTCATAGATATGTTCATTTTTGTCATACTTTAGAGTCCACATATAAGTGATATGTGGTATTTGTCTTTCTCTTTCTAACTTTGGTATGATAATCTCTAGTTCCATCCATGTGGCTGCAAATGGCAATATTTCATTCCTTTTTTATGGCTGGGTAGTATTCTGTTGTATATATGTACCACATCTTCTTTATCCATTCATCTGTTGATGGACATTTAGGTTGTTTCCATGTCTTGGCTGTTGTAAATAGTGCTGCTAGGAACATAGGGGTGCATGTATCTTTTCAAATTACAGTTTTGTCTGGATATATGCCCAGGAGTGGGACTGCTGGATCATATGTTCAGACTCTTCACTAAAGAAAAGATATAGATGGCTAGTCAGCACATAAAGGATGATCAACATCATTAGCACCTGGGAGATGAAAATTAAAACAAATGAAATACCACCAGACTCTCACTAGAACGTCTAATATCAAGTTTTGGTGAGGATGTGGAGCAACCAGGACTCTCATATACTGCCAATGGGAAAGCAAAATAGACATTTTTGCTTTTAGCCATTTTGGAAAACAGTTTAGCAGTTATTCATTTGCATTAAGAAGATACTTATTATGTGACCCAGAAATTCTACCTCTAGAAATTTACCCAAGAGAAACAAAAACATATGTCCACACAAAGAGTAATTCATAACAGGTTTATTCATAATTGCCAAAAACTGAAAAGAACTCAAATGTCCATCAACCTGTGGATGCATATATAAATTGTGGTATATCCATACAAAGGAATATTACTCAGCCATAAAAATAAACTACTGATATAGACAAGAACATAGATTAATCTCAAAAGCATTATGCTAAATGAAAGAAGCCAGACACAAAAGACTTTACACTCTATACTCTTACTTATATACAATTTTTTAAACGGCAGACTGTAGATACAGAAAGCTGATGAATGATGGCCAGAACCTGAAGGAGAGGATTGACTGAAAATGGTCATGAAAGAACTCTTTGGGATGATGAAAATATTCTATATGATGACTGTGGCAGCTACACACTGTACATATTTGTTAAAAATCATTAAATTGTACACTTAAACAATGTTAATTTATGCAAATTACATCTCAATAAAACTGATTTTAAAACACCTCTTTAGTCAATCATAATGTAGCAAATTTGTTGAACAGCTACATCATACAAAATTGTGAACCTAATAAGATTATATTTCATCTTCATTCATCTGTAATTTTTGACAGGTAATTGCTTGCTCATTTATTGTTTCCAGTACCATTTTATAATCACACAAATTACATAACAAGTATTTTCTGATGAAACACATTTGCTTTGAAACACGTTATGTTTCATTAAATCACAGATACTAGATTTCATAAAGATGAAGTATTGTTTTTGCACTGCCAGCATTTAATCAGCATATGGGGTGGGGGAGCTTCTTGATTTCCATGTATAAGATATTGAAGTCATCCCATCTTTTCCCATCCCATCCCAATCACTTGTGGTGATTGTTTATATAAGTGGCTGCTGCCCAGATGAATTTAGCAAAATCTTAAATGCTCAGGATTCACCTTGATTCATTGTTTAGTGCTTGTGGATAAAAATCTGCCCGCTAAATTCCTTTCTTCCAAACACTCACATTTCAGATGAGGGAAGGTCTGAAAGCCCAGATACTTGTTTCCTGCTTCTACTATCTCATCCATGTCCACACATATGTAGATGCCAACAGGACTCTGGACCACCACTGTATCTTAAAAACGGACTTTTAGAGAATTGACTGAGCCCCAAACCTAAACAAAATACTTTTTCATTCCCCTTCCCAAATGAAGCTTTTTAAAGTGATGTAGATAAAAACAAAAATGTTTCAAAGTTCAGCACAGAAAATAATTTTAAGAAAATAATAATAATTGTGTCATGTTCTCTGCTTAAAAATGCCTTCTTATACATTATCTCAAATCAAACCAAACCACCAGAGGATCAGCCATGATTTAATATTAACTCCTCAGTAATATTTTTTTCTTTGACTACAGAACATTTCTGGGAAGTTTCCTAACACCAGACTGCCCTGAGACAGCTCAGCACAATATACCCCTCACTGCACATATGACACATGTCCTTCCTTTATAACCTGTGCATACCACTTCCACACATGGAATGCAAGGAGAAGGACCAGACCTCTCTGGTTGTTAGTGAGAATACACTTAAAAGGTGCTTTTTAAAAATTAATTAAACCCATGTCATTTCCAAATACAACCAAGTTCCTACTGTTTCCAAACAGCTAATATCTCAAAGTGAAACACATTTGGCACAGCCAAATCTAGAGTACACTTTCAGGCTCCACTCCCTGGATTTCTTCCAGGAGGAAAGTCGATTTGTCTGATTAAAAATGATGAGACGCCACTGGGCACACAGACTTTGGGAAAAGTCAGCTCTAGGATGAATGATGAAGTAGGAAAATTCCCATTGGGGATACATAAATGGAGATATTGGAGTGTGCTTCAAGACCCTGAAAATAAGGTGACTTTTAAAGAATTAAATTAATAGTAATTCACATTTTCATATGCAGCAGTAAAGCAAAAGATTATCTGTTATATGATGAAGAGTTTAGACACATTAGACATCTAATCAGGGTAGTTTATTCATTTTATCCTTTTCTCCTCCTTAAAGAAAAAAAAAAGAATTCAAGGTAGCACACAGAAATATATACCATATAATGAGGGTAATAGATAAAAAATAAATGTTGACACCTCTACCTATTAGAATGGAGACTTGAGCACACAAATTTACTTTTGCTTTCTTCTCAAATCCCACTAAAATAACAGAATAGAGACTTTAAGGCATAAGAGCAAAAGATGGAAGAACTGGGGGTAATAGCAAAATTTTGGAAGAGATGGGCTACTGGTAATGATATAAACTTATAAAATGATATAAACTTATAAAAGTCTCATAAATTGATGGTACCAGCTCACTTTGGAAACGATGATAAAGAGAGTATCCTAAAATGAGGAGGATGGCTTGAAGCAGCAATTCTTCAAATCCTCTCTCCTAACTCAGCAAATGACTGAAGTTCTATGTATTAGAGAAGTTAAAAGAGAGAGCTTCTGGATTTAGGAGGGGGTGGTACAGGTGAGGGTAGAAGTATGAAACCAAATACAGAGAGATTAAGTACCACATCCTCACTGGATTCTTAGACCCCAGTCTACTTTCCCTACTCAGATCTCAGAATGCTGACAACTGATGGACCTTCTACATCCATGGAGAAGATGTGAAGAGTTTTCTTCAGAGAATCTTACTAGTTAAGAGGAAAGATCTGGAAGATACCAACATTAGAGGTCGATCCAAAAAAGGCCCAGCCAGATCGCCATATAGTAAAACTCATGGTACGCCAGCTCTAACTTCACACTCAAACTTTTAAACGGCTTTTTAGACTCTGACTATTAAATGGAAGCAGCAAGCAAAAATTACCAACATCTGAATAAAACCTCTGATGCAAAAGATGACAATTTGGAGGAAACAAGGACTAAACAAAGAGAAGAAAGAGTAAAAGTCATTAATATACTCAAAGAGATAAGATAAGCAATTGCATAGAGACAGAAACAGTGCTGTTAGGAACATTCCAAAAACAAGCCCCCAAAAAGAGCTCTTTAAAATTAAACATATGATTATAGGAGTGAAAAACTCAGTAGAAGTATTGAAAGACAAAATTGAGTAAAGAAGGAAAACAATCCAGAAAGAGGAAAACAAGAAATTAAGGCAAAAGAACATACTCACTAGAGATACAAAAAGAACTCTCAAGTCATGATAAAGAAAGCTTCTATAATAACAGCAATGCCCCAGCAAAGAAGGAAAACAATCCAGATTGGAGCAGAGCAGAAAGTTCTTCAGGAAGAGATTTCTTTAAGAAGATGAAACTGATAGGACACCTGACATGTTTCAAAATCTTGAGAAGATATTCAGACAATATGACCTCCAGGGAAAACATAAAGTTGTGCAAGAAAAGCAAAATTATCAAGATTTACTACATGGCTCAATTGTCAATTGTGTTTATCAAGAGGATAGTGGCTGGGAAGTAGCATTTGTGCAGTGGAGACTGGAAGTGGTTAAAAAGAGCTAAATCTGCAAATTTTGTAGTTAGAAGTCAGTAAGTCATGCCTAAAATTGATAAACCAAGAAGTGGCAATAAACCATGATATTCAGTGACATAGAAATATATCCCAAAATAATCCACCAAAAGTAAGGCAAATTACGCTACTGGTTTTCATAACAAACCTTGTAAGAACTACTGGTCTCTTTAAACTTTGTGGATATAAAACTTTGACATAAATTAAAACTAAGAGCAAAACAGCAAGTAGTTACTTATGGAGATTATGAATGTACACCAACAGAACATATAAGAGCACCAACCTCCTAATGTGATGCAAGTAATTGTAGCATAGAATGAATTTTCACTGACATCAAACATAAAATCAGCAAGTGCATATCTCAAAAAATTTAGATAGAAGTGAAGATGACATTGTCAATTATCCAGCAGCCCAAGACCTAAAGTGAACACTGTTACACTCCATTCCTTTGACATAATAACATGGAAACTGATCAGAGGTAACCTTTTTCAAATTAGTTATATTTATTATAGAAATACACAACACAACAAAAAGATTCAATTTTAAAACCACCCAATCAATCTAAACTAAACTTTTCTATTAATGAACTCACCGTAACCACACATATTTCTTTAAGTAGGGGTGTAAGGCCACACAGGTGGGTGTCTGTGACAGGCCATTATTTGACTTGTAGGAATAGACGATTTTGCTTTTCCAAGGGGTTGTCAGCCATGCCTGTGGATTGCATCTGGTACAAGAGCTCTCCAAAGATTATTCCAGAGGCTCTGGACAGATTCTCAACCCCTAGGCATCAGGAGAATGAGAGAACAGCATATATATTTGCCATAAGATCAACCAGTGACATTGAGCTATGTAAGCTCAGGATGCTCATACTTAGTGAACTTTCTTTTATATGCTGGTCTTAAATATTATTACTGTATATTTCACCTCTTCTACCCTCACCAATCAATCTGTAGGCTTCATGTCTATATAAATTAAGAGACTCTATTATGTGGATCCTGATAAGACGTAGTGTCCCTCACTAACTACTGTCAGATCTATGGGTTGAAAAAGATATGGTACTGTGGTTAGAACGGGACTTAGAGTCATAATTCATACTTATATTTTGTGGATATTTTCTGGAAAATTGTCTTTTGATTATAAAGGTACTGATGGCAAAGAGGCATGTGAATAATATGAACTAAACCTCTACTTAAAACATGTAGAATCTAAAAAATAAAACAATTGAACAAACAAAACAAAACACAAACAGAGGCATATAAACAGAGAACACACAGGTGGTTGCCAGAGGTGAAGAGGGTGAGGAGTAAGAGTGAAATAGGTGAGGGATATTAAGAGGTACAGCCTTCCACTTACAAAATAAATAAGTCACACGGATGACATGCATAGCATGGGAAATAATTCAAAAAGATGCATGCACCCCAATGTCCATTGCCACATTATTTACAACTGCCAAGATGTGGAAGCAACCTAAATGTCCACCAACAGATAGATGGATAAAGAAGATGTGATTTGAGGACCTTCAAGATGGCAAAAGAGTAAGAAGTGGAGATCACCTTCATGCTCACAAATACATCAAAAATACATCTAAATGTGGAACAATTCTTACACAACACCTACTGAATGCTGGCAGAAAACCTCAGACTTTCCAAAGGCAAGAAACTCCCCATGTACCTGGCCATGTGGCTGACAGGGTCTTGGTGCTCCGGCCGGGTAACAGGCCAGAGCCTCGGAGGTGGGAGAACTGAGTTCTAAGTTCAGGACATCAGAGACCTCGAAACCCCACATAATATCAGTCAGCAAGAGCTCTCCCAGAGACCTCTGTCTCAACACTAACACCCAGCTCCACTCAAAAACCAGTAAGCTCCAGTGCTGGACACCCTATGCCAAACAACTAGCAAGACAGAAACACAAACTCACCCATTAGCAGAGAGGCTGCCTAAAATAATAATAAGATCACAGACACCCCAAAACACACAGCCAGACACAGTCCTGCCCACCAAAAAGACAAGATCCAGCCTCATCCACCACACAGGCACCAGTCCCCTCCAACAGGAAAACTACACAACCCACTGAACCAACCATAGCCACTGGGGGCAGACACCAAAAACAACAGGAACTACGAACTTGCAGCATGCAAAAAGGAGACCCCAAACACAGTAAGTTAAGCAAAGTGAGAAGACAGAGAAATACACAGCAGATGAAGGAGCAAGGTAAAAACCCACCAGACCAAACAAATGAAGAAGAAATAGGCAGTCTACCTGAAAAAGAATTGAGAGTAATGATAGTAAAGATGATACAACATCTTGGAAATAGAATGGAGAAAATACAAGACACGTTTAACAAGGACCTAGAAGAACTAAAGAGCAAACAAACAATCATGAACAACAAAATAAATGAAATTAAAAATTCTCTAGAAGGAATCAATAGCAGAATAACCAAGGTAGAAGAATGGATAAGTGACCCAGAAGATAAAAGAGTGGAAATAACTACCGCAGAGCAGATTAAAGAAAAAAGAATGGAAAGAATTGAGGACAGTCTCAGACACCTCTGGGAAAACATTAAATGCACCAACATTTGGATTATAGGGGTCCCAGAAGAAGAAGAGAAAAAGAAAGTGACTGAGAAAATATTTGAAGAGATTATAGTTGAAAACTTCCCTAATATGGGAAAGGAAATACTCAATCAAGTCCAGGAAGTGCAGAGAGTCCCATACAGGATAAATCCAAGGAGAAACACGCCAAGACACATATTAATCAAACTATCAAAAATTAAATACAAAGAAAAAATATTAAAAGCAGCAAGGGAAAAGCAACAAATAAAATACAAGGGAATTCCCATAAGGTTAACAGCTGATCTTTCAGCAGAAACTCTGCTAGCCGGAAGGGAGTGGCAGGACATATTTAAAGTGATGAAAGGGGAAAACCTACAACGAAGATTACTCTACCCAGCAGGATCTCATTCAGATTCGATGGAGAAATTAAAACCTTTACAGACAAGCAAAAGCTAAGAGAATTCAGCACCACCAAACCAGCTTTACAACAAATGCTAAAGGAACTTCCCTAGGCAGGAAACACAAGAGAAGGAAAACACCTACAATACCAAACGCAAAACAATTAAGAAAATGGTAATAGGAACATACATATCGATAACTACCTTAAATGTAAGTGGATTAAATGCTCCAACCAAAAGACATAGACTGGCTGAATGGATACAAAATCAAAACACGTACATATGTTATCTACAAGAGACCCACTTCAGACCTAGGGACAGATACACACTGAAAGTGAGGGGATGGAAAAAGATATTCTATGCAAATGGAAATCAAAAGAAAGCTGGAGTAGCGATTCTCATATTCGACAAAATAGACTTTAAAATAAAGACTATTATAAGAGACAAAGAAGGACACTACATAATGATCAAGGGATCAATCCAAGAAGAAGATATAAGAATTGTAAATATTTATGCACCCAATATAGAAGTGCCTCAATACATAAGGCAAATGCTAACAGCCATAGAAGGGGAAATCGACAGTAACACAATTATATTAGGGGACTGTAACACCCCACTTTCACCAATGGACAGATCATCCAAAATGAAAATAAATAAGGAAACACAAGCTTTAAATGACACATTAAACAAGATGGACTTAATTGATATTTATAGGACACTCCAGCCAAAAACAACAGAATACACTTTCTTCTCAAGTGCTCATAGAACATTCTCCAGGATAGATCATATCTTGGGTCACAAATCAAGCCTTGGTAAAGTTAAGAAAATTGAAATCATATCAACTACCCTTTCTGACCACAACGCTTTGAGACTAGATATCAATTACAGGGAAAAATCTGTAAAAAGTACAAATCCATGGGGCTAAACAATACACTACTTAATAACCAAGAGATCACTGAAGAAACCCAAGAGGCAATCAAAAAATACCTAGAAACAAATGACAATGAAAACACGATGACCAAAAACTTATGGCATGCAGTTCTAAGAGGGAAGAATATAGCAACACAAACCTACCTCAAGAAACAAGAAACATCTCAAATAAACAACCTAACCTTCCAACTAAAGCAATTAGAGAAAGAGGAACAAAAAAAGCCAAAGTTAGCAGAAGGAAAGAAATCATAAAGATCAGATCAGAAATAAATGAAAAAGAAATGAAGGAAACAATAGCAAAGATCAATAAAACTAAAAGCTGGTTCTTTGAGAAGATAAACAAAATTGATAAACCATTAGCCAGAATCATCTAGAAAAAATGGGAGAAGACTCAAATCAATACAATTAGAAATGAAAAAGGAGAAGTAACAACTGTCACTGCAGAAACACAAAGGAACATGAGAGATTACTACAAGCAACTCTATGCCAATAAAATGGACAACCTGGAAGAAATGGACAAATTCTTAGAAAAACACAACCTACCGAGACTGAACCAGGAAGAAACAGAAGATATAAACAGACCAATCACGAGCACTGAAATTGAACCTGTGATTAAAAGTCTTCCAACAAACAAAAGCCCAGGACCAGATGGATTCACAGGCAAATTCTATCAAACATTTAGAGAAGAGCTAACACCTATCCTTCTGAAGCTCTTCTAAAATATAGCAGAGGGAGGAACACTCCCAATCTCATTCTATGAGGCCTCCATCACTCTGATACCCAAACCAGACAAAGATGTCACAAAGAAAGAAAACTACAGGCCAATATCACTGATGAGCATAGATGCAAAAATCCTCAACAAAATACTAGCAAACAGAATCCAGCAACACATTAAAAGGATCATACACCATGATCAAGTGGGATTTATTCCAGGAATGCAATGATTCTTCAGTATATGCAAATCAATCAGTGTGATACACCATATTAACAAATTGAAGGATAAAAAACATATGATCATCTCAATCGATGCAGAGAAAGCTTTTGACAAAATTCAACACCCATTTATGAATAAAACCCTCCGGAAAGTAGGCATAGAGGGAACTTACCTCAACATAATAAAGGCCATATATGACAAACCACAGCCAACATCGTTCTCAATGGTGAAAAACTGAAACCATTTCCAATAAGATCAGGAACAAGACAAGGTTGCTCACTCTCACCACTATTATTCAACAAAGTTTTGGAAGTTTTAGCCACAGCAGTCAGAAAAGAAAAATAAATAAAAGGAATCCAAATCAGAAAAGAAGTAAAACTGTCACTGTTTGCAGATGACACGACACTATTCATAGAGAATCCTAAAGATGCTATCAGAAAACTACTAGAGCTAATCAAGGAATTTGGTAAAATAGCAGGATACAAAATTAATGCACAGAAGTCTCTAGCATTCCTATACACTAATGATGAAAAATCTGAAAGAGAAATTAAGGAAACACTCCCATTTACCATTGCAACAAAAAGAATAAAATACCTAGGAATAAACTTACCTAAGGAGACAAAAGACCTGTATGCAGAAAACTGTAAGACACTTATGAAAAAAAATTAAAGATGATACAAACAGATGGAGAGATATACCATATTCTTGGATTGGAAGAATCAACACTGTGAAAATGACTCTACTACCCAAAGCAATCTATAGATTCAACACAAGTCCTATCAAACTACCAATGGCATTTTTCACAGAACTAGAACAAATAATTGCACAATTTGTATGGAAACACAAAAGACCCTGAATAGCCAAGGCAATCTTGAGAAAGAAAAACGGAGCTGAAGGAATCAGGCTCCCTGACTTCAGACTATACTACAAAGCTACAGTAATCAAGACAGTATGGACTGGCACAAAAACAGAAATATAGATCAATGGAATAGGATAGAAAGCCCAGAGATAAACCCACACACATATGGTCACCTTACCTTTGATCAAGGAGGCAAGAATATACAATGGAGAAAAGACAGTCTTTTCAATAAGTGGTGCTGGGAAAACTGTACAGCTACATGAAAAAGAATGAAATTAGAACACTCCCTAACACCATACACAAAAAGAAACTCAAAATGGATGAAAGACCTAAATGGAAGGGCAGACAGTTAAAACTCTTAAAGGAAAACATAGGCAGAACACTCTATGATGTAAATCACAGCAAGATCCTTTTTGACCCACCTCCTAGAGAAAGGGAAATAAAAACAAAAATAAACAAATGGGACCTAATGAAACTTAAAAGCTTTTGCACAGCAAAGGAAACCATCAACAAGATGAAAAGACAACCCTCAGAATGGGAGAAAATATTTGCAAATGAAGCAACTGACAAAGGATTAATCTCCAAAATATACAAGCAGCTTATGCAGCTCAATATCAAATAAACAATCAACCCAATCCAAAAATGGGCAGAAGACTAAACAGACATTTCTCCAAAGAAGATATACAGATTGCCAACAAACACATGAAATGATGCTCAATATCACTGATCATTAGACAAATGCAATTCAAAACTACAATGAGGTATCACCTCACACCAGTCAAAATGGCCATCATCAAAAAATCTACAAACAATAAATGCTGGGGAGGGTGTGGACAAAAGGGAACACTCTTGCATTGTTGGTGGGAATGCAAATTGATACAGCCACTATGGAGAACAGTATGGAGGTTCCTTAAAAAACTAAAAATAGAACTACCATATGACCCAGCAATCCCACTATTGGGCATATACCCTGAGAAAACCGTAATTCAAAAAGTGTCATGTACCACAATGTTCATTGCAGCTCTATTTACAATAGCCAGGACATGGAAGCAACCTAAGTGTCCGTCGACAGATGAATGGATAAAGAAGATGTGGCACATATATACAATGGAATATTACTCAGCCATAAAAAGAAATGAAATTGAGTTATTTGTAGTGAGGTGGATGGATCTAGAGTCTGTCATGCAGAGTGAAGTAAGTCAGAAAGAGAAAAACAAATACCATATGGTAGCACATATATATGGAATCTAAAAGAAAAAAAAATGGTTCTGAAGAACCTAAGGACAGGACAGGAATAAAGACACAGATGTAGAGAATGGACCTGAGGACACGGGGAGAGGGAGGGTAAGCTGGGAAGAACTGAGAGAGTGGCAATGACATATATATACTACCAAATGTAAAATAGATTACTAGTGGAAAGCAGCTGCATAGCATAGGAAGATCAGCTCGGTGCTTTGTGACTACCTAGTGGGTGGGATAGGGAGGGCAGGAGGGAGATGCAAGAGGGAGGGGGATATGGGGATATATGTATACGTATAGCTGACTCACTTTGTGATACAGCAGAAACTAACACAACAATGTAAAGGAATTATACTCTAATAAATATGTTAAAAAAAAACCATATAATAGAAAAAAAAGATGTGATTTGTGCATGCGTGTGTGTGTGTATACATATATATATACATATACATACATATATACATATATATCACATATATATATAATGGAATACTACTTAGCCATAAAAAATAGTATTTTGCCATTTACAGCAACATGGATGGACTTGGAGGGCATTATGCTAAGTGAAGTAAGTCAAACAGAGAAAGACAAATACTGTATGATATCACGTATATGTGTATCTAAAAAATACAACTGCTGAATATAACGCAAAAGAAGCAGACTCACAGATATAGAGAATAAGCTGGTGGCTACCAGTGAGGAGACAGAAGGGAGGAGGGGCAATAAAGAGGTAGGGAATTAAGACATACAAACCATTAGTTATAAAATAAGCTACAAGTATGTATTGTACAACACAGGGAATATAGCCAATATCTTATAATAACTATAAATGGAGTATAACCTTTAAAAATTGTGAATCACTATATTGTACACCTGTAACTTACATAATATTGTACATCAACTATACTTTAATTAAAAATTAATTAAAAATAATGTAATATCTTTGTATGGTGACAATAACTAGACTTATTTTGGTGATCAGTTTGTAATGTACAGAAATATCAAATCACTATGTCGTACACCAGGAACTAACATATTGTTGGTGGTCAATTATACTTCAAAAACAAACAAAAAGCAAACAAAGTCATAGAAAAAGCGATCAGATTAGTGGTTACCAGAGGTAGGGTTAGGGGAGTGGGAACTCGATGAAAGTGGTCAAAAGGTACAAACTTCCAATTATAAGAAAGGATGTATACGGGATGGAACGTACAACATGATTAGTATACAATTAACACTGCTGTATGTTATATGTGAAAATTGTTGAGAGTAAATCCTAAGTTCTCATCACAAGGAAAAAAACATTTTTTCTTTTACTTTTATTTTGTATCTATAGGAGATGACTGTTCACTAAATTTACTGTGATAATCATTTCATGATGTATGTAAGTTAAATCATTATGCTGTACACCTTAAACTTATACAGTGCTGTATGTCAATTACATCTCAATAAAACTGGAAAAAATTAGTGGAATAAATCAATACTTCTAAATTAATAAACTATATATTTTGTTATATATATCAAAAGAGACAAGTGAATTACATATACATTTTTAAAAAGAGAATGTTTGGGGAAATAAAGGAAGCCAGAGTAAAGACCAGGGATGCCCAGTGCAATTCATCAGATCCTTCAAGATCACTTGCTGGCCCTCCTCAAGGAAACATTATGGGATTCTGAGAATGGCAACCTTATACGATGCTCCTACAGCAAATACAACAGTGATTTTCAATGAGTTGTCTGATGGCAAATACCAAAGGACAGGTTAGTAAAAGTAATATTATGAAGAGCCAAAGCAACCTATTCATATTCACAGTTCTCTGATGGTCTCTTGTAAGAGGAAGAGTGTGTGGTGAAAAAGGCTTAGGACTAAGATTTTTAAAATCCAGGTTCTCATCCCAGGTCTGCCACTTATAAGATATATGACTCCTGGGCATATATCTGGAAAAGATGAAAATTCTAATTCAAAAAGACACATGCACCCCAATGTTCATAGCAGCTCTATCTGCAATAGCCAAGACATGGAAGCAACTTAAATGTCCATCGACAGATGAATGAATAAAGAAGATGTGGTATATTTATACAACGCAATATTATTCAGACATAAAAAAAGAATGAAATAATGCCATTTGCAGCAACATGGATGGTCCTAGAGATTATCACACTAAGTGAAGTAAGTCAGACAGAGAAAGACAAAGATATCATATAATATCACATATATCTGGAATCTAAAAAAATGATACAAATGAACTTATTTACAAAACAGAAATAGTGTCACAGACATAGAAAACAAACACAGTTACCAAAGGGGAAAGGTGGGGGGAGGGATAAATTAGGAATTTGAGATCAACATATACACACTACTATATACGAAACAGATAAACAACAAGGCCCTCTGTATAGCACAGGGAACTCTATTCAATATCTTGTTGAATATATAGTTGAAAAGAATCTGAAAAAAGTCTGAATCACTGAAACACTGTAAGTCAACATACTTCAATTAAAAATGACATGAAATACACATTTAAAAAAAGATATATGCCATTGGGCAATTTGGTCATGGTAAAATTCTATGATTTGATTGTTTTACTGTGATTTAATGTAACAAGATAACTCTTTATACCCAGCAGAAATAAGTCCCATGGGAGATAATGGCAGCTGAGATGAAGCAATTACAGGGGGGCCTTGAGCTTCATGAGGACATTGGTATATTATTTTCCTAGGGTGTCTATAAGAGAATTCCACAAACTGAGTGGCTTAAACAACAGAAATTTGTTTTCTCACAGTTCTGAAGGCTAGAAGTCCAAGATCAAGGTGACAAGAGGGTTGGTTTCCTTTGAGGGCTCTTTCCTGAATTTGTAGATTGTCACCTCTTGCTGCCTCTTCACATGGTTGTCTCTCTGTGCACACATGCCCTTGGTGTTTCACTTTCTGTATCCATATTTCCTCTTCTTACAAGGACACCACTCAAATTGTGTTAGGGCTCACCCTAATGGCCTGATTTTAACTTAATCACCCTGTCTCCAAATATAGTCACATTCTGAGGTACTGGGGTTAGGACTTCAACATATGAATTTAGAGAGGATGCTACTTAGTCCATAAAAACTGGGAAGAAGACAGGACTTCCCTGGTGGTCCAGTGGTTAAGAATCCGTCTTGCAATGCAGGGGACACCGGTTCGATCCCTAGTCAGGGAACTAAGATCCCATATGCCACAGGGCAACTAAGCCAGCGTGCCACAACTAGAGGGCCCACGGGTTCTAGAGCCCGTCCACCACAACTAAAGAGAAGCCCATGCACCATAAGTAGAGAGAAGCCCCCGCACCGCAATGAGGAGCCCACGCGTAGCAACAAAAGATCCCGCGAGCCACAACTAAGACCCGACACAGCCAATAAATAAATAATTAATTAATTAATTATTAAAAACAAAACAAAACAAAAAAAACCTGGGAAGCAGACAAACCAGTGGTTGCTAGAAAGGCAATAAATAAGAGGTGAGAAGACACCAAAGCCAGGAGTGGTGTCCTTCCCCACCCGGATGCACATTGGCTTCAATTGTTCTCTCCTCTCAGCTGTCTTCCTGCAGAGCTCAGAGAGAGCCTGAGAGGAAAAAAAAATCCTTGCTCTCCCCCTCCATCCCTGTGGAGTGTGGGGATGATGAAGCAAGGAGGTGAATGGGAGAAGAGAATGTGAGCCAGCTGCATTATAACTCTCCAGAGTGCCACAGATGACAGGAGAGTTCTCGCAGGGTCACTAAAACTAGCCCTTTGCCTCTGAACCTTTCAGCCCATCTGTAGCACACATCACGGAGAGGCCTCCCTCTCTCTTTTTATTTTTCACCAGCCCCATGAGCCGGCTATGGGGATCCTCCAGGACTATGCATGAAGGGAAATCATGCAGGGAGACAGAAATGACATAATGCTGCGCACATCCACAGGCCCATAGATTTAGTGCACATCACTGCCCTCTTGCCTATTTGTTCATCCCGCAGGACAAATATCATCCCTTAATTTTCAGCATAACCTCTTCAGAAATTCTATTGCTTTGGATTCTAATCTACTCAAAGAGTTGAAATAGGTGCTGCTACTGATGGCAGTAATGGCATTAGCTAAATATTACAGTAAAAAACGTGTACCACACACTCTGACACCTATGCATTTATAGCATTTGCTGAATTTCAAGCTAGCAAGCTATTTCCCTAGGAAAAGTTTTCCACCTTCTGCTGTCCTATGATATTCATATCAGGTGAAATGGAATGGTTTTTAACACCTCAAAATTACCAGTAACCATTTTTTTCTGGCAAAAATTTACGGGAGTATAGTTTTTTAATTACAGCAATTTGCCACTAACGTTTAAAATGATTTCATGTATAAAATCCATAAAATTGAAGAAAAATATATCTCTGACACATGCAAAATGTTGTGGTGGGTTTTTCAAAGTGAGCGTTAATCTGTGGCAGCATAATTAGACGTGCGCACAGTTGACGATCCACGTAGGCGAATTTTTGGGTCCAATTCTTTTACTACTAAATTGTTTATTTCTTAAGAGTAACAGCTCTCCTCTGCCTCAGTTTTACACAATCTGTGTCTGACACCAGAGTTTTCCATTGCGAGGTACCTATACGGTGATTTACAGATGCAACAAACTGAACAACCTGGGCCCAGCAGCCACCGTATCTCACTACCATATTATAAAGTTGTTTTTGCACCTCAGAAGATATTCAGCAAAAATTCACAATGAGCTCTCTAACCTGGGGCCAAATGCAGTGACAGGATTCAGCCATCAAATATAATATATTCCTGATTCTCTGCGCGTGTGTGTCCTAGTGTTTATGCTCATTACCATGAGTCCAGTTTAGGCATTCATTAACCTGTTCTTGAATGATGGCAACACCTTCTTAACACATTTCCTTAGTGCAAGGTCTACTCAATCTCTGTACTACTTTGTCTTATATCCAACAGCACATTAATCCCGCTACAGCACTGCTGTCATCCTACTACTCCCCACCCCCACTACTTTGTTTTCTGAAAAACAGTTACAATCAACTTCAAAATAGAACACAGATTCTATAACCTGTATTCAAGGCCTTCTCTTATGGACTGCATGTTTGTGATCCCTCCCAAAATTTATGCGTTGAAACCTAAGTCCCATTGTATAGTATTTGGAGGTGGAGCCTTTGGGAGGTAATTAGGTCTTGAGGGTGGAACCTACATAAATGAAATTAGTGCCTTTATAAGAAAAGACCCAAGAGAGGTTGCTTCTCTCTCTGTTCTCTGCTATGTGAAGGTACAACGGAAAAACAGCCATCTGCAAGCCAGAAAGCAGGCTCTCACCAGATCCCAGATATGCCAGCAATGTTGCTGGACTTCCCAGGCTCCAGTACTATGAGGAATAAATGTTTGTTGTTTAAGCCACTCAGTCTGCGGTATTCTGTTACAGCACTCTGGGCAGACTAAGACACTCTCCAAAAACTGTGTCATAATTCCAATCCCACTTTTCAGTCACCCAACCCAAATCCTAGTTTCCGATCCATTTCTACATTGGCTCCTGCATGTATGGTATTTATAATTCCCTATCTTTCCTCATTTTTCTACCAACCTAGAAAATTCTCTTATCCTTATTACCAGGCAGCCAGATTAGTCACTGGATAGATGACAGTACTGGAAGCTGGGGGACCTGAATTATAAACAAGGCTCTTTGGTGAAAGTTTCACATTCAGTACTAAAACTCTGTCATCCCTGGCTATCTATAACTCTGCATGTCCAAATTCTCCTTCTTCAGTTCAAGCTCTTTATCTTTGTCATCTCTGCTATTTTCCTTCCTCTTCCCAACACCCAAATGTTTGTGCCTCAAACTCAGTTCAAAGACTTTGAGATATTCTTGACCCATATTTCTTTTGTCCGTTAGAATCAGGCTTCAAATCCTGTCAATTTAAAACTGTTCCTTTCTTTACATTCCCATTAATACTACCCTTTTCTGTGATGTTATGACATACTACTTAGATTCTGACGGTAGTTTCTGAAGTCAGATGAAGAATCATATGCTAAGCACCTACCACAATAACCTGAACATACCAGACGCTTAATAAATGTAATTCCCTTCCTCTCTTATTGCTGATTTCCTTGATTTCAACAGGCTCTCAGTAACAGACCCCCAAACATTTAACACATTTTTTTTGCATATGTCAGTCACTGCTTGCAAACTTTCAATCTGCCCTCTATCTACCTCTCGCAATTTGTAATATATTAAACATCTAAAGAAACACTACACTTAATCCTACCAAGCCTGCTTAGTATTCCCCAAAGGGCCATTCACATTTTTATCTCTGTGCCATTGTTCATTTATTCCATTTTCCTACTGTCTACTAATATGTGTAACTCTTCCATTAAAGTGTATCTAAGACCCATATTCTCCATCTACCTCAGGCTTTGGTATTTGTTGCTGAATTATTTTGGCATTTACAATACTTACAATCATTAGGTTCTGAAAGGCTGTTTGAAATCCCATCTATTTCTGAGCCCAAACTGACTTGTACAAGAGGCCATCAACACCACCTGCTTTGGCACGCTGGGTTGGCAATCTTTTGCTCTGGCCAATAGCATAGTTCATATCAGTGATGTTTCCTACTGGGATTTCCCTGGTGGCCCAGTGGTTAAGACTCCACGCTTCCACTGCAGGGGGCAAAGGTTTGGTCAGGGAACTAAGATTCTGCATGCCTCTCAGGGTGGCTAAAAAAAAAAAATGATGTTTACTACTTTGAAAGTTTGTAAGAGGAGGTGCTTCTGTAACATGAGCTCCTCTCAATATACTTAGCATACGTTTTGCATTATTATTTAACTTTTAGTGAATAAGTCTTCTCTGCTCCATCTAGCATATAAGTGAGAGGCTTATCCAACCTTAAAAATCTTTGCTTCCTACTTCCCTAGCATAATAAAATCTCAATCAATATTTGTTGATGATAATAAAAAGAATATTAAAATATTTCCCCATTTATATCACAGGAATATTGTGAAAATACATCTTTAAAGCACCATGAGCTCCTCTGAGACACACAATTTACACTGAAGAAAAAAATATTTATTTTTTAAAAACTCTTTAGGCAGTATTAGATTTTGAGGAAAAAGGATAGCAATACAAACCTGCCATGTCTCAAAGGCAAAATTTTGGGTCTTTAAAATCTGTTAACTCTGTATAATTTGTATAATTATTTGGGAAAGACAAAATCATATTCATTAGCTGAAAAAACTGAGAGATACTATGACCAGGTTGATTTTACAAATGGAGCTTGAAATATATACTGACGACCCTGAACGCAGCATAAAGGACAATACCTGCTTCTAGTTCAAGGCAAACAGCAAACTGTCAATTAAGCTGGCATGTGACAGTGTCTAGGAGCAATATAAAGGAGAGATATACAACATTCTTACAGAAATGCTGAAAATGAGATACTCAGAGACTAAGATAGAACTGCTACACTAAATTCCATACCATGTGAATCCATGTTCTTGTAAACCCCAAAATGCGTTCATGCTGGACAAAATACTAAATTCAAGATTGAGACGAGTAAGAAATTTAGATAAGGAAAAGCAATTTTCAAAAGATTTAAATAATAAGAAATCAAAATGGAAAGTGCATATATAAGAGGTCATCAGAATACTAACATATTCTGATAGGATAGGGACATATATCCAGAGAGCCATATTTTAAATTTCATATAGACTGTAAGAAAAGCTTAGGCCAGAAACTTATAGTTTAGAAATAGTTTAGTCATCTTTTACTTTGTCACCTTCTCTCAGCAACTCAGCTTCCTCTATAAACTGTTGGTACAAATCTTTCTTCCCTCTAATAGGTTGTTATACAGAAAAAATTTTAAGTGTTTGAATGTAGTTTGATCTCTTTGAAAAATCTGCACACATAAGTACAAGGCATTCCAATAGGCACACGAAAAGATGTGCAACATCACTAATCATTAGAGAAATGCAAATCAAAACTACAATGAGGTACCACCTCACACCAGTCAGAATGGCCATCATTAAAAAGCCTACAAATAACAAATGCTAGAGAGGGTGTGGAGAAAACGGAACCCTCCCACATTGTTGGTGGGAATGTAAGTTGGTGCAGCCACTGTGGAAAACAGTATGGAGGTTCCTCAAAACTAAAAATAAAATTACCATATGATCCAGCAATCCCACTCCTGGCATATATCCAGAATGAACTATAATTCAAAAAGATACTTGCACCCCTATATTCATAGCAGCACTGTCTACAATAGCCAAGACATGGAAACAACCTAAATGTCCATCGACAGACGAATGGATAAAGAAGATATGGTACATATATATACAATGGAATACTACTCAGTCATAAAAAAAGAACAAAATAATGCCATTTGCAGCAACACAGATGCAACTAGAGATTATCACACTAAATGAAGTAAGTCAGAAAGAGAAAGACAAATACCGTATTATATCATTTATTCGTGGAATCTAAAATATGACACAAATGAACCTATCTATGAAACAGAAACAGAATCAGGGACATAGAGACTAGACTGGTGGTTGCCAAGAGGGAGGGTAGGTGGGAGAGGGTAGGAGTGGGAGTTTGGGATTAGCAGATGCAAACTGGTATATATAGAATGGATAAACAACAAGGTCCTACTGTATAGCACAGGGAACTATATTCAGTATCCTGTGATAAAGCATAATGGAAAAGAATATGAAAAAGAATGTATCTATATGTATAACCGAGTCACTTTGTTGTACGGCAGTAATTAACAACACTGTAAATCAACTATACTTCAATAAAAAATAAATAAAATTTAAAAAATAGATACAAGGCATTCAACTATAGGTGGCTGTGAATTTATTTCATGTTCCCCAAGCTACTAATAGCTCGAAAACAGCTAATCAAAGCTGTTCAGTTAGGAAACAGATGACTTTTCTGCTTTATTGATCTGTTTCTGATCTGAACTGAGCCAGGCAGGTATGTTCCTATCGTTAATGGCACATTTTAACTGATTTTATTTAACTAACTAAATCAAAAGCCCATTACTTCCCAATTTGATTTGAAAATAACTGCTGGAACAGGGATCTTGGATAGTTTGGACACCTGAGCTTCTGCATTAGCTAGCATAAAAGACAACAAGTAATTGTATGAACCAAACACACCCAATTTGTACAGCTAATCATCACAAAGTCCATTTTCTATTATTTATCAGTATGGGAGTATCAGAATGTCTTAGCTGAATCTAAATTGGATTGCTTTTTGTGCATTGTCACCTGCAGATGTCTATTTGTGTCTATGGATGTGAGGGAGGGGTTTTAATTTTTTGATTGAAGGAGAAAGTGGAGATTTTATTGTTGTTTATGGTGATAGTACTAGTAAGACAAAGACCCATGGGGGAAGAGTCTTGATAAACACCGTGAAAGCATAGACATTGTGTTCTCTCTTTACTTGAACTGATTAACCAGCTCCAAACCTCTGTAAAAGAAGGGTTAAGAGTAGAAACTTGCAGTCATGTTCATAAAAGATGTTATGAGACTCAGCTTATTCAGTGCTGTTTTTAGGTCCAACTGAGAATTAAAGGGGGAAACAGAGTAAAGTATTTGTACCGAGAAGACTCATATTTGGGAGTAGACTGAGGCTCGCCCCTCAAAATGGTTTGAGTATTGGAACAATTGAGATTTAAATGTTAATGGTATTATGTATGTTCTCCCAGGATAGTGAAACCAGTTACATATATCCAACCTATTTACATACACAAACTGTATCTATTCCAATGTATTTTCTCTTATTTAACCAGCAACAACCCAATAATCCATTTCAAGGGTAAACTATACATACCCAACCTTATATATAATCTAAACCTCTTTAGCTGAAGTGATATTCTTTTTCTGTCTCATAAAGACCCCACATAGATCATCTGAGTATTGAACTTTATACAAGCATAGTGACTACTCTGAATATTTATTATTTTAAATAAATAGGCCATCTTTATAAATAACAAAGTGATATTAACCATTTTGAGACTAGGGACAATAGAAGAAAAGGTAATTACTGTTAAAAGTGTTTGAGCTGTAGGAGACCCCTGCTGCAATAGAATTTGCAATTCCTCATGAGCACTCAGCAAATACAACACTTCCTGTGTTTGTGGAATCCCCTAATCATAAAAGTTGAAAATGCCCAACATTCACCATCCTGCATCTTTGCAATGAGGACCTGAGCATACCACCTAGACTCTGCCAATCAGATTTGGAGGTTCTGGATTTCCACTAGCGCGATGACATGAAGAAGTGGAGACCAGAGAGTGTTCTCTGCTGGCTAAACCATTTGCTTCAAAGCTCGAGTCCCCTGCTCAGCAATATTACAGGTTCCAGCTACTGGGGTTCTAGTTCTTGCT
The DNA here is from genome assembly GCF_009873245.2 of Balaenoptera musculus. Taxonomy (NCBI): domain Eukaryota; kingdom Metazoa; phylum Chordata; class Mammalia; order Artiodactyla; family Balaenopteridae; genus Balaenoptera; species Balaenoptera musculus. Next base: position 88,407,800 of record NC_045788.1, read on the forward strand.
AACAGCACTGTGTTTTTCATCGGACCACTTTTTCATCTGACCTGCCTGTATAAGTCTGCACCAAGTTTTTCAACCTTCTTTGAGCATCTGTAAACTATCCAATTTGCTTTTACTAAATTACATTTCTGTCCCTTGCAACAAAGAACTCTGATTAGTAAATCTGGGAGTGAGGAAGCTTCTTCTAAATAGTTCAAAAAATGTTAAACTATTATTTATTATCTATTAAGCTGCACAGGCCCTTCTACCAGACAGTGCAACTCTCTTGGTCCCTTTATTAAAAATCTCTGCCAAAAGTCACCTTATCAGACTTTTCTAAAAAGCACTCCCGATCAATTCCACCCCTTCAAGCCCTGCTGAATTTTTCTTGGTATCACTTGTCTCTGACCCCATATTATATTATTTCTTGTCTTATTCCCCCACTGGTACATAAGATCCATGAGAGCATAGGCTTAGTATGAGTTTTCTATCACTTCCTTTACTGTAGCCTTTTTAATATACTTTAAAATTAGAGCTTGTAGGAAAGGCAATTACATTCTAATATATTGTATGGCGATCCACTTGTATCAGCCACTCAAGTAGCTGTTGTAATTTGTAATTTCTTTAAAAACCAACATTGGATATGGTATGGGAAATTAAGCATTATGGAAGAAATTTGACATAATCATAAAATCAGAAAATTTAATGATGATGCACTTCTGGAATATTGAATGTTTATATACGGACTTAATCCATGTTTTTTTAGAAAAGGACAATATAAATGCTTGCCTTTCCCCTCCATTATTCTGGTGTAATCTTTAATATATGTACATAATTTAAGGTACTATCAAGCGGAATTACTAAAGCAAAAACACTACTGTTGGCTTCTTACGTTAAAGTGTTTTAGGTTATTTTACGCATTAAAGGATATTAGCGCAGCTCAATCGTTTTAGTGAAGAGAAGTTTCTGTCCAGTGTAAAGTAAGGCTAGTGTGTTGCAATTCCACATGCTGATTATTAGATCTGCTTTTTACATAACTGTACCAACCCCTTATTTTTCTGAAGAGCTCAAATATTTTACAGAAAATTCCTTAATTGCAAAATTTTAACGTAAAAAAGGCAAATCCCAGCCCCCAAACACAGGAAAGTGTTATGGCCTCCCCTCAATCTCCAAGCAAGGCTCCTCATAAGTCAGAATCAGGAAGTCTGTTGTCACTGTCAGGTAAGTGCTTTGAAACAGTGTAGGCAGCACAGGTGTGGTTGTTCTGAAAGGGGTGGTGACAGCTGTGGAAAGAGCACTTGGTGAGGGTTAGGAGATCTCAGCTTGAATTCCAGCTCTCCCACTAACCAGCTGTGCGATTATGGGTCTCAGTTTTCTCATCCAAAAAATAGGTAAGTTGAATTCCTTCTTACTCTGAAATTCGATGAGTTTTTCAGAGTCTAGAGAAAAGATCAGATGTCTGCTTTAAGAATAATAATACTAAAACTGATTCCTGGACAGCGAATTAAATCTAGTTGTACAGAATATCCTTTTCTAGGTTTAGCAATTCAGGGGCCCTTGAACTTCAGTCACTGGGTACAGTCACTGTGACCAAACACAGAGCTCTTCTAGGGAGCAGGACAGGAGAGAGTGCCATCATGTTTGTTCATTCTTGTCAGCCACCTGTCTCTTGAATAAAAGATAACAACACTGTGGACCAAATGGAGAGAGAAGATGCTATTGACCTCGCAAAAGCTGGGGGAACTCTAGGGCACTTGAGATACGAAGTGTTCTCCATGGGTTCGCCTAGCTTCCTTTCCAAGGACACTCTGTATCTATGATTGCTTGTAGCTCACACTTTGCTGTCACTCACCATTCAGTTCTCAGAGATGAGGAGGTAAAATACCTCTTGTTCACTGACCTGAATGGAGGATGGCAGGTGAAAAATCAAGCATTTGTATTTCTCGTATAAAGTTAGTAAGTGTAAAAGCTTTCCTGTCCTCAGGCAAAGATCTAAATTGTGAATCAACAGGGTGATACATAGATATGAGTACAGAAACCTCAGAAACCTTTTATAAGCCTCAAATGTCCATGTCTGCAGGCAGGTTACAGCGTCAAACATCCAAGTACTGGCTGGGGTTGGGATCTCAAATCATTTTTTTAAAGTAACATCATAGCCCTCAGAACTATCAACTAGGTATCCAAATAAACTGAAGCCTATCTTTTATCTACAGGTCTCACCTAACATGGGCATCATTGAAATAAACACCTCTGCCATAGGCTGTGGTTCACTGCAAAGCTATTGTAAAGAAACATGTGCTAAGGAGGGAGAAGGAGCTGCTTTTTGCTTTCCCTTCCCATGGAACAGTGGTATGCAAATATCACTGCACACTGGAATCACCTGAAGATTTTTAAAAACCCCAATGCCTGGGTTCTACTCCTGGAGATCCTGACATAATTGGCCTGGGTGGGGTCTGGGCATCTGTATTTACAGAGCTCTTTGGGTATTGCCAGAGCTAAGAACCATTGCTTATCGAGGCCGCCAGTAAAGGGGCCATTTGGTCCTTTTAGTGATTGTTAGCTTGGATGCAGAATGTCTGTTTACTAAGAAACTGGGCCGAGGTGGCAATTCATTCTGTTCAGAGCACAAAATCACAATCAGCTGTTAATGGCTTTTTTGCTGCACTGACCTATGCTAGATTCAAACCAGCAGTGACCTTCGTTTTCCATTGTCTGTAATTAAGGATGTCTGCCACCACCATGATCCAGTTTGGGGCCTGATTCTCATAATTACCAAATGCATTTTGGCAGCTGTAGAAAAAGAAGGCCTAGGCCACCGAAATGAGATAGAGCCATGATGGCAAAAAATAAATAACAATGATGTTTAGCATTTATTTCATGTTTAATCATTATTTTTTATGCTCTTGACGTTTATTAACTAGTTATTCCATATGATGTCCTGGGGAAGTAATGCAGGATTACTATTTGCATTTTATGTCAGTCAGTGGGGCAGAAAAGTATTTTGTCAGGTCTTAGGAGCTGTAATTTTTAAATCCTTTGGTGCATGATGAAGCTTGTGGCTTCCCATTAAAGAAGGGACTCAGAGACAGTGAAACTTGCACTGATCTCAATAAATAACCTCTATCAAAGTGGACAAATTAATGATGGATTTTATGACTAGCTCATTATTATGGTCTACTTTCCCTTTCAGGGTACACTAATAATCTCTAAGGGATTTTAAAAGTCTCTATGTTTGGTGTAAAAAGCCAAAATCTTTTCACCTAAACAATAACTCAAATGTTATACCCAAAAAAGCAGATAGTGCAATTTTTAAAGTTCCAGACCTTGTAGAGGAAGATAGGAAATTCCCTGCCTTTTCCCACTTCCAACTCCCAATTTCAATATTCTCCAATACTCACTTCCGACCACAAGGGGCTGAACATGTAATATTTTTATCATATTCCATTTATTGGGTACTTCCCATGCCTAATATTGTGCTACACACCTTTATATACTTTAACACATTTACTCTTAAATTGTGTACTGGGTAGTGGTTGCGATCCCCTCCCCAGGTTATGGATAAGAAAGCTCGAGCTCGAAGAAATGTAGGAACTAGTACAAGATGTAACAGATAAGAACAGGATTAAAGCCCAGATCTGTTTGACTCCAGAAACCTAAAAACAAAACAAAACAAAAACCCTGTAGAAATTGTTGAAGTGTATCTTTGGGCTTTCTCATCTCTCTTTCTAAATATTCCCTCAGCAAATTCCCTCCACTGCAGTGACCCACCCTGTGTCTGAAACTTAGCCTCCTCTCCTTCCAAAGAAGCTCCTCTGACATTCTCTTCTGTCAGACCCTCACAGACTGGCTAAATCCAGCCTGTTACAGCCTAGAAAGGAATTGTGTTGCGATCCCTCCCTCGGATCCCTGGATTCCAGTTGATCACAATTTCTGTCCATCATTTCCTATTGAGGTTGATTCTAGTTCTTTCATTACTACTTTTAGTCCAGGCTCTAGAACAGCCTCCCCTCATTCTCAGCATCTCCTGCACAGCCGATTATTGCCTCTGGACCATTAATCCCCAAATGCTACCTTCTGACTCAAAAACCCTCCATGGATCCTCGTTTCCTATCACAGCAACTCTAAACCTTTGAATTTGGTTTTCAGTGCATCTCATATTATTTCCCCACATTATTAACGATTTCCATTTCCTATTCAATTTAATTTCAGCTTTATTAAGATCTCATAAGTTGTCATTAGATCTCTTAATTAGTCATTGTTAGATATGATCATTAGTGAATTACTAATTATTAGATCTTAATGATTTATTAGTTACTAATTTTAGATACCATAATTAACTAATTGTGGGTGGCACGCAGGATTGTCCAGTGAATGATCATAGGTGATTCAGTGTTGCCTGGCAATGAATGAGAAGGGACCAATGGCTTCTACTCCCAGTGATCTCTACTTCCCCCAAGGTTTCCAGGAGTTGGACAGCAGGCATTCCCAGAATCTCATTCAAGCTCGAGAAGTTTGACACCCAGACTCAGGCCATTCCTCTTACAGGGCTACTCTCACAGTTGCCCTATAAGCAGAGAGCAACATGAGGTGGGGCTGCTCTCCTAGAGAACAGACTTGGTGCATACAGCTGCCCCTGACTCAAACTCGCCTCTGAGCAGGATGCTGTGTCAATAAAGAGTGCTGGCATCAGCAGATTTTTAAATGGAGAAATGGGCATGGCCTTGGTTCAACAATTCAAAATGTAATAGGGAAGAACCTTTGTATTCTATTACAAGTTCATCACTAAAAAGGGATGTTGCCTGTAAGCTTAAATTATACATAATGGCCCATCTCTAGGAACCCTGCCTCCCAGGTAATGAGCTTTAGGTTAAAATACCTTTGTTTAGCTCACGGGAAGCATCCTGACCAGGGCCACCTGTGAATGGCTGCCAGAAGGAAGAACTTAACACATCCCCTCAGGAGTCTGGTCAGAATCAGGACTTCACCTCCTCCCCTTTTAATATAAAAGAAGCCTGAATTCTAACTCAGGGATGATGCTTCTTTGGGACACCAGTCTACTATCTTCTCGGTCTGCTGGCTTTCCGAATAAAGTTGCTATTCCTTGCCCTAACAACTCGTCTCTCGGTTTATTGGCCTGTCATGTGGCGAGCAGTATGAGCTTGGACTCGGTAACAAAAACATCAGATTAAGAGTTGAAGACCTCAGGGGCTTCCCTGGTGGGGCAGTGGTTGAGAATCTGCCTGCCAATGCAGGGCACACAGGTTCAAGCCCTGGTCTGGGAAGATCCCACATGCCGCGGAGCAACTAGGCCCGTGAGCCACAACTACTGAGCCTGCGCGTCTGGAGCCTGTGCTCCGCAACAAGAGAGGCCGCGATAGTGAGAGGCCCGCGCACCGCGATGAAGAGTGGCCCCCGCTCGCCGCAACTAGAGAAAGCCCTCGCACAGAAACGAAGACCCAACACAGCCATAAAAATAAATTAAAAATAAATAAATTTAAATGATGTCTGCAACCAAAACTACACCCTTGGTTAGAGTCACATCCGTTCAATTCAGCTCCCCTTCATTAAAAAAAAACAAAAAAAAAACGAGTTGAAGACCTCTGAAACTGTACGATCCAAGAACTATCCAAAATGAGTTTAAATTAGAACAGAAAGGAGAACTCTGCTGATTTATAAGCTTGTGTAGCTTTTGTAGTTATTGCCGGAGTTTCACACAGATGGCAGCTACTGAATTACAGCAGATTTACTTTCCATCAAGTTCAAGTATACAGTTTGCAATTCAGAAGTCAAAAAGAAATGACACTATGAGTAGTGAACAAAAAGAAAGGCAAAGCAATAAGGAAACAGAGTTCCAGATGAGCTTAAACCTAAAACTCATGGTACCTAAAAGAACAAGAGTAACAAGAAAGGAGAGAGAGACAGAGACAGAGAGGAAGGGAATTCACTTCAGATCATATTGGGGTGAATGAGGTAGAAAAATTGATATTAAGCTGTAAAACGGTCATGATGACATATAAAGAGCCATACAATGGATTATAATACAAAGATGATATATAAAGGGTAGAAACAACAGCAATAATAGGAAACACATTTATTGAGGGCAAACTGTGCACTATACAGAGTCTAAATACTTTATATGGATTATTTCATTTAATCTTTAAAACAAATCTATATGATAGATGCTGCTCTTTTTTTCTGATTTTAATTTTTTATACAATTTTTAAAGATTATACTCCATTTCCAGTGGCGATCATACACCCAGTAGTTTGTCCTCCCACTCCCCTACACCTATATTACTCCTCACCCACTCCCCACTGGTTACCACTAGCTTGTTCTCTGTATCTGAGTCTGCTTCTTTTTTGTTATATTCACTAGTTTGTTGTATTTTTTAGATTCCACATATAAGTGATATCATACAGTATTTGTCTTTCTCTCTGCCTTATTTCACTTAGCATAATGCATTCCAAGTCACCTGTGTTGCTGCAAAAGGCAAAATTTCGTTCCTTTTTATGGCTGAGTAGCTTTCCATTGTGTATGTGTGTGTATTTATATATACATACATACATACACAAAAAATAATTAAACCCACAAGCTGCCTCTACCAGCAGTCTGTGAGGGAGATCATAACACCTGGTTGGGTCACCTAGTTACACTCTCACTTTGGTTGGAATTTCAGGGGGTGGGAGGGGAAGATGGATATAATAATGCCAAAACTTACCTATAAATTAAGAAGAGTTTTTATTACAATTTTTCATCACTGCTCCTATTCCTCCTCCTTTGTCCTTTTTTCATCCTTTTTCTCTTCTCTACATCAGTGCATGACATTTAATGCTACATATATAGTCCTAGCTGATGCCAATAATAAAAGAAAAGAAACCACACACACACAGAAAGCAACCTAAGTGTCCATCTGTTGATGGACACTTAGGTTGCTTCCATATCTTGGCAATTGTACATAACGCTGCTATGTACACTGGGGTGTCTGTATCTTTTCAAATTAGTGGTGGGGGTGGTTTATATATACCCAGGAGTGGATTTGCTGGGTCATATGGTAGTTCTATTTTTAGCTTTTTGAGAAACTGCCATACTGTTTTCCACAGTGGCTGCACTAATTGACATTTCTACCATCAGTGTACAAGGGTTCCCTTTTCTCCACATCATTGCCAACATTTGTTACTTGCTATTTTTTATTCTTTTTGATGACAGTCATCTGACAGTTGTGAGGTGATATCTCATTGTGGTTTTGACTTGCATTTCCCTGATGATTAGCGATGTTGAGCATCTTTTCATGTGCCTGTTGGCCATCAGCATTTTTAAATGTTTTGTTGGTAAACAAACTGAGGTTCAAAGAGCGTAAGCATTCTGTGCAAGTTTTTCAACGAAGAAAAAAGATTAAAGGGAGGAGGGGTGGATAAGTCATTTCCCCATGGTCACACAAACAGCAAACGGCAGAGGCAGAATTCAAAACCAGCTCTTCCGATTCCAGGTCACATGCTTCCAGCCAGTATATAAACACATGCAAACTTAATGGAACCGTGCTGCAACTACTGCCTCCTAGATGTACTTTTTTGCCTATACTATGGACCCCCAATGGGAGTTGTCCCTGATCCTCTAGCTTGCAAGTTGTGTGGGGAAGAAGAAATAAATGGATTTGACAGAAGAGGCAGCGCTGCCACAGTCCTTCGCCTCTGGCTAATTAGGAGCAAGCATGCAGGACAGAAAGATAGTTAAGGTATTGGAAAGAAATCAGATTTAACTGCTCAGAGTTAGAGAACACCCTGCTGTGAAGATGGGCTGTGACACGGGCACCGTGGAGAGGGCAGAGCTGCAATGCTCATGGGACTTTTACTGATGTAACATCACAAGCAGCTTTTAAATTAAGATGATTTCTTCCTGAACCATGAATAAAGGAAAGCTAGAAAACAGAAAATGAGAACAGCAAAATGTCTGGAAATTAGGTTGTATTTAATGTATTCAGTCAGGCAGGCAGGCTGTTGGTTGACAAATATTTATGAAGAGTTTGCTCTCTGTGAGGATCACGGAAAGCGACGAAGAACATAAAAATACATAAAACACAGTCTGTCCTCAAGGAGCTTATGGCTAGGGAGATATTATATGGCACAATGTACCAAACTGTGCACAACATAAAGACCTAACAATCTGACAAGGTACACGAATCCATTTGATCCATTTGTTTCCCCAGTATCTAACATCATACTTAGTGCAAACATACCTGCCCAGCTTCATTTAGTAATGTATGTTGAACACACTAAGCTGAGTAGGCATATTTGCTTCCCAGGAATAAACAACTGTAATATCATAAACTAGGATATAATTTTCCTTCCTTTCACTGTTTTGTTTAAAGTGCCATAGATAACGAAAGATCATCTTAAGCAAAGTTTAAATCAGTCTTGCAATTAGTTTAAAATCATTCAGGCCACTGATGTCTCTTCTCAGTTCAGCTATCAGCTCTATACTTCACAATTTCTCCCATCAACCCACTTCCCTTTTCTACTTCTTCAATTATCAATTCAATGTTTGGCAAGAAAAAGGATAATTATATGCTGGAAATATTCTTATAGCTTCTCTCGCCCTACCAAAAAAAATTGAAACATCAATATTTTTTAAATTCAGAAGGGCAAGGGCTGGTTGACTTTCATTAGGGTAACTGATTTACTTTAGGTTATGGGTATTGGAATGAAGACATAATTTCAGAAGAAAGTAAATTTAGCTTAGAATTGGAAGAGAGTAGATTTAGCTAAGAATTGAAACTACCATGTAAGTTTCCATGAGTCTACAGGGTCAAACAACCAAAGAAACAAGGTTACTAGGCAGAGATCTCTATAGTACCAGTGCACGGCTGAAAACAAACCAAAAGGCACAAAAAATTTGATCATAAGGGAAACATTAAGTTATTAATAAAGGTTCCCATTCACTAAGTGCCTACTCTACATCAGATATTGTGTTAATTGCCTTGCTCTGTGTTTTAGCACATTGCAGGCTCTTAATAAGTATTGGTTGATTTAACATCTTATTTTTAACCTTTACCAAAAAACCTGCATGTTCCATTTTCCATGTGAGAAAACCAGGTCAAATAGGTAATAAATGGTGTCTAAGCATTTTTCTCTAGGCTGAGCTGCCCCTCACCAGGCAAAAGAAATCTGATGATTCTGCATTGAATATACAAAAAAATTGACTTTGTTTTTTGTAATTTAAATGTCCTTAAACTGGGCATTTGAAAGACTCTTCTAAATTGCAAGCATATAGAAAATACAAATGCATCATTCTACGTGCATAACTGACTGGTTAAAAATGCAATTACTTGACCTTCCGTTGTTGTGGATTCGCACACACACAATTTTGAGGTGCTTTGAAGGAGACAGAGTAAGACATCAAAAATATTACTTAACAGGATAGTTATTATCATAGCAAACACAACTGAAAATAATGTATAATTGTATTTCCAATTGAATTAATTTGTAACTATGGAAGATTATAGAGACAGAGATTATACATGTATATATATGAAGAGAGATTATATATGTATATGTGTATTTATATATATATGAAGAGAGAGAGATGGAACACTTGACATTTGTCCTCTATAGCCTTTTCTACCTCTAACATTTTAGAATATAAATTGCCAATAATGTACAATTGTACCCACTTTTCTTTATTTTTTTCATTGGAAACAAATTTGACATACCTTCTTCCTTCTTTTTATTTCTATTGCTATACCTATATAGTATACTATCCTCCCTCAAAATCATTTCATCATCAATTTAAAAATCAGTTTAATTGGTGGCAAATCACTGTGGATATTTTCATATTGGAGATGGAGAAATTACAATAGGGAAAATTTGTGATTAACCAAGATCTTGAATCAAGTGAGGAAAACATAAACATAAGAAAACAGACAACAAGTTGCTTCAACACGATGACGTATATCCTAAAAATTAAAAATGTTATTGATTTCTCTTGTTTTTAATGCACTGTCACAACTGTGAACTGACAATTACATATTATGATACATAAGAATAGATATTTCTAATATAAAACAAATGATATGTGCATTTTATTTCTACAGAATTTTGATTTTTAAAATATTTATATTAAATCTAAGCAGAGATAAATCAAATATTAAGTATAATATAGTATTAGATTATCTGTATTTGAATTTTATTTACCAGTAATTGAGGTAGAAAGAATATGCATCGATAAAATCTATTTATATTCCCTCTACATTATTTGTGCGGTTTGGACTAACCTTAATAAATTAAATATTATGAATACATTAGCCCTCAGAAACAAGAATAAAGAGGATGTAGACATTCTCTTGAAAATCTATGACCTTGCTGAAAGATTCAGTAACTGTCATGGCCGTGCCAGTCTGAATGATGGATATTTTTAAATGTTCCAGGGAACACACAGCAGAATCCTTCATAGAAAGCAACAATGGCTTTACATAAAATCTCCCCAATGCAGACAGAATTCCTGAGATTTAATAGACAGCCAGGAGTATGGGAAGAACGACAGGACGCTCAGGGCAGTCATGGGTTTGAAGTTCTCTCCACAACTTAGTGAACGTGGGACTTTGGGCAAGTTTTTTCCTTGCTCAAACCCTCAATCTCCTCATTTTCAAAATAAAGCTAATAACACCAAACCTGAAGAGTTATGACAGGAAAAAAAGGCACCTTGACAGACATGCTGATTTCGTTAATTGCATAACTAAGCCTTCAGGATGGGAATCTGTAAACTGCAGCTTAATTTTCCACAGGACACAGGCTTCACGTGTGTGCTTTGTCAAGTGGTAGCTCAGTCTCTCCATCTGACACACGACCCCTCCCTCATAAGTATAAGGTGAGAACTTCTTGGAATAATAAATTTGTAGAGGATTTATATTGCATATTATTTATTTTCATTATTATTTATAATTTTGAAGGAAAATTACAGTTTTTCCCTATAGGAGTTCAGTTAGGTGAAATAGAGTTCCATAGGATTTGCAGTTTGGAAGTGGAATTGGGGGAATGGGAAGAAGGAAATAGTCAAAAACATCCCAGGTGACCTCTAATAAGTACCCAGAGTTATTGAATTACATGCTTTCAGTAGGTCGTGGAAACCTCTGCTGATACACCCAACGCCTTTAGACAGTCGCTTGAAAGGTTTAATTCCCTGTGATAAATAAAACAACTTTTATCTCAAAATCTGAGAAATGTAATGCACGTCTAATTCTGATCCACAAACACATTGATCAACTAGCATCTCTAATCTACATGTTGAGCATTTTACCTTTTCACTTGCATTTATTTATTTATCTCTTTGTTTACATAGTTACAGTATTGTTTCCTTCCTACCTAAGAATGAAAACTGGCAGCTCATTAAAGCTGGAAAATCAGAGGCATTAAATGCAGCAGCAGCAAGAAAGGAACAATTACCCACAATAAGCAAAAAAAAAGTTTTCTCTGAGAGCTACATTAAGCAGCATGTTTTTGACAGCTTTTATGCTCTGTCAACTTCCAGGCAGGCCATTAGAGGAAGAGGGAGGAGAAAGAAGGCAAAAAGACCTCAAAGCACTTGTCCGGTTTTCCATAATGAGCTTCCTGTCTAACTCTGCAATGAACAATAAAGACCAGCCCCAGTAACGGGTCCCTGGTGAATGTGAGGTTCCTAATCCACATGTGTTGCTCCACACAGCTGCATGAGGAAGAGAGGGACCAAAAAATACCCCTGCCTTTTATACAGCTCCTTAAAGGCAAGGTCCAAGACATGATTCATCTCTGTATCCCCAGCTCCCGCCAGGATTAGGTGTTTGTAGGATCGATTTGAATATGATTATGTGTTTTTGAGCATGTTAGATTAAAAGATCCTTTAAATGACTTATTTATGAAGCATATTTTTCCCCTGACCAAACTATGTCAATTCCAATGACTGTGTTAATCCATGTTGATCCGTGAACCTCCTCCGCCAGATACACACACATTTGCTATAATCTAGTCCTGTTTCTCACCTGCTTATCCCCATATTTAACTGATCAACCATTGACTTTCAGACTTCCTTGCCAGTCCAGGTGCTTTGACTAGTTTCAACCTTACCTAGGACATTCCAGTAGCCAGTCTCTAAGATTATCCTTGATCCCCTCTTCCTAAATGGTACAGGAAAATGAACCTAAGAACATTCTCCCAAAAAGCTGGAGGCTGGGCCTACTCCCTCTAGCCAGCTCCTGCTACGTCTAGCAGGCTTTTGAAAGGACCACACCATCAGCACGAATTCTAACATTCTCACTAGCAGCCTTCTTTCCAGACCCACCCGACCCACTTCCACCCATCTACCACCAAAGCTCCAGGAGAACTCTATGTCCTCCACAGTCGGAATCCACTTGGGGTTGAGTTTCTTTATTTGCAGCAGTTTAGCTGTTGAGCAGTGACTGCAGTCAGTAATAGAGGCAACAATGTCCCCACAGGACAAGGTCCAAGCAGCAGCACTGCAAGCGCAGGCATTCAAGACTTAGTGACGTGTTCTTTGTTCAAGGTGCTGAAGGTGGTCTCAAGCAGTGCCTGTGAGCTCCCCATCACTCTGCCATGAGGCAGGTGGTGTTTCAGAAGGTTAAGGTCTCATACTATGCTAAAAGGACCTGAGTCATCAACTACTGACTGCAATGTGTGCATCAACAAATTCTCTCAACAGCAGAGGAAAACCTGCTACCATCACAAATGCCACTGTAATGAAGCAATTCTGCTCAACAATGCCATGGCCAAGACCCAGGTAAAGCTCCCCTGAAAAAGCAACATTTTTAAGAATTATTATTATTATTTTTTAATTATTTATTTATTTATTTATTTTTGGCTGTGTTGGGTCTTTGTTTCTGTGCGAGGGCTTTTCTCTAGTTCCGGCAAGTGGGGGCCACTCTTCATCGCGGTGCGCGGGCCTCTCACTATTGCGGCCTCTCTTGTTGCGGACCACAGGCTCCAGACACGCAGGCTCAGTAGTTGTGGCTCACGGACCTAGTTGCTCCACGGCATGTGGGATCTTCCCAGACCAGGGCTCGAACCCGTGTCCTCTGCATTGGCAGGCGGATTCTTAACCACTGCGCCACCAGGGAAGCCCAAGAATTATTTTTTAGAACAGATTTAGGTTCATAGCAAAATTAAGACGAAGGTGCAGAGATTTCCCACATAACCCCTGCACCCCCACGTGCATAACCTTCCCCATTATCAACATCCCCACCAGAGTGGTACATTTGTTGTAACTGATGAACCTACACTGACATCACAATCACCCAAAGTTCACAGTTCACCTTAGGGTTCACTCTTGGTGTTGCACATTCTATGGGTCTGAACAAATGTATAACACCATATATCCAGTGTTATAGTATTATACAGATTATTTTCACTGCTTAAAAAAATCCTCTGTGCTCTGCCTATTCATCCCTCTTCCCTACACCCTAACTCGTGGCAGCCACTAATCTTTTCACTGTCTCCATAGCTTTTGCCTTTTCCAGAAGGCACAGATGCATAGTTGGTATCATAGAGGGTGCAGCCTTTTCAGATTGGCTTCTTTTACTAGTAATGTGCCTTTAAGGTTTTCCATGTCTTTTTTTTTTTAATTAACATCTTTATTGGAGTATAATTGCTTTACAATGGTGTGTTAGTTTCTGCTGCATAACAAAGGGAATCAGCTATACATATATAAACATTCCCATATCCCCTCCCTCTTGTGTCTCCCTACCACCCTCCCTAACCCACCCCTCTAGGTGGACACAAAGTATTAAGCTGATCTCCCTGTGCTATGCGGCTGCTTCCCACTAGCTAGCTATTTTACGTCTGGTAGTGTATATATGTCCATGCCACTCTCTCACTTCGTCCCAGCTAACCCTTCCACCTCCCCATGTCCTCAACTTCATTCTCTACCTCTGCGTCTTTATTCCTCTCCTGCCCCTATGTGTTAGCATATGGTATTTGTTTTCCTCTTTCTGACTTACCTCACTCTGTGTAACAGGCTCTAGGTCCTTCCACCACACTACAAATGACTCAATGTCGTTTCTTTTTATGGCTGAGTAATAGTCCATTGTGTATATGTGCCACATCTTCTTTATCCATTCATCTGTTGATAGACATTTAGGTTGCTTCCATGTGCTGACAATTGTAAATACAGCTGCAATGAACATTGTGGTACATGACTCTTTTTGAATTATGGTTTTCTCACAATATATGCCCAGTAGTGGGATTGCTTGGTCGTATGGTGGTTCTATTTTTAGATTTTTAAGGAACCTCCATAAAGTTCTCCATAGTGGTTTTATCAATATACATTCCTACCAAAACTGCAAGAGGGTTCCCTTTTCGCCCAACCATCTCCAGCATTTATTGTTTATAGATTTTTTGATGTTGGCCATTCTGACTGGTGTGAGGTGATACATCATTGTAGTTTTGATTTGCATTTCTCTAATGATTAGTGATGTTGAGCATCCTTTCATGTGTTTGTTGGCAATCTGTGTATCCCCTTTGGAGAAATGTCTATTTAGGTCTTCTGCCCATTTTTGGACTGGGTTGTTTGATTTTTTGACATTGAGCTGCATGACCTGCGTGTATATTTTGGAGATTAATGCTTTGACAGTTCTTTCATTTGCAAATATTTTCTCCCATCCTCAGGGTTGTCTCTTCGTCTTGTTTATGGTTTCCTTTGCTGTGCAAAAGCTTTTAAGTTTCATTAGGTCCCATTCGTTTATTTTTGCTTTTATTTCCCTTTCTCTAGGAGGTGAGTCAAAAAGGATCTTGCTGTGATTTATGTCATACAGTGTTCTCCCTATCTTTTCCTCTAAGAGTTTTATACTGTATGCCCTTACATTTAGGTCTTTCATCCATTTTGAGTTTCTTTTTGTGTATGGTGTTAGGGAGTGTTCTAATTTCATTCTTTTACATGTAGCTGTCCAGTTTTCCCAGCACCACTTATTGAAGAGGCTATCTTTTCTCCACTGTATAGCCTTGCCTCCTTTATCAAAGATAAGGTGACCATATGTGTGTGGGTTATCTCTGGGCTTTCTAACCTGTCCCATTGATCTGTATTTCTGTTTTTGTGACAGTACCATACTGTCTTGATTACTGTAGCTTGTAGTATAGTCTGAAGTCAGGGAGACTGATTCCTTCAGCTCTGTTTTTCTTTCTCAAGATTGCTTTGGGTATTCAGGATCTTTTGTGTTTCCATATAAATTGTGAAATTTTTTGTTCTAGTTCTGCGAAAACTGCCAGTGGTAGTTTGATAGGGATTGCATTGAATCTGTAGATTGCTTTGGGTAGTATAGTCATTTTCACAATGTTGATTCTTCCAATCCAAGACCATGGTATATCTCTCCATCTGTTAGTATCATCTTTAATTTCTTTCATCAGTGTCTTATAGTTTTCTGCATACAGATCTTTTGTCTCCTTAGGTAGGTTTATTCCTAGGTATTTTATTCTTTTTGTTGCAATGGTAAATGGGAGTGTTTCCTTAATTTCTCTTTCAGATTTTTCATCATTAGTGTATCGGAATGCAAGAGATTTCTGTGCATTAATTTTGTATCCTGCTACTTTACCAAATTCATTGATTAGCTCTAGTAGTTTTCTGGTAGCATCTTTAGGACTCTCTATGTATAGCATCATGTTATCTGCAAACAGTGATGGTTTTATTTCTTTTCCGATTTGGATTCCTTTTATTTCTTTTTCCTCTCTGATTGCTGTGGCTAAAACTTCCCAAACTATGTTGAATAATAGTGGTGAGAGTGGGCAGCCTTGTCTTGTTCCTGATCTTAGTGCAAGTGGTTTTAATTTTTCACCATTGAGAATGATGTTGGCTGTGCGTTTGTCATATATGGCCGTTATTATGTTGAGGTAAGTTCCCTCTATGACTACTTTCTGTAGGGTTTTTATCATAAATCAGTGTCGAATTTTGTCAAAAGCTTTTTCTGCATCTATTGAGATGATCATATGGTTTTTCTCCTTCAATTTGTTAACATGGATTATCACATTGATTGATTTCTGTATATTGAAGAATCCTTGCATTACTGGGATAAACCCCACTTGATCATAGTGTATGATCCTTTTAATGTGCTGCTGGATTCTGATTGCTAGTATTTTGTTGAGGATATTTGCATCTATGTTCATCAGTGATATTGGCCTATAGTTTTCTTTTTTTTGTGACATCTTTGTCTGGTTTTGGTGTCAGGGTGATGGTGGCCCCATAGGATGAGCGTGGGAGTGTTCCTCCCTCTGCTATATTTTGGAAGATTTTGAGAAGGATAGCTGTTAGCTCTTCTCTAAATGTTTGATAGAATTTACCTGTGAAGCCATCTGGTCCTGGGTTTTTGTTTGTTGGAAGATTTTTAATCACAGGTTCAATTTCAGTGCTCGTGATTGGTCTGTTTATATCTTCTATTTCTTCCTGGTTCAGTCTCGGAAGGTTGTGCTTTTCTAAGAATTTGTCCATTTCTTCCAGGTTGTCCATTTTATTGGCATAGAGTTGCTTGTAGTAATCACTCATGATCCTTTGTATTTCTGCAGTGTCAGTCATGACTTCTCCTTTTTCATTTCTAATTCTATTGATTTGAGTCTTCTCCCATTTTTTCTTCATGAGCCTGGAGAATGGTTTATCAATTTTATTTATCTTCTCCAAGAACCAGGTTTTAGTTTTATTGATCTTTGCTTTCATTTCCTTCATTTCTTTTTCATTTATTTCTGATCTGATCTTCATGATTTCTTTCCTTCTGCTAACTTTGGGGGTTTTTTGTTCTTCTTTCTCTAATTGCTTTAGGTGTAAGGTTACGTTGTTTATTTGAGATGTTTCTTGTTTCTTGAGGTAGGATTCTATTGCTATAAACTTCCCTCTTAGAACGGCTTTTGCTGCATCCCATAGGTTTTGGGCCGTCGTGTTTTCATTATCATTTGTTTCTAGGCGTTTTTTGATTTCCTCTTTGATTTCTGCAGTGATCTCTTGGTTATTTAGTAGTGTATTGTTTACCCTCCATGTGTTTGTACATTTTACAGATTTTTTCCTGTAATTGATATCTAGTCGCATAGCTTTGTGGTCAGAAAAGATACTTGATATGATTTCAGTTTTGTTAAATTTACCAAGGCTTGATTTGTGACCCAAAATATGATCTCTCCTGGAGAATATTCCCTGAGTGCTTGAGAAGAAAGTGTATTCTGTTGTTTTTGGATGGAATGTCATATAAATATCAATTAAGTCCATCTTGTTTAATGTATCATTTAAAGGTTGTGTTTCCTTATTTATTTTCATTTTAGATGCTCTGTTCATTGGTGAAAGTGAGGTATTACTGTTCCCTACTATGATTGTGTTACTGTCAATTTCCCCTTGTATGGTTGTTAGCATTTGCCTTATGTATTGAGGTGCTCCTGTCTTGGGTGCATAAATGTGTACAACTGTTATATCTTATTCTTGGATTGATCCCTTGATCATTATGTCATGTCCTTCTTCGTCTCTTGTAATAGACTTTATTTTAAAGTCTACTTTGTCTGTTATGAGAATTGCTACTCCAGCTTTCTTTTGATTTCCATTTGCATGGAATATCTTTTTCCATCCCCTCACTTGCAGTCTGTACGTGTCCCTAGGTCTGAAGTGGGTCTCTTGTAGACAGCATATATACAGGTCTTGTTTTTGCATCCATTCAGCCAGTCTATGTCTTTTGGTTGGAGCATTGAATCCATTTACATTTAAGGTAGTTATCGATATGTATGTTCCTATTACCATTTTCTTAATTGTTTGGGGTTTGTTATTGTAGGTCTTTTCCTTCTCTTGTGTTTCCTACATAGAGAGCTTGCTTTAGCATTTGTCGTAAAGCTGGTTTGGTGGTGCTGATTTTTCTTAGCTTTTGCTTGTCTGTAAAGATTTTAATTTCTTTGTCGAATCTGAATGAGATCCTTGCTGGGTAGAGTAATCTTGGTTGTAGATTTTTTCCTTTCATCACTTTAAATATGTCCTGCCACTCCCTTCTGGCTTGCAGAGTTTCTGCTGAAAGGTCAGCTGTTAACCTTATAGGGATTCCCTTGTACGTTATTTGTTGCTTTTCCCTTGCTGCTTTTAATATTTTTTCTTTGTATTTAATTTTTGATAGTTTGATTAATCTGTGTCTTGGCATGTTTCTCCTTGGGTTTACCCTGTATGGGACTCTGTGTTTCCTGGACTTTACTATTTCCTTTCCCATATGAGGGACGTTTTCAACTATAAACTCTTCAAATATTTTCTCAGTCCCTTTCTTTTTCTCTTCTTCTTCTGGGACCCCTATAATTCGAATGTCATTGCATTTAATGTTGTCCAAAGGTCTCTGAGATTGTCCTCAATTCTTTTCATTCTTTATTCTTTATTCTGCTCTGTGGTAGTTATTTCCACTATTTTATCTTCCAGGTCACTTACCTCTTCTTCTGCCTCAGTTATTCTGCTATTGATTCAGTCTAGAGAATTTTTAATTTCATTTATTGTGTTGTTCATCATTGTTTGTTTGCTCTTTAGTTCTTCTAGGTCCTTGTTAAACATTTCTTCTATTTTCTCCATTCTATTTCCAAGATTTTGGATCATCTTTACTATCATTACTTTGATTTTTTTTTTCAGGTAGACTGCCTATTTCCTCTTCATTTGTTTGGTCTGGTGGGTTTTTACCTTGCTCCTTCATCTGCTGTGTATTTTTCTGTCTTCTCATTTTGCTTAACTTACTGTGTTTGGGGTCTCCTTTTTCCAGGGTGCAGGTTCGTAGTTCCCATTGTTTTTGGTTTTTGCGCCCCGTGGGTAAGGTTGGTTTAGTGGGTTGTGTAGGCTACCTGGTGGAGGGGACTGGTGCCTGTGTTCTGGTGGGTGAGGCTGGATTTTGTCTTTTTGGTGGGCAGGACCACGTCCGGTGGTGTGTTTTGGGATGTCTGTGACCTTATTATGATTTTAAGCAGCCTCTCTGCTAATGGGTGGGTTTGTATTCCTGTCTTGCTAGTTGTTTGGCATAGGGTGTCCAGCACTGTAGCTTGCTGGTCGTAGAGTAGAGCTGGGTCTTAGCGTGAGTTGGAGATCTCTGGGAGAGGTTTCACCTTTTGATATTACATGGGGCCAAGAGGTCTCTGGTGGACGAATGTCCTGAACTCAGCTCCCCACCTCAGAAGCTCAGGCCTGACACCCGGCCAGAGCACCAAGACCCTGTCAGCCACATGGCTCAGAATAAAAGGGAGAAAAAGAAAGAAAGAAAATATAAAATAAAATAAAGTAATTAAAATTTAAAAACATTTTAATATTATTAAAAATAAAAAAGTAATTTAAAAAAATGAAAGAAAGAAAGAAGAGAGCACCCAAACCAGAAAACAAATCCACCTATGATAACAAGTGCTAAAAACTATGCTAAGAAAAAAAAAAAACGGACCAACAAAACCCTAGGACAAATGGTAAAAGCGAAGCTATGCAGACAAAATCACACAAAGAGGCATACACATACACACTCACAACAAGAGAAAAAGGAAAAAATATATATATATTTAAAAAAAAGAGAGCAACCAAATCAATTAAACAAATCTACCAATGATAATAAGCTCTAAATACTAAACTAAGATAAACACGAAACCAGAAACAAATTAGATGCAGAAAGCAAACCCCAAGTCTACAGTTGCTACCAAAGTCCACTGCCTCAATTTTGGGATGATTTGTTGTCTATTCAGGTATTCCACAGATGCAGGGTACATCAAGTTGATTGTGGAGATTTAATCCGCTGCTCCTGAGGCTTCTGGAAGAGATTTCCCTTTCTCTTCTTTGTTCGCACAGCTCCTGAGGTTCAGCTTTGGATTTGGCCCTGCCTCTGCGTGTAGGTCACCTAAGGGCGTTTGTTTCCCGCCCAGACAGGACAGGGTTAAATTAGCAGCTGATTAGGGGGCTCTGGCTCACTCAGGCTGGGGGGGGGAGGGAAGGGTACGGTATGCGGGCGAGCCTGTGGTGGCAGAGGCTGGCATGACGTTGCAACATCCTGAGACACGCCGTGTGTTCTCCTGGGGAAGTTGTCCCTGGATTACAGTACCCTGGCAGTGGTGGGCTGCACAGGCTGCCGGGAGGGGGGTGCTTGCACACAGGCTTCTTGGTGGCTACAGCAGCAGCCTTAGCATTTCATGCCCATCTCTGGTGTCCGCACTGATATCTGTGGCTTGCGCCCATCTCTGGAGCTCGTTTAGGCGGGGCTCTGAATCCCTTCTCCTCGCGCACCCTGAAATAATGGTCTCTTGCCTCTTAGGCAGGTCCAGACTTTTTCCCAGACTCCCTCCTGGCTAGCTGTGGCACACTAGCCCCCTTTAGGCTGTGTTCACACAGCCAACCCTAGTCCTCTCCCTGAGGTCTGACCTCTGAAGCTCTGAGCCTCAGCTCCCAGCCCCCACCTGCCCCTGCAGGTGAGCAGACAAGTCTCTCAGGCTGGTGAGTGCTGGTTGGCACCGATCCTCTGTGCGGGAATCTGTCAGCTTTGCCTTCTGCACCCCTGTTGCTGCGCTCTCCTCCATGGCTCCGAAGCTTCACCCCACCCACCATCTGTCTCTGCCAGTGAAGGGACTGCCCAGTGTGTGGAAACCTTTCCTCCTTCACAGCTCCCTCCCAGAGGTGCAGGTCCCTTCCCTATTCTTTTGTCTCTGTTTTTTCTTTTTTCTTTTGCCCTACCCAGGTACGTGGGGAGTTTCTTGCCTTTCGGGAGGTCTGAGGTCTTCTGCCAGCGTTCAGTAGGTGTTCTGTAGGAGTTGTTCCACATCTAGATGTACTTCTGATGTATTTGTGGGGAGGAAGGTGATCTCCACTTCTTACTCCTCTGCCATCTTAAACCACATTCTCTATGTCTTTTTTTTTCTTTTTTTCTTTTATTTTTATACTTTTCTTTTATTTATTTATTTTCTTTCTTTCTTTCTTTTTTTTTGGCTGTGTCAGTTCTTAGTTGTGGCACATAGGGTCTTCGTTGAGGCCTGCAGGATCTTTTGTTGTGGCGTGGGCTCTTCACTATGGCGGGCAGGCTGCTCTCTAGTTGTGGCATGTGGGTTTTCTCTCTCTAGTTGTGGCACATGGGGTCCAGAGCGTGTGGGCTCTGTAGTTTGCCGCATGCAGGCTCTCTCGTTGAGGCACGCAAGCTCAGTAGTTGTGGCACGTGGGCTTAGTTGCCCCATGGCATGTGGGATCTTAGTCCCCTGACCAGAGATCAAACCCGCTTCCCCTGCATTGGAAGGCAGATTCTTTAGCTCTGCCACTAGATCACCATGGATGTCCCCTCATGTCTTTTTATAGCTTGATAGCTCTTTTCTTTTCAGCACTGAGTAATATTCCACTTTCTGGTCATACATAGTTTATTTATCCATTCTCCTACTGATGGACTGATGTTGGTTTTTTTCCAAGTTTCAGCAATGATGAATAAAGCTGCTGTTCACATCCATGTGCAGGTTTTTGTGTAGACATAAAATTTTAACTCCTTTGTGTAAAAACCAAGAAGCACGATTGCTGGATCTTATAGAAGGTAGATGTTTAGTTTTGTAGGAAACCACCAAACTGTGCCCCAAAGGGGCTGTACCATTTTGCATTCCCACCAATAATAAGTGAGAGTAGCTGTTGTGCCACATCCTCGCCAGCATTTGGGGTTGCCAGTGATCTGGATTTTGGCCATTCTGATTGCTGTGTAGTAGTATCTCATTGTTGTTTTATTGGGCATTTCCCTGATGACATATGATGTACAGCATCTTTTAATATGTTTATTTGTGCACTGTATATCTTCTTTGGTTAGGTATCTGTCATAAAAGTGGCTTTTTAATTAAACTTAAAATAATTAATGCAATATTAAATATGCAACGCAATAAGCAAAATCCTTCCCTTGCCACCTATCCATAAAGTCATCTCTCTAAGCCAAAACAACTCTGGAAAGGGAGAACAAAGTTAGAGAGTGAACACATACTGTTTTCAAGACTTATTATAAAGGTACAATAGTCAAGACAATGCGGTATTGCATAAAAATAGACACAGGGAGAAAAAGAGTCTGTTCAACAAGTAGTGGTAGAATAATTGATATTCAGAGGCAAAAAATAATCCCACTTTGGTGTATATATTGTATAATAAATAGGCAAAATACAGTATATACTATGTGATTCCATTTATATAAATCTAGGAAATGCAAACTAAACTGTAATGACCAAAAGCAGAGCAGCCATTTCCTGGGGAGTGGGTAATGAGGAACAGTAGAAACAAAGGATTACCAAGGGGCATGAGGAAACTTTGGGGGTGAAGTTTCACTGTCTTGATTGTGGTGATGATTTCACAAGTGTATGCATATATCAAAACTCGTCAAATTGTATACTTTAAATGCAGTTTGTTATATGACAATTATACTTCAATAAAGCTGTTTTTTAAAAAGCAAACAAAACCTAAAATTATCATATTAAGTGAAGTAAGTCAGAGAAAGACAAATATCATATGATATCACTTATATGTGTAATCTAAAAAATGATATAAATGAGATGGCCAAAAAGCACATGAAAATATGCTCAACATCACTAATTATTAGAGAAATGCAAATCAAAACTACAATGAGGTATCACCTCACACCAGTCAGAATGACCATTATCAAAAAACCTGCAAACAATAAATGCTGGAGAGGGTATGGAGAAAAGGGAACCCTCCTACACTGTTGGTGGGAATATAAATTGGTACAGCCACTATGGAGAACGGTATGGAGGTTCTTTAAAAAACTAAAAATAGAACTACCATATGTCCCAGCAATCCCACTCTTGGGTATATAACTGGAGAAAATCATAATTCAAAAAGATGCATGCACCCCAATGTTCATTGCAGAACTATTTACAATAGCCAGGACATGGAAGCAATCTAAATGTCCATCAACAGAGGAATGGATAAAGAAGATGTGGTACATATATATATAATGGAATATTACACAGACATAAAAAAGAATGAAATAACGCCATTTGTAGTAACATGGATGGACCCAGAGATTATCATACTAAGTGAAGTAAGTCAGGGAGAGAAAGACAAATATCATATGATATTGCTCGTATGTGGAATCTAAAAAAAGGTACAAATAAACTTATTTACAAAACAGAAGTAGAGTCACAGATATACAAAACAAACATATGGTTACCAGGGGATGGGGGGGAGGGATAAACTGGGAAATTGGGGATGACATATACACAGTACTATATATAAAATAGATAACTGATAAGAACCTGCTGTATAGCACAGTGAACTCTACTCAATACTGTTTAATGGCCTATATGGGAAAAGAATCTAAAAAAAGAGTGGATATATGTATCTGTATAACATTCACTTCACTGTACACCTGAAACTAACACAACATTGTAAATCAACTGTACTCCAATAAAAATTTTTTTTAAATTATAACCAACTGTATAGCACAGGGAACTATATTCAATATCCTGAGATAAACCATAATGGAAAAGAATATTAAAAACAGAATGTATATATATATGTATAGCTGAATCACCTTACCATAGAGCAGAAATTAACACATTGTAAATCCACTATACTTCAATAAAAATTATAACCAAAAAAAGATACAAATGATACAGTTATATACATATATATATATGTATATAACTGAATCACTTTGCTGTACATCTGAAACTAATACAACACTGTGAACTAACTATACTTCAATTAAAAAATGGTTAAAAAGTCAAACAAAAAAATCATTATTTAAGAAAAGTACCTGTTTCCTTACCTAAAAAAAAAAGTAGATAAGGAAGATGGGAAGATGTCCACAGCATATTGCTAAGTGTGAAAGCAAGGTTCAGAGCCATGCTACTGCTAGTAATAGCAAACTCATAAAGCATTTATTTGTGGCAGATACTCTTCTAAATGCTTTTTTGTAATAATTCATTTATTCTTGCTAATATTCATGTAAGGTGGCATTATTACTTTACACTTTTGCAGACAAAGGAACTGAGGCCTGTCTCAGTCATACAGCTAATAACTTGCGGATGAGGGTTGCTTCATCCAGCAGTCAGGTCCTAGTCTGCGCTCTTAACTGCTAACTTGACTGCAAGATCCTACTTGCATAAAATAACTGTGCCTGTAAGGGCAGATGTATGTAGATTAGGGAAGGAGAGTGAAATATGGAAAAGGCACTGTTGAAAGGGAATTTTATTCTTTCATGTAAATACTACGATCTTGTTTGAATTTTTACAGCAATCAGTCCTGTGTCAGTTAGGAAGCAGATGCTGAGAAGCCAGAAATGCAAGTGGTTTATTGGGAGGTAACACTTATGAACGATAAAGCGGAAGCAAGACTGGGCAGGGAGAGCCTCAGACTATCAAATAGATGGGCTTAAATCTAAGCCAACAGTGGAGAGCTCTGAAGTGAAGACTGCCTACTCAGTCTCATGTTGAGTAGAAATGGCCAAGCCCTGGTAGTCCCATCATGTTCGGTCATGGGCTGTGGACCACTTGGAAAAGTGAGTCCTCAGCTTGAAAAAAAGCCCAAAAGGATCCTGAAGGCACTGCAGAGAAAGGCTGTCAACTGCCAGCACTGTGGAGCAGAACAAGCTCTCTCTTTAAAGAGATCCGAACAGCTCTCCTCCTTGGCTGCCACACCACCAAATGGGAAGAATACATTTTCTTACAAAGTTCGTAAGTGTACAGTGTTTCCCAGAACTGCTTGGGAGACAAATGGAAGACCTGCAATGATGATAAAGCATTGCAGATCTCAGTGAAATAGAAATGAGCAAAGATACCCATTAGACAAACTACTCCAACTATTGATAAGAAGGTTTGGAGGAATATCCATTTCTTTAGTATGTTTTTTTCCACCCTGTGGAGAAGAAAAAACAAGTGCCCAAGTATACTGAACCTTCTCCAAAAGAAACTGCTTCTTTATACCTGCCCAGTGTGGAAGACAATTCAACCACTCCCTCTAAACACATTCTCCTCAAGAAGGTCTTACACTCTGTTTGATAATACTATGTGAGATAGAACTCCTATACTAGTATTCATTTATTATTATATTTATTATTGTTGTCGTTGTTGTTACAGCATTTAGCAGGTTCCATGCAAGGCAGAACAAGTCAAGGTGGAATCTAAAGTCATCATTGCAAAAGATTCCACTTTTATTTTCAAATTCAATTGAGTGAGATATGCAAGTAAACATGCTCAAAAAGGGAAATACATTTGTTATCCCTAATACTTTCCCAATCAAGGAAAAGGGAATAAATCTCCAGAATACTGAGTGAAAAGGACATGGTGAAATATCTTGGCCGGTCTCTCCTGCCAAGTAAAGAGGTCTCCAAGTATAGAGGTTGCATTACTGAGCCATATGAATAATTAAGCAAGCACTTGCCACCTGCAGGAAACAGAAAATGAAGGATAATATCAAGTACCTCTCAACTCTAACTGCAAAAAAAAAATCATTTTCCCTGGAAATCAGTGGTTCCAACCTGATAAAACTGACACAAAATTATTAATTCCCTATATTTTACAAATTGAGACATAGCGCTTTTCAAAAGTTTATCTGCTCATCTTTGATGGTTATACATTCTTCCCTATGTTCTCTCTTTTTTTTTCTCTATGTTTTTCTCTTTTTTTTTTCAGTCAACTTCCTCAGCACACACACACAACACACAACAATATTTTAAGCTTGTAGTATGATTATAGAAATAGATTGTGAATCAGAAGAACAAGGTTTGATACTCATATCTGCCACTGAGTATTCTGTCTTGTTAATTTTTCATTTAAATTAATTTTGACACAATTTTCTCAAATGCCCAAGTAATGACTAAAATATAAATATTCAAACAAAGATACACTTTCTGTATTCTGCCTCCAAAGTACCAGCCACAGTCTCTCTGTTCAAGTAGTGTTTCATCTATGAAAAAGCAAGAACAAACATAAAATCTATGGAAAAATACTAAGGAAAAGGAAAACATCCAATTAGGAATTATGAGCCCCTTGCCTGTATATATGCAATGGCTATAGCCAGACAGCAGTTTGAAATACCTGCTTAAGATGAATCTGATTGAGCACACATCAAAAGACAAAGCAAAAATTCAACACTGTGACTCAGATAACATTTAAAACTAAGTACCCTTCATTGAGCTTTTTGCTGTGTCTCAGATTCTGTGCTAAGACTTTACTGACATTATTCCATTTAAATAACAATGTTAAGAAGTAGATATTAAAATCCCCATTCTAGAGATGAGAAAAATCAAAACCTAAAGCAGTAAATACCTTACACAGTAAAAGTTCCAGAATTCAAAGCAGCTTTGTTTTATTCCTAAACCTGTACTACAGTGACTCCATATAAAACAAAGGAACACTGTCATTGGCCCGCAAACATTCATGTGCATCAAAATCACCTGAAAGACCTGTTAAAACAGACTGCCGAGCCCACCCTCAAAGTTTCTGATTCAGTAGGTGGTGCAGCTGGAGAATTTGCATTTCTATCCAGTTCCTAGAAGATGCTGATGCTGTTAGTCTAGACACTACATTTTGAGATGCACTGTTCTAAACCAATGGTTTCCAGACCTCTAGATTTCAGATAGTAAAAAAAAAAAATTTAATAAAGTTTGACAGATCACCAAACTTTATTATACTAAGTTGCTACATAAATACACACACCAAAACAAAACAAAACAAAAACCTACATTCTAGTATCTCTATATTTTTTTTTTTAATTAAGGCATAATTTACATATTGGAAAATTGACACTTCAAGTTTTGACAAACATATAGTCATGTAACAGCACTACAATCAAGATATAGAGGGCTTCCCTGGTAGTGCAGTGGTTGAGAATTTGCCTGCCAATGCAGGGGACACGGGTTCGAGCCCTGGTCTGGGAAGATCCCACATGCCGCGGAGCAACTAGGCCCGTGAGCCACAACTACTGAGCCTGCGCGTCTGGAGCCTGTGCTCCGCAACAAGAGAGGCCACTATAGTGAGAGGCCCGCGCACCGCGATGAAGAGTGGCCCCCGCTTGCCGCAACTAGAGAAAGCCCTTGCACAGAAACGAAGACCCAACACAGCCAAAAATAAATAAATAAATAAATAAATAAAGGAATTCCTAAAAAAAAAAAAAAAGATATAGAATAGTTTCTTCATTCCAAAGAATACCCCTGTGCTTCATTGTAATAAACCCCTCTCTCACCCCCAGCCCCTGGCAACGACAGATATGTTTTCTGTTTCTATAGTTTTACCTTTTCCACAATGTCATACAACTGGAATCATACAGTATGGAGCCATTTAAGTTTGGCTTCTCTTCCTTAGTATAATGAATTTGAGATTCATCTAGTTTGTTTTGTGTAATTTGTATACTGGTATACAGTCTAGGAATACAGGTATTCCCCGCATTTTGAAAGTTCGCTTTACACCTCTTCCCTATTACAAAAAAACCTACATTAGCATCTATTTTCGTTAACCAAAAGAAATTCAAAAAAGAATTCTGCTTTTACAGAAAGAGGTGGAAAGCATATATAGTGTTCAGCGTTTGTCTTGCAGCAAGGCATTACAGAGGCGGCGTGTGCCCCGAGCAGGGAGTGGCCCTCCCAGGCTCCTCCCCCAGAACTACACACAGCATCTCTGCATCAAGCCGCTGTAGCTTTGAACTGTGTCTGTGAGCCTCTAAGCTTTATCTCAATTTATTTTGTGTATCCGTTAGTAAGATGTATCCTAAGGTAATTGCTTCTTCTCTTTATACTATTTTGACTGTCTTACAGAAGGTTCCATAGGAACTCTCTAGTTTCGAATAGCAGGAAAAGCTGTATTCCATTGTATGGATATGTCAGTTCGTTTAGTCCCCAGTTGAAGAGTATTTGGGTTGTTTCTAGGTTAGAGTAATTATGATAACAGCTGTTATAAACATTCACATACATGTTTTTATGTATGGATTAGGAATGGGATAGCTGAATGATATGGTAAGGGTAATTTGAGCTATACAAGAAACTCCCGAACCATTATCCAAGATGGTTGCATCATTTTAAATTCCCACCAGCAATAGAGTTGTTCCACATACTCACCAAGACTTAAGATTGTCAGTTGTTTTGCTTGTTTTTAACCTTAGCCATTCTAATAAGTGCATAATGAGATCTGACTGTAGTTATAATCTGTACTTCCCTAATGAATAATGATGTTGAGCATCTTTTTGTGTCTTCAAAACTTGTTCTTCTTTTTCAAAGTTGTTTGTCTATTCTAGTTCTTTTGTTTTTCTAGAATCAGCTTGTTAATTTCTATTAAAGGTCCTGCAGGGATTCTGAATGTCATTAAACTGACTCTAATGATCAATTAAGGTATGAACAAAATTGGTTCTCCCAGTCCACAAATATGGCATAGCTCTCCTTGATTTCTTTCATCAGTATTTTTTTGTTCTCAGCATGCAAATCTTGAACATATTTTGTAAAATCTATACCTAAATGTTCCATTTTTTGGTGCTATTGTAATGATACTTCTAAAATTTCAATTTCTAATTTTTCATTGCTAGTATATCAATAATTTAATTTTCAAAGATGTTTTAGTGCTGAAAGTGAGAAAGGTGTACAGTAGTGTCAATAAATATTTTTGGTTTAGTGAATAAATTAATAAGAAAGTAAAATGAGGGAAAAACACAATAAGGAGCTTCAGGTTCTAGACAATGGGGTAAACCTAAGGACCAAGAGGTCTAAATTCCATCCTGATGTCATTCAGCTATCCTCTGGAGCTTCTCTCATGTTTCCTAGACCTTCAGATATGTGCCTCCTTCTTGACAGTCACGTCTCAAATTACATGCAACTCAGCCCAATCTCAGCCCCACCCCTTATCATTTTCTGTCAATCCACCCTGTTTTTGTTTTTTCCTAACCCTTTTTATTGCTTGACCTTTGCTTTTTATTGACTTACTTGAATATTTTTGGTCTTCCCTCATTAGTTTTGTTTACTGCTATATCAAAGTACTAAGAATGATGTCTGACACATAGAAGGCATCAGGGTGTGTTTATTGAATGAAAGAAGGAACGAAGGCTTAGATACAAGAATGAGCTGCAAAAATAACCATTTTTAAACATAACAAAAAAATAAAATGCACTTAAAAGAGCAAAAAAAAATCAAGTACTAGAAATAATTTTTTTAAGTGTGCAAGACCTTCATGGAAGAAATAGAAAATATTTATTGCAGAACATAAAAGAAGTCCTGAATAAACACCATATTTATGATTGAGAAACTCAAAGTCACAAACTATATTAATTTTCCCTAAATAAAATTATAAATGCATGTGCTTCCCAAGTCACCAGGGTGAGGGGAGTGAGGGAAGTGAGGGCCTTCACAAGAGTGCAAATTTAAAAGGACACCAAAAAACTCAGTAGTCAAGATCAATAACATTTTAATGCAATGTTTCTTAAAAATCAAAATTAATCAAAAAATTAGTAATTAACAAAGTGTACAAATTTTCAAGAAAGGATGAAAGACAGGATCAGCCTTGACTTTCCATTTTGCCTCTGCCTCCAATACAGCTTGACATTGGAACTATTACTGATAGGATCTTTATTTAAAAAATTTAATATTTTGTTATCAGGTACTTTCAGCATTCATTTTTATTTCTAAAATATTATTTATCTTGATTATTGAGCTTTTTGGGAACCCCCTTATATTTTGCTCTTTAGATAAATGCATCACTTGACTCACCCTCATTTTGACTAAAAAAAATTCTACGAAAATTACATAGGATTTTTATTTATCAAACTGATTCTGAAGTTTATATACAAGAATACAGATCTGAGAATAGTCAAAAGGCACCGATATCTAACTAGGCAATCCTTGGAAAACCTACTAATTTGTTATCATCACAGGTCAGGGCATAACCCTCATTCACCTCAAGAAGGACAGAGATGAGGCAGAGTAGCTGCAGAGTGTTGCCAAGAGAACCGGACAGGAGCAGCAGGGGCTAGAGAAGGAATCTGAAGCAGCTTTTGCTAAAAGATGCCTCCAAGTGTCCATACAGAGCACACCTATGACCCAGAAGAGCACCCGGAAACAGAGTAACAGAGTGGATGGAGGACTTGGAGGGAGGGCCTGGAGTCCCCGCTCACTAGGTGGTGTCAAGAAGACATAGGATATCTTTAAAACACTCCAGGTACAAAAATGTATGTTCAGGGAGCAGTTGAGAAGAATCACCAACCAGATTTACAGTACATGCCCCTCACCAATCTCCATGTATACACCCTTGCTATGTGGTGGCTTTGGATGGCCCCTTGGATTTGACTCACTTTGATTTCTTGACTCCTACCCTGGATTCACCCCTGTTGCCATGATAGCTTGGGTCATGGGTTCATCCCTTTTGACTTTCAGACTTCCCCCGTCCTCCTGGCACCTTACCTGGCAATTATTACTCTGCCCACATCCTTAATCCCACCCCACCCCACCATCTCCCAATTGGCTTCCCAGTTATAATCTTCACCCATTCCTACTTCTAGTTCCTTATGAATAGTCACATGCAGGGCTGTGTGGTCCAAGGAGGAAGAACCAAATGTATTTTCCTATCCACGAAGTGAAGTATAAAAATCAATTAACAGAAAAAGAGAGACTCTTTTTATCATGGAAATTAAGCTACTACTAAAAAAAAATTGATTAAAGCTGAACTAAAATTTTGGGGAAAAAAAGATAGAGCAATTTTATCTGCTGTTAAATTGAATACAAATTTTAAAAGGGATGCTGGGATACAGAATTTCTCCTGATTACTTTATCAGCACCTAATGCTAATACATTTCTGAGAGGCAACCATGTGCAGCAAGTATACAATTCATCACAAAACTGAACAAAGAGAAGTGTCTACAGTCAAAGGATTTTTTTCCCTCTCATTTGGCCCTCTCTAAAGCCTCTTGTAAACATGAGAAAGACAAGCTGACTATGCCTTTTCTACCATCAGACGAACCCCCTGGTTTTCTGAAGTGTAGCAGCATCTCTGTCTTAACAAAACAAAGCTCTTACGGTGTGAAACTGAAGCCAGGTCAGTGAAAACTGACATGGTTAGCACACTCATTACTGCCCACATCTGGAAACAACATGGTAAAAAAGAACATTCGCTGAGGCCAACTAACCCTCTCAGCAGTACACATTTCCTATCTTCCCCAAAGCATTAATAATCTCATTTATCACTTATTAGACATTTATTTCTGGTAGATTCCTTTCTAATTAAATTCACCTTACCAAACCAGTAGTAGTTTAAGAAATGCAAGTTATATAATGAGTGCAGTTACAAAGATAGTGTCCAGAGAAATTTATTTTTCTAGTGTTAATTTTTGGCTTAACATAAATTACTAGCACAAGCCCTATAACAGTGCCACACCTAAGTGTGCTGGATGCTTTATGATGCCTTATTTGTGATGTCCTGAATACATTCTAGAGCTTATTATATTTTTCCCTATTTCTGACCCCCAAAAGATGGATTTTTATATATTTTCCTCTTTGTACTGTTTCATTTGCTTGATATTATCAACAGGAAAATGAGACTGCATTCTATAGGTCATTGTTTCCTTTATTTCTTATAATCCATTCAAGGCAGATTACCCATATATTTTCAATTAGTAATACCAGAATCACAGGGCAAGAGGTAAGATTGTTTATGTAGCAACTGGGCTGGGAATACTAACAAGCTTGGCACATCAATCATGGCAACATCCTGTAATTCCAAAGTTCACCATGAAATTTGCATTGCATTTTGTCATTCCTTTTAAATGTGTGTCTTTGTCAAAGCAAGCGATGCAACTTTTTATTTCATTCTATTAGTAATCCTTAAAAACCAAAAATTAAAGTCAATGCCAAACCATAGCTTTATCAGTATGCTAAATTTCCCAGTGACATAACATATTTTTGGCTCAAAACATTTTTCTTTCCTAATTTCTTTGTTTTTACTAATGCATCCTAAAATTGCATGCAGATACACTTTCTTAAAAAAGGTGCAAAAACTAGTCTCCTGGAAAGCATAGAATAATATTTTTGCTCTTTTATTGGATTCGCATTGACTAAGTAGCCATGGTAGCTCCAAACTGTGATGGGTGGTGGATAAAGCAATCTTCCATAAGAGTTTTAAATATTATTCAAATTTGGCAATATGACACAGATTTACTATCACAAATATGTAATTTTCAATTCAATTTAACTTCTGTCTTATAAATTCCATGCCTTACCAGATTAAATTAGCAACTTGGTACAGATTCTCATTCTTTTTTAGAACTTAAAGTTACAAATTCTTTTTCGTTTATAGTAAGGCAGATCAAATTTTCACAGATTATGGAGATAGTAATATGAGATTACTACATCCTATAGTGAAATATTAAAATATTATGAATACCTACTATGTGTTATGCTCAGTCCTAGGTATTGGAGCACACCACTTATAAACTAGACAAAAATCCTTCTTTTAAGACATTATAGTTCAGTTGAATGGGGGCAGAAAACAAATAAATAACATTTAACATACAGTGTGTTGTAAGGGGTTAAGTGCTATGAAAAAATAAATCAGGAAAAAGGAATAGGGTCTACAGGAAGCAGGACTTGTTGCATTTTTAAATAGGCCAGAGTAAGAATTACTGAGACAATACTTTTATGTTAAAACCTGTAGAATGCACAGAAGAAGCCATGCGTATCTCTGACGGGAAAGCACAGAGAACAGCAGGGCAATGGCTGTGAAGAGTATTTGGCAAGTTTGAGTACTAGCAAGTATGTCGAGGTGATTGGAACAGAATAAATAAAAAGAGAAGTAGTAGAAAGGAAAGTCAGAGAGATAAAAGGAGGAAGTGGTGGGCTTCTGTTATGACTCATCCTATTCTATATGGTGACACCCTCTGTAGTTGTGCACTTGTTCAGGGCAACCAACTCCTGGTGAGCTGGATTACATAGGGCTTGATGGGTCCCAAAATGACTTTGACTTTTACTCTGAGTAAAACGAAAAGACACTGGAAGATTTTGAGCCACATAGCAAAATGTTCAGACTTAAAATTTAGTAGGATTACACTGGCTGCCTAATTTCGTTTCTTAAAAATAAACAAAAAAGGGACTACAGAGGAAACTGGGAATCTTAATAGGAAGTTGTCGAAATAATCCAGGCAAGAGATGGTGATGGCTTAGATGAGACGAATAGAAATGGAGGCTGTGAGAAGATATTGGAACCTGATTATACTTTTCAAGATTTGCTGGTAGATTGACTAGAAGACAAGAGATAAATAGAAGAGGAAGGGACGGCTCCAAGATCTTTGGCCTGAGAACTAGAAGAGCAAGACTGTTGTTGACTGAAGTGGGAAAGATTGCCAGAAGAATGAGTTTCAAGGTGGAACGCTCTGAGCTCTTTTCAGACATATCAAGATGAGATGCCTATTAGGCATCCAAGTGAAGATGTAAAATAGACATCTGGACAATGATCTGGAATTAAGGAGAAGTCTGGAGTGAAAACATACATTTTAGAGAATACATTTATAAGAGAGAAGTTATTTAAGCCATAAGACTAGATAAAATTACCAAATGCATACTGAATGCACTGGTACAGGATCCAGAGGACCTGAGTTTTGGTTTCAGCTATGTGGTTTTGGACATCACTGAATTTCACTGTGGCTCTAGTTTCACATAGGTAAAATAAGAAGATTATTACCGCTTCTACATCATAAATGTATTGTGCAAAACAAATAAGATAGTATCTTCAAGTAAAACAAGTTAGAAAACATAAGTAATTATCTGAATAATTCAGGAATGAAAATATTTTAAGATAAAAATAAAGATAATTATATTAGTTTTTAAGTTATTGTCTGTTAGGTTCAAATCCAACTTCTATACTCTGCTTTCTCATTCTGCGGCAGAACTCTGCAAATCATACTTCTGCAAATGGGAGGTATTAGAGGAAGACCTCAAAAATGGAGGATAAACAAGGGGCCTACCTTTTCCCATTTGCTCATTTTTGGCTTCTTGTACGCCTCTTGTTTCTCTCAGCATCACCCCAGGCTTGCTTCTTCAGCCAAGCAACAGTGATTTGTTTCCGTAGCCTCAGTTGAATCTATTTTGCAGTGTTACCAACACTTGCAGAATCTGCCTATTATGTGCCCTCAGAGACCCTGGAAGAGCCAGCCATCATTCCCCTCCTCGGTGGGCTGAGTCCCAGCCTCATAGACCCCTCCTCTGAGCTTAGAGACATCAGCACCATCTGACAAGCCCCTCCAACTGTGAGGCCAGGATTTCAATATGATGGAGTCCCTTCTAAAATCATCCAAGTTTTAATCATTCTATCTTCTTTCCTTTCTTCTTCCAAAACTAGGAATGGTAGCTACTTCTTGCAATTGCTATTTCCATGATACCATCATGTTCTTTTTATGTCTTTTCTCAGTTCTAAATATCTAGTCAACAATTCTTTACGTTGAATTTCCTCCATTAAAGTAACTTGTACGGGGCTTCCCTGGTGGCGCAGTGGTTGAGAATCTGCCTGCTAGTGCAGGGGACACGGGTTCGAGCCCTGGTCTGGGAGGATCCCACATGCCGCGGAGTAACTGGCCCCGTGAGCCACAATTGCTGAGCCTGCGCGTCTGGAGCCTGTGCTCCGCAACAAGAAAGGCCGCGATAGTGAGAGGCCCGCGCACCGCGATGAAGAGTGGTCCCCACTTGCCACAACTAGAGAAAGCCCTCGCGCAGAAACGAGGACCCAACACAGCCATAAATAAATAAATAAATAAAAATTTAAAAAAAAAAAAAAAAAAAAAAAAAAAGTAACTTGTACGGTTTCTATCTCCTAATGAACCTTGACTGACACAATGCTATGGAGCCATTGGCATGAAGAGTGGATCTAAAATATTTTCAATAAAAACCTCACACAAAGGAAACACTTTTGAAGAATTGCAACTTATAATAGATCCTTAAAAATAAAATGCATATCCTTCATGAAAACCTAATAAAATAAAATAAAATAATTTTTAGAAATAAATCTACAAGGACAAAGTAATCAGGAGAAGAGACGCTAAACAGAAAATTTTGAAAAATTGGAAGCAGAAGGAAAAATGACAACTGACCTAGAAAACCTGAGAATACGAAAACCTAAGCCCCAAGGGAAGAAAAAGCACAGAAGCAAGCCAATTTGCACATTAGAACTAAAGAAATATTTCAGCAACTAGAGGCATGGGTACTTCTGAGCAATGAGTTCCCTGTGTTTTTTTTTTCCTCTCCTCATATATCCCAAACTGGGTGCTGAAGCAGCAGGCAACCTAGAAATAACAACAGGCACAGACAAATAATTCCCTTAAGGAAAGCCTTCCCAATCCAGCCAAAGATTCAGAAAAGGGGTAAACTATGAAGATTTTTTTAAATTACATAATAACCACTCTACTCCAGCCAGAAATATAGAAAAATGGTGACCCCTATCCACAGCTCTGCCATCAAAAGCCAAGTGAGGAAACTAGAATTCTCGCCTCACCAGGCTGTAATAAGTCACCCCAATTCTTCTGCCAGGGAGGTTCCAATGAAGGCTAAGAAAGGATACGGGACTTTTATCCCTAGTGAATGGTAATAAGGAGTCCCTCCTTGTGGAATCAATGGAGACCATGTGGGAAACCTGGTCTTCCACCCCCACCCATAGGTATTGACATCCCTCTCATTTCCTGCTGAGCTGGTATCAGATAAGGCCTAGCACAGAGTCAGGTCTTTTGCCAACACCCAGTAGTAACAAGGCACCACCCCCCAACAGTGTCAGGGAGGCCATGTGAGGAGTAATGAGGCACTCCTCCACTCCCAGCCAGACTGCTATTAGTGGATGCACAATAGAGAGCCTCGACTCCCACCTTACCCAGCAGCAACAAAGCACCTCTCTACCACCAGTGTCAATGGAAGTCAAGTGAGGAACCTGGACTTTTAACACCACGTGACACTATGAGGTGATATCCCTCTTTCCTCATTGGAATGGTGTCACAGGATGCCTGCTATACTAAAAATTTAAGTAAGATCCAAATTTCACAACGTAATAACCAAAATGTCCAGGATTCAATATAAAAAAATCACTCATCATACAAAAACTAGGAAATTCTCAACTACAATGAGAAAAAACAATCAACAGATGCCAACATTGAGACACAGGTGTTAGAACTACCTGACAAGAATTTTAAAGTATCCTTAATAAAAATGCCTCAATAACTGTGAACAGATGCAGAAAATATAAAGAAGGTCTGAATGCATTTTTAGAACTAAAAAAAAAATAAAAATTTTAAAACTCAATGAAGTGGCTCAAAAGCAGAATGGAGAGAACAGAGGAAAGAATTAGTGAACTGGAAGTTAGAACAACAGAAATTAACCAATCTGAAAAACAGAGAGACAGTAAACTAAAAAAAAATAACAAGGACTTATGAGACTTTAACAAAAGCTCTAACATTCTTCTCATAGGAATCCTGGAAGGAGAGAAGAAAAATGGTACGGCTGAAAAGTATTCAAAGAAATAATTGCTGAAAATTTCTCAAATTGGTAAACAACAACAACATAAGCTTACAAATTCAAGAAGTTAAGCAGACATGAAACAAAATAAGCCCAAAGAAATCTACACCTAAGCACATCTAGTCAAACTCTGAAAGCTAAAAACAAGAAATCTTGGAAGCAAGAGGAGAGAAATGACACCTTACCTATAGGGGAAAAAATTCACATAAGACCAGATTTCTCATCAGAAACCATGGAGGCCAGAAGGAAGTGGTACACTATTTTTCAAGTGCTGAAATAAAAGGACTTCAAACCCAGAGTTCTTTATCTAGCAAAAATACCCTTCAGGAATGAATGGGAGAAATATTCTCAGATGAAGAAAAACTAAGAGAATTTGTCATCAACTGAACTACCCTAAAATACTGGCTAAATGAATTTCTCTGAACAGAAAGGAATTGATAAAACAAGAAGTCTTGGAACATCAGAAAGAAAGAAAGAAAGAACAGAAAAAGAAAAATTATGGGTGAATATGATAGATTTTTCTCATCTTCTTGAATCTTCAAAGTTATGTTTGATAGTTGAAGCAAAAATTATAATACTGTCTGATGGGGCTTCCCTGGTGGCGCAGTGGTTGAGAATCTGCCTGCTAATGCAGGGGACACGGGTTCGAACCCTGGTCTGGGAAGATCCCACATGCCGCGGAGCAACTAGGCCCGTGAGCCACAACTACTGAGCCTGCGCATCTGGAGCCTGTGCCCCACAACAAGAGAGGCCGCAATAGTGAGAGGCCCGTGCACCGCGATGAAGAGTGGCCCCCCCTTGCCACAACTAGAGAAAGCCCTCGCACAGAAACGAAGACCCAACACAGCCAAAAATAAAAAAAATAAATAAAACAAATGTGGGGTTTAAAATGTTCTGATTAAAAAAAAAAAAATACTGTCTGATGTATTATAAGCCAGTCTAAATGTATTAGAAAATATGTAAGGCAATTATACATGGATGAGGGTAACAGGACATAAAGAGAGGTAAGATTTCTATAGTTCAATTGAACACCAGTAGACTGTGATAAATTATGTATATGTAATGTAATATCTTGAGAAACCACTAAAAAGCTATACAAAGAGATACTCTAAGAATAAAATACATGGATAAATCAAAATGGATTTCTAAAATATGTCCAAGTAACCTATATAAAGCAAGGAAAAAGAAAATGGAGAAGTGAGAAACAGAAAGAACAAAGAGAAACAAAAACAAAACAGCAGACATAAGCTTTAACTTATTACTAATTACATTAAATGTAAATGATCTAAATATACAAATCAAAAGACAGAGTTTGGCATACCCAATTATATGCTGTCTACAAGAAACTTCAAACATAACAATATAAGTAGATAAATAGAAAGAAAGAAAGATATGCCACGCAAACATGAATCAAAAGAAAGCAGGAATAGTTCTATAAACATCATATAAACTTGACTTCACAGCAAAGAAAATTACCAAGGATAAAG
Organism: Balaenoptera musculus; assembly: GCF_009873245.2. Lineage (NCBI taxonomy): Eukaryota > Metazoa > Chordata > Mammalia > Artiodactyla > Balaenopteridae > Balaenoptera > Balaenoptera musculus. Next base: position 88,445,672 of record NC_045788.1, read on the forward strand.
ACATTATATCATAATAAAAGGGTAAATCCACAAAGAAGACATAGAAATCCTAATTGTGTATGCATCAGACAACAGAGTCTCAAAATACATGAAGTAAAAACTGATAGAACTGAAAGGAGAAATAGACAAATCCACATTTATACTTGGGGATGTCAACACTCCCCTCTCAGCAAATGATAGTATTAATAGACAGAAAATTGGCAAGGGTAAAAATGAACTTAAAAACATCATCAACCAACAGGTTCTAATCAACACGCAGAGAGCAGTCCATCCAACAGTAGAAGAATATACATTCTTTTCAAGCTTGCACAGAACGAATACCAAGATAAACCATATGCTGGGCCATAAAACATTAAAATCATACAGAATGTGTTCACTGGCAATAGTGGAATCTAACTAAAAGTCAATAACTAAAAGATAACAGGAAAATCACCAAATGCTTGAAATCTAAGCAACATGCTTCTAAGTAGCCCAAAGGTCAAAGAGGAAATCTCAAAGGAAATTTAAAAATACATTGAATTGAGGAGTAGGGGCAAGATGGTGGAAGAGTAAGATGCGGAGATCACCTTCCTTCCCACAGATACAGTAGAAATACATCTACACGTGGAACTGCTCCTACAGAACACCCACTGAACGCTGGCAGAAGACGTCAGACCTCCCAAAAGGCAAGAAAATCCCCATGTACTTGGGTAGGGTAAAAGAAAAAAGAAATAACAGAGACAAAAGAATAGGGACGGGACCTGCGCCAGTGGGAGGGAGTCGTGAAGGAGGAAAGGTTTCCAGGCACTAGGAAGCCCCTTTGCGGGCAGAGACTGCGGGTGGCAGAGGGGGGAAGCTTCGGAGCTGCAGAGGAGAGCGCAGCCACAGGGGTGCGGAGGGCAAAGCGGAGAGACTCCCGCACAGAGGCTTGGCGCCAACCAGCACTCACCAGCCTGAGAGGCTTGTCTGCTCACCCGCCGGGGCGGGCGGGGGCTGGGAGCTGAGGCTCGGGCTTTGGTGCTAGCCGGGAGGGAGTCTGGGAAAAAGTCTGCAGCTGCCGAAGAGGCAAGAGACTGTTTCTTGCCTCTTTGTTTCGCGGCGCGCAAGGAGAGGGGATTCAGAGCGCTGCCTAAACGAAATCCAGAGACAGGTGCGAGCCGCGGCTATCAGCGCGGATCCCACAGCAACAGGGGCGCAGAGGGAAAAACGGAGAGATTCCCGCACAGAGGCTCAGCGCCGAGCAGCGCTCACCAGCCCGAGAGGCTTGTCTGCTCACCCGCTGGGGCAGGCGGGGCTGGGAGCTGAGGCGTGGGCTTCGGTCGGATCGCAGGGAGAGGACTGGGGTTGGCGGCGTGAACACAGCCTGAAGGGGTTGGCGTGCCGCGGCGAGCCGGGAGGGAGCCGGAGAGGAGGTCTGCAGCCGCCGAAGAGGCAAGAGACTTTTTCTTGCCTCTTTGTTTCGCGGCGCGCAAGGAGAGGGGATTCAGAGCGCCGCCTAGACGAACTCCAGAGGCGGGCGCGAGCCGCGGCTAACAGCGCGGACCCCAGAGACGGGCGCGAGCCGCGGCCATCAGCGCGGACCCCAGAGACTGGTAGGAAACGCTAAGGCTGCTGCTGCCGCCACCAAGAAGCCTGTGTGCAAGCACAGGTCACTCTCCACACTGCCCCTCCCGGGAGCCGGTGCAGCTCGCCACTACCAGGCTCCCGTGATCCGGGGACAACTTCCCCGGGAGAACACACGGCGCGCCTCAGGCTGCTGCAACATCACGATGCCTCTGACGCCGCAGGCTCACCCCGCCTCCTCCGTACCGCTCCCTCCCCCCGGCCTGAGTGAGCCAGAGCCCCCGAAGCAGCTGCTCCTTTAACCCCGTTCTGTCTGGGCGGGGAACGGACGCCCTCAGGCGACGTACATGCAGAGGCGGGTCCAAATCCAAAGCTGAACGCTGGGAGCTGTACGAACAAAGAAGAGAAAGGGAAATCTCTCCCAGCAGCCTCAGAAGCAGCGGATTAAAGCTCCACAAACAACTTGATGTGCCTGCATCTGTTGAATACCTGAATAGACAACGAATCATCCCAAATTCAAAAGGTGGACTTTAGGAGCAGGATATATTAATTTCCCCTTTTCCTTTTTTTGTGAGTGTATATGTGTATGCTTCTGGGTGAGATTTTGTCTGTATAGCTTTGCTTTCACCATCAGTCCTAGGGTTAGGTCCGTCCATTTTTTTTTTTTTTACTTAAAAAAATTTTTTTTTCCTAATATATGTTTTCTTAATAATTTTTTCTGTATTTTCTATTTTTAGAAATTAAAAAATTTTTTAATAAGTTTTTTCATATTTTTATTTTAAAAAATTAAAATTTTTTTTCTTAATAAATTTTTTCCTTAAAAATTTTTTTCTTATTTTTTACTATAAAAAATTAATAAATCTATTTTTAAAAATTAAAAAAAATTTTTTTCTGAATACATTTATTCTTCATAATTTTTTTCCTTATTTTTTATTATAATAGCTTTATTTTATTTTATTTTATCCTCTTTTTTTCTTTCTATTTTTTTCTCCCTTATATTCTGAGCTGTGTGGATGAAAGGCTCTTGGTGCTCCAGCCAGGCATCAGGGCTGTGCCTCTGAGGTGGGAGAGCCAACTTCAGGACACTGGTCCACAAGAGACCTACCAGCTCCACGTAATACCAAATGGCAAAAATCTCTCAGAGATCTCCATCTCAACATCAAGACCCAGCTTCACTCAACGACCAGCAAGCTACAGGGCTGGACACCCTATGCCAAACAACTAGCAAGACAGGAACACAGCCCCATCCATTAGCAGGGAGGCTGCCTAAAATCATAAGGCCACAGACACCCCAAAACACACCACCAGACGTGGACGTGCCCACCAGAAAGACAAGATTCAACCTCATCCACCAGAACACAGGCAATAGTCCCCTCCACCAGGAAGCCTACACAACCCACTGAACCAACCTTAGCCACTGGGGACAGATACCAAAAACAACGGGAACTACGAACCTGCAGCCTGTGAAAAGGAGACCCCAAACACAGTAAGATAAGCAAAATGAGACGACAGAAAAACACACAGCAGATGAAGGAACAGGGTCAAAACACACCAGACTTAACAAATGAAGAGGAAATAGGTAGTCTACCTGAAAAAGAATTCAGAATAATGATAGTAAGGATGATCCAAAATCTGGGAAATAGAATAGACAAAATGCAAGAAACATTTAACAAGGACGTAGAAGAACTAAAGAGGAACCAAGCAACGATGAAAAACACAATAAATGAAATTAAAAATACTCTAGATGGGATCAATAGCAGAATAACTGAGGCAGAAGAAAGGATAAGTGACCTGGAAGATAAAATGGTGGAAATAACTACTGCAGAGCAGGATAAAGAAAAAAGAATGAAAAGAACTGAGGACAGTCTCAGAGACCTCTGGGACAACATTAAACGCACCAACATTCGAATTATAGGGGTCCCAGAAGAAGAAGAGAAAAAGAAAGGGACTGAGAAAATATTTGAAGAGATTATAGTTGAAAACTTCCCTAATATGGGAAAGGAAATAGTTAATCAAGTCCAGGAAGCACAGAGAGTCCCATACAGGATAAACCCAAGGAGAAACACGCCAAGACACATATTAATCAAACTGTCAAAAATTAAATATAAAGAAAACATATTAAAAGCAGCAAGGGAAAAACAACAAATAACACACAAGGGAATCCCCATAAGGTTAACATCTGATCTTTCAGCAGAAACTCTGCAAGCCAGAAGGGAGTGGCAGGATATACTTAAAGTGATGAAGGAGAAAAACCTACAACCAAGATTACTCTACCCAGCAAGGATCTCATTCAGATGTGATGGAGAAATTAAAACCTTTACAGACAAGCAAAAGCTGAGAGAGTTCAGCACCACCAAACCAGCTTCACAACAAATGCTAAAGGAACTTCTCTAGGCAAGAAACACAAGAGAAGGAAAACACCTACAATAACAAACCCAAAACATTTAAGAAAATGGGAATAGGAACATACATATCGATAATTACCTTCAATGTAAATGGATTAAATGCTCCCACCAAAAGACACAGACTGGCTGAATGGATACAAAAACAAGACCCATATATATGCTGTCTACAAGAGACCCACTTCAGACCTAGAGACACATACAGACTGAAAGTGAGGGGATGGAAAAAGATATTCCATGCAAATGGAAATCAAAAGAAAGCTGCAGTAGCAATTCTCATATCAGACAAAATAGACTTTAAAATAAAGAATATTATAAGAGACAAAGAAGGACACTATATAATGATCAAGGGATCGATCCAAGAGGAAGGTATAACAATTGTAAATATTTATGCACCCAACATAGGAGCACCTCAATACATAAGGCAAATACTAACAGCCATAAAAGGGGAAATTGACAGCAACACAATCATAGTAGGGGACTTTAACACCCCACTTTCACCAATGGACAGATCATCCAAAATGAAAATAAATAAGGAAACACAAGCTTTAAATGATACATTAAACAAGATGGACTTAATTGATATTTATAGGACATTCCACCCCAAAACAACAGAATACACATTTTTCTCAAGTGCGCATGGAACATTCTCCAGGATAGATCATATCTTGGGTCACAAATCAAGCCTTGGTAAATTTAAGAAAATTGAAATCGTATCAAGTATCTTTTCCGACCACAACGCTATGAGACTAGATATCAATTACAGGAAAAGATGTGTAAAAAATACAAACACATGGAGGCTACACAATACACTACTTAATAACGAAGTGATCACTGAAGAAATCAAAGGGGAAATCAAAAAATACCTAGAAACAAATGACAATGGAGATACGACGACCCAAAACCTATGGGACGCAGCAAAAGCACTGCTAAGAGGGAAGTTTATAGCAATACAAGCCTACCTCAAGAAACAGGAAACATCTTGAATAAACAACCTAACCTTGCACCTAAAGCAATTAGAGAAAGAAGAACAAAAAAACCCCAAAGCTAGCAGAAGGAAAGAAATCATAAAGATCAGGTCAGAAATAAATGAAAAAGAAATGAAGGAAACAATAGCAAAAATCAATAAAACTAAAAGCTGGTTCTTTGAGAAGATAAACAAAATTGATAAACCATTAGCCAGACTCATCAAGAGAAAAAGGGAGAAGACTCAAATCAATAGAATTAGAAATGAAAAAGGAGAAGTAACCACTGACACTGCAGAAATACAAAAGATCATGAGAGATTACTACAAGCAACTCTACGCCAATAAAATGGACAACCTGGAAGAAATGGACAGATTCTTAGAAATGCACAAACTGTCGAGACTGAACCAGGAAGAAATAGAAAATATGAACAGACCAATCACAAGCACTGAAATTGAAACTGTGATTAAAAACCTTCCAACAAACAAAAGCCCAGGACCAGATGGCTTCACAGGTGAATTCTATCAAACATTTAGAGAAGAGCTAACACCTATCCTTCTCAAACTCTTCCAAAATATTGCAGAGGGAGGAATACTCCCAAACTCATTCTACGAGGCCACCATCACCCTGATACCAAAACCAGACAAAGATGTCACAAAGAAAGAAAACTACAGGCCAATATCACTGATGAACATAGATGCAAAAATCCTCAACAAAATACTAGCAAACAGAATCCAACAGCACATTAAAAGGATCATACACCATGATCAAGTGGGGTTTATCCCAGGAATGCAAGGATTCTTCAACATACGCAAATCAATCAATGTGATACACCATATTAACAAATTGAAGGAGAAAAACCATATGATCATCTCAATAGATGCAGAGAAAGCTTTCGACAAAATTCAACACCCATTTATGATAAAAGCCCTGCAGAAAGTAGGCATAGAGGGAACTTTCCTCAACATAATAAAGGCCATATATGACAAACCCACAGCCAACATTGTCCTCAATGGTGAAAAACTGAAACCATTTCCACTAAGATCAGGAACAAGACAAGGTTGCCCACTCTCACCACTATTATTCAACATAGTTTTGGAAGTTTTAGACACAGCAATCAGAGAAGAAAAAGAAATAAAAGGAATCCAAATCGGAAAAGAAGAAGTAAAGCTGTCACTGTTTGCAGATGACATGATACTATACATAGAGAATCCTAAAGATGCTACCAGAAAACTCCTAGAGCTAATCAATGAATTTGGTAAAGTAGCAGGATATAAAATTAATGCACAGAAATCTCTTGCATTTCTATACACTAATGACGAAAAATCTGAAAGTGAAATTAAGAAAACACTCCCGTTTACCATTGCAACAAAAAGAATAAAATATCTAGGAATAAACCTACCTAAGGAGACAAAAGACCTGTATGCAGAAAATTATAAGACACTGATGAAAGAAATGAAAGATGATACAAATAGATGGAAAGATATACAATGTTCCTGGATTGGAAGAATCAACATTGTGAAAATGACTCTACTACCCAAAGCAATCTACAGATTCAATGCAATCCCTATCAAACTACCACTGGCATTTTTCACAGAACTAGAACAAAAAATTTCACAATTTGTATGGAAACACAAAAGACCCCGAATAGCCAAAGCAATCTTGAGAACGAAAAATGGAGCTGGGGGAATCAGGCTCCCTGACTTCAGACTATATTACAAAGCTACAGTAATCAAGACAGTATGGTACTGGCACAAAATCAGAAATATTGATCAATGGAACAGGATAGAAAGCCCAGAGATAAACCCACGCACATATGGTCACCTTATCTTTGATAAAGGAGGCAAGCATATACAGTGGAGAAAAGACAGCCTCTTCAATAAGTGGTGCTGGGAAAATTGGACAGATACATGTAAAAGTATGAAATTAGAACACTCCCTGACACCATGCACAAAAATAAACTCCAAATGGATTAAAGACCTAAGTGTAAGACCAGACACTATCAAACTCTTAGAGGAAAACATAGGCAGAACTCTCTATGACATACATCACAGCAAGATTCTTTTTGACCCAGCTCCCAGAGAAATGGAAATAAGAACACAAATAAACAAATGGGACCTAATGAAACTTAAAAGCTTTTGCACAGCAAAGGAAACCATAAACAAGACCAAAAGACAACCATCAGAATGGGAGAAAATATTTGCAAATGAAGCAACTGACAAAGGATTAATCTCCAAGATTTACAAGCAGCTCATGCAGCTCAATAACAAAAAAACGAACAACCCAATTCAAAAATGGGCAGAAGACCTAAATAGACATTTCTCCAAAGAAGATATACAGATGGCCTACAGACACATGAAAGAATGCTCAACATAATTAATCATTAGAGAAATGCAAATCAAAACTACAATGAGATATCATCTCACACCGGTCAGAATGGCCATCATCAAAAAATCTAGCAACAATAAATGCTGGAGAGGGTGTGGAGGAAAGGGAACTCTCTTGCACTGTTGGTGGGAATGTAAATTGATACAGCCACTATGGAGAACAGTATGGAGGTTCCTTAAAAAACTACAAATAGAACTACCATACGATCCAGCAATCCCACTACTGGGCATATACCCTGAGAAAACCATAGTTCAAAAAGAGTCATGTACCAAAATGTTCATTGCAGCTCTATTTACAATAGCCAGGACATGGAAGCAACCTAAGTGTCCATCGACAGATGAATGGATAAAGAAGATGTGGCACATATATACAATGGAATATTACTCAGCCATAAAAAGAAATGAAATGGAGGTATTTGTAATGAGGTGGATGGAGTTAGAGTCTGTCATACAGAGTGAAGTAAGTCAGAAAGAGAAAAACAAATACAGTATGCTAACACATATATATGGAATCTAAGGAAAAAAAAAAAGCCATGAAGAACCTAGTGGCAAGACGGGAATAAAGACACAGACCTACTAGAGAATGGACTTGAGGATATGGGGAGGGGGTGGGGTGAGATGTGACAGGGTGAGAGAGTGTCATGGACATATATACACTACCAAATGTAAAATAGATAGCTAGTGGGAAGCAGCCGCATAGCACAGGGAGATCAGCTCGGTGCTTTGTGACCACCTAGAGGGGTGGGATGGGGAGGGTGGGAGGGAGGGAGATGCAAGAGGGAAGAGATATGGGAACATATTGTATATGTATAACTGATTAACTTTGTTATAAAGCAGAAGCTAACACACCATTGTAAGGCAATTATACTTCAATAAAGATGTTTAAAAAAAATACATTGAATTGAATGAAAATGAAAATACAATATACTAAAATTTGTGTGACACAACTAAAGCAATGCTGTTAGAGAAACATATAGCATTAAATAATTACATTAGAAAAGAGGAAAGTTCTCAAATCAATAATACAGTTTCCTACTTCAAGAACCTAAAAAAAGAAGAGCAAAATAAATGCAAAGCAAACGGAAGGAAGGAAATAATAAATATAAGAGGAGAAATAAATGAAATTGAAAACAGAACAACAACTGAGGAAATCAGTGGAACTGAAAGCTGGTTCTTTGAAATGACCTTCAAAAATTATAACCTCTAGCAAGAATGTCAAAGAAAAAAAAGAGAGAGAGAAGACACAAATTAGCAATATCAGGAAGGAGACAGACCATGCAGACATCAAAAGGATAATAAGGGACTACTATGAACAACTTTCCTTGCATAAATTGGACAATTTAGATGAAATAGTCCAATTCCTTGAAAAACATAATCTACCACAATTCATGCAAATTGAAGTTAATAATTTGAATATCCCCATAACTGTCAAAGAAATTGAAATTAATAATTTTAAAACTCCCCAAAAGGATACATCCAGGTCCAGATGGTTTCACTGGAGAATTCTACCAAATGTTAAAAGAAAAGTTAACACTAATTCTACACATTTTCTTCTAGAAAATAAATGAGAAGGCAACATGTCCCCATCATTCTGTGGAGGCAGTATTATCCTGATTCCAAAGACAATATAGAAAATGAAAACTGCAGACCAATATTTCTCATTAAACAGCCACAAACAAAACTTTAACAAAATATTAGCAAACACGTTTTCAGCAATAAATTTTAGAAATTATGTACCATGGCCATATGATATGATTACTCTAAGGAGGCAAGACTGGTTCCATATTAGAAAGTGAATCAATGTAATCCACTGTATTAACAGCCTAAAAAGAAAAATTGCATGATCACATTAATTGATGCAGAAAAGGCAGTTGGCAACACTCACTACTCATTTAAACTAAAAAGTCTCAGAAAACTAGACATAGAGAGAACTTTCTCTACTTGATGAAAATCATCTACAAAAAGCCTCCAGCTAACATCATATTTAATGGTAAAAGACTGAAAGCTTTCCCCTAAGATCACAACAGGGCAAGGATGTCTGATCTCATCACTCTATTCAGCATAGTTCTGAAAGTTTTAGCTAGCACATTAAAGCAAGTAAACGGAGGAAAAGGCATACAGATCAGAAAGAAAGAAGTAAAATTTTCCCTGTTTGCAGATGACATGATCATCTATATAGGAAACTCAGAGAAATTTATTAAGCTTCTTAGTGAGTTCAGCAAGGTCACAGGATATAAGATCAACATACAAAAGTCAGTTGTATTTGTATATATTAGCAATGAACACAAGACACCAAAATCTAAAATGGAATACATCTATAATCACTAGAAAAAAGAAAAGAAATGCTTTGATGTACATTTAACTAAACACATACAGAGGCTGTATGCTGATAATCACAAAATGCTGAGGAAAGAAGACCTAAGTAAGTGGGGAGACATACTGTGTCAAGGATTAGAAGACAACATATAGAGATGTCCAGATTGATTAAAGTTTATCATAATCACTATCAAAGTCCCAGCAAGATTTTTTGAATATATAGACAAGACTATTCTAAAATATGTGGAATGGCAAAGGAACTTGGATATCTAAAATGATTTAAAAAAATAATAGAATGGGAAGAATTATTCTATCTCACTTCAAAGTTTATTCTATAGCCAAAGTAATCAAGACTGTGTGGTATTGACAGATGGATAGACACACAGATCAATGGAATGTCATAGAGAACACAGTGATAGACCCACACAAGTCAGCCAATTAATTTTCTACAAAGTGCAAAAGAAATTCAATGGAAGATGTATAATATTATGGTACTGAAGTAAATGGACAGCCATAGGTAAAAGAATGAACCTTGGGCTTCCCTGGTGGTGCAGTGGTTGAGAATCTGCCTGCCAATGCAGGGGACACGGGTTCGAGCCCTGGTCTGGGAAGATCCCACATGCCGCGGAGCAACTGGGCCCGTGAGCCACAACTACTGAGCCTGCGCGTCTGGAGCCTGTGCTCTGCAACAAGAGAGGCCGCGATAGTGAGAGGCCCGCGCACCGCGATGAAGAGTGGCCCCCGCTCGCCACAACTAGAGAAAGCCCTCACATAGAAACGAAGACCCCACACAGCTAAAAAAATAATAAATAAATAAATAAATAAATTTAAAAAAAAAAAAAAAAAAAGAATGAACCTTAATCTAGACCTCACACCTTATATAAAAATCTGAAAGATCATAGCTTTAAATGTAAAACATAAAACTATAAAAATACAAAGATAACATAGGAGAAGATCTTTAGGATCTAAGGCTTGGTAAAGAGTCCTCAGACATGATACCAAAAATGTGATCCACAAAAGGAAAAATTTGATAAACTGGACTTCATCAAAGTTAAGACAGAGGGACTTCCCTGGTGGCACAGTGGTTAAGAATCTGCCTGCCAATACAGGGGACACAGTTTCAATCCCTGGTCCGGGAAGATCCCACATACCGTGGAGCAACTAAGCCCATGCACCACAGGTACTGAGCCCGTGTGCCACAACTACCGAAGCCCATGTGCCCTAGAGCCCATGCGCCACAACCACTGAGCCTGCACTCTCTAGGGCCCACGTGCCACAACTACTGAGCCTGCATGCTGCAACTACTGAAGCCCACGCACCTAGAGCCCATGCTCTGCAACAAGAGAAGCCACCGCAATGAGGAACCTGTGCACCGCAAGGAAGAGTAGCCCCCGCTCGCCACAACTAGAGAAAGCCCACGCGTGGCAACAAAGACCCAACGCAGCCCAAAAAAAATTTTTTTTAAAAAGTTAAAAAAGGAAGTTTGCTCTGTGAGAGACTCTGATAAGAGGATGAAAAAACAAGCTACAGAATAGGAGAAAATATTTGCAAACCATATATCTGACAAAGGACTTAACTCTAGAATGTATAAAGAACTCTCAAAAGTCACCAGTTAGGGCTTCCCTGGTAGTCCAGTGGTTAAGACTCTGCACTTCCACTGCAGGGCATGGGTTCAATCCCTGATCGGGGAACTAAGATCCCGCACGCTGTGTAGCCAAACTAAGATTTAAAAAAAAAAACAAAACTCACCAGTTAAAAAGTTCAATTAAAAATTGGGCAAAAGACATAAAGAGATATTCCACCAAAGAGAATCTATAATGGCAAATGTAATATTACTTTAATTAAACTCCTTTTTATGGGATATAGGGAGAAAACAGAAATACAGGGTGTTTCCCACCACTATCCAACTCCAAAACATGGGCAGTACAATTAAAATAGCAACAATATAATTTATGTGTACTTACATCCCTCAGCATCCTTCCAACCCCAGAACATAGTCTAAAAAATTGCAATCCAGTTTTAGTTAATCAACACATCAAACTTGGGAAAGTGAATTAAGTATCTTTATGCCTACTACAAGTAAGACATACATAGTGCTAGGTGCTTTCTAATTTACTATTCATTTAAACTTCCAAACAACCTTGTGAGACAGATATTATCCTCCTCATACGAATGAAAAAATGAAAATTCTGGAAGTCTATGATAACTTGTAAGTCCATAAAGTTAGTTAAATAATGAATTCTGAACATGTTAGATTCTGTACAAATTATTTCATTTCTATTTGTAATAGGAGATGACAGTACAATGTAATTTTAAAACACAATACTAGAGATTTCCACTTTGGGCCAAGATGAAGTAATAAGGATTGCATTTATCATCTCACCTGAAATAACTTTAAAAAGTATACACAAAATGTGAAACGACACACACTAAGATACTGGATGTCAGTCAGTGAAGAGGCCATGACACAAGGAGAACAAACTTAGAGCCAAGTGGTCTCCCTGAATTGGAGTGATGAGGCTGGGAGAAAAGGAGGCCAAGGAAACTAGAGTTTGCAAGGGAAAGTGCTAGAAAAAAGAGAGTTGAACAAAGAAACACTCTGAAAATCTGCACAGTCTCTCTCAGTTAATCAGTTAAGTACTAATTAGCACATGCATGTGAAGAAACTAATCAAGGCTGGGGAAAGAGCACCCAAGGGATTAGAGAATGAGCAAACTGCAGCCAGTAAGCCAACCATCTGTTTTTGTAAATAAAGTTTTATTGGAACAAAGTCACACCTATCATTCACAGGTTGTATATGACTACTTTGTGCTAAACTACCAGAGTTGAGTAGATGCAATAGAACCTGTATGTCTCACAAGCCTAAAATATTTACTATCTAGTCCTTAAAGAAAAAGTTTGCCGACCCCTGCATTGAAATGACCAATCCTACAAACCAGAACTGGGATTACTGTAAGGCAAGCATGGTGTCCAGGACACAAAACTTTAGGAGGCACTCAGTCTCAGGTGCCGGACCTCGCTGGTCCTCTGCACTTGGATGAGCCTCAGAGAGACTACCACCTTAAATTTTTTTACCCTTGATAACTTCCTCACTTCACCCTAGTTCCAGCTTTCTTCCATACAGGGCTAGGAAGATAGCAGTTCACACCAGCTACAGAGCAAATGTTCATAATTCACAGGGCATTGGGTAGAGTAGTCAGAGTAATTTGGCCTTAGTACTGGAAAAAAATTAGCCACAGACTAGAAGTCTCTCTGGTTCCACCTAATAGAACTTAAAGGCAAGACTAAAATGGATCGAACTGCTTTCAAGTAACTTAACCAAGTCCCAGAACAAAGCTCAAGAGCATTTAAAAGAATATAAATATATCAAGCACCCAACAAGGTAAAATTTTAAATGTCTGGCATAAAAAATTACCAGGCATGCAAAGAAACAGAAAAACAGGCTCATGGTGAGGAGAGGAATCAATCAAGAAACTGCCCCAACCCTTGTACACTGTTGGTAGGAATGTAAATAGGTACAGCCACTGTGGAAAACAGTATGGAGGCTTCTCAAAAAACTAAAAATAGAACTACCATATGACCCAGCAATTCCACTCCTGGGTATATATCTGAAAAAAACAAAAACACTAATTTGAAAAGATACATGCACCCCAATGTTCATAGCAGCATTATTTACAATAGCCAGATATAGAAGCAACCTGAGTGTCCAGAGTGTCCATCAACAGATGAATGTAAGAAGAAGACGTGGCATGTATGAAGAAGACACACATATACACAAGGAATACTACTCAGCCATAAAAAAGAAAAAAAATGTTGCCATTTACAGCAACATAGATGGACTTGGAGGGCAATAAGCTAAGTGAAATAACTCAGAGAAAGACAAATACTGTATGATATCACTTATATATGGAATCTAAGAAATACCACAAACTAGTAAATGTAACAAAAAAGAAGCAGACTCACAGATATAGGGAATAAGCTAGTGGTTACCAGTGGGGAGAGGGAAGGGAGGAGGGGAGAAATAGGGAGTAGGGGATTAAGAGTTACAAATTATTAGGTATAAAATAAGCTACAAGGATGTATTGTACAACACAGGGAGTATAGCCAATATATTATAATACCTATAAATGGAGTATAACCTTTAAAAATTGTGAATCACTATATTGTACACCTGTAACATACAGTACTGTACAGCAACTATACTTCAGTAAAAAAGAGAAACTGTCCCAGAAATGACACAGAGGAGATAATTAGTAGAAAAAGAATGTTAACAGCTATTTCAGTTGTATTTTGTACATTTAAGAACCTAGAGGAAAGACTGACTATATGAATTGGAGGCACAGAAAGCCCCCCAGAGAGGCACAAATCTGACTTCTAGAGATGAAAAGACAATGTCTGAGAGGAAAACTGCATTGGAAGTGGTTATGAGAAATGAAACATTGCAGAAGAAAATGATTACTGAACTCAAATACATGGCAATTAAAATTATCCATTATAAAACTCTAAGAAAATGTACTAAAAAAAACCCAGAGAATTGATAAGCTGTGGTGCAATTTCAAGCAATGTGAAATATATGTAATTAGAGTCCCAAGAGAAGGAAAGAGAAAAGAGGAGAAAGGAGGAACTATAAACCCACAGATCCAAAAAAACTCAAACTCAAGCACAAAAAAAAAAAAAAGAGAGAAACTACCTGAAAATACATCAAAATCAAATTCTTCTAAGCTATTGATAAAAGAAAAAATATTTAAAACAGCCAGAGAAAAAATACATGTTATGTATAGAGGCACACAAAATCTGTTGACATCATATTCAATACTTAGATGACAGCACATTTCACATTGGAAACAATACAAAAATGACAGGGAAGCATTGAAAGAAAAAACGAGAAATGTCAACCTATAATTCTTTATCCAAGGAAACTATTTTTTCAAAAGCAAAAGCAAAATAAAGATCATTTCAGACACACAAAGCGAAAAAGAATTCAGACGTGCATTACAAGAAATTAAAGCAGAAGGAACAAGATACCGGATAGAAATATGGATCTATACAAAAGCATGAAGCACACAGGAAATGATAACTACATGGGTAAATATAAAGACTCATTTATTTATTTACTTACTTATTTTAAACAGCCTTGCTCCACCGTGAGCCATGCACTCCGACTGACCTAAGGACTCTTTTACTATTAAAATCTCTTTAAAAGATCATTAAAGCTGAAGTGGCTATATTTTTTCAGACAAAGTTGATTTCAGAATAAAGAATATTAACAGAGACAAAAAGGGATTTCATACTGATATAGGGGTCAATTCATCAAGCAGATACATGATACCGAACCTTTATACAGCTAATAGAGAGCTTCAAAATGTATGAAATAAACACTGACAGATCTTCAAAGTAAAACAGACAAATCCATAATTATAGTTAAGTAATTTAAAAAAACCCTCACTCCATAGAGAAAGAAAAACGTTAAGAATACAGGCCTACCTCAGAGATACTGTGGGTTTGGTTCCAGAGCACCACAATAAAGCTAGTAACATGAATTTCTTGGTTTCCTAGTGCAGATAAAAGTTATGTTCATACTATTCAGTAGTCTATCAAATGTGAAATAGCATTATGTATTTAAAAAAATGCACATACCTTAATAAAAGCACTTTATTGCTAAAAAATGCTAACCACCATCGGACAAAGCAGTTTGCCACAAACTTTCAATTTGTAAAAACTGCAATATCTGTGAAGCACAATAAAACAAGATGTGCTTGTATATGAGACTTGCACATTACCAATCTACTCGACTGAATTGACACTTATAAAACATTCCACTCAACAACTGCAGAATACACATTTTTTTCAAGTTCACTCAGAACACTTAACAATACAGACCATATTCTGGGCCATGAAACAAATCTCAATACGTTTAAAAGCAATCAAATTACCACCACAGAATTATATTTGAAACCAGCCACATTAAGATACCTAAAAAAAAAAAAATCCCCAAATATGTAAAAGCTAAATAGTACACATAAATAATTCATAAATCAAATAAGAAATCAAAAGGGAAAATGGAAAGTATTTTGAACTGAATTAAAATAAAAATACAACATATCAAAGTTTTGGGGATGCAGCCAAAGCTGTAATTACAAGAAAGCTTAGAGCGCTATTTACTTTAACAGGAAAAAATGTCCCAAATCAACAACCACACAACTTTCACCTTAGAAAACTAGGAAAAGAAGCACAAATGAAATCCAAATAAGCAGAAGGAAGAACAGAGTGTATATCAGTAAAATATAAATCAAAAAACTATGTAGTAAATCAATGAAAAGAAACAAAGGCAATCAACAACATGTAAATACAACCTATAGCATGGGAGAAAATATTTTCAGACCATATATCTGATAAGGGATTGATATCCAAAATATATAAGGAACTCAAACAACTTAATAGACAAAAACCAAATAAACCAATTAAAAATTGGGCCAAGCACCTGAACAGATATTTCTCCAAAAAATACTTACAATTTCTAACAGGTGTATGAAAATACACTCAACATCACTAATTATCAGGGAAATGCAAATCAAAGCCACAATGAGAAATCACCTCACACCTGTTAGGATGGCTATTATCAAAAAAACCAAAGATAACAAGTACTGATGAGGATGTGGAGAAAAGGGAACCCTTGAATACTATTGGAGGGAATGTAGATTGGTACAACCACTATGGCAAACAATATGGAGGTTTCTCAAAAAATTAAAAATAGAGCTACCATATTATCCACAATCCCATTTCTGGGCATGTATCCAAAGGGATAGAAATCTGGATCTCAAAGAGATAGTTCATTCCCATGTTCACTGTAGCATTATTTACATAATCAAGATATGAAAACAACTAAATGTTCATCAATGGATGAACAGATAAATAAAGTACAATGGAATATTATTCAGCCTTAAAAAAAGAAGGCAATCCTGCCATTTGCAACAACAAGGATGAACCCGGAGGACATTATGTTAAGTGAAATAAGCCAGACACAGAAAGACAAATACTACTTTATCTCACTTTATACATCGAAGCAGAGAGTAGATTGGTGGTTGCCAGGAGCTGGAAGGTGGGGGAAATGGGGAGGTGTTAGGCAAAGGGCATAAAGTTTTAGTTGTGCAAAATAAATGTTTTAGAGTAGAACTGTACAATATAGGTCCTATAATTAACAACACTGTATACTTTAAAATGTGCTAAGGTAGAAGATATTATGTTAAGTGCTCTTATCACAAAAGGTAAAAAACAACAACAGGACTAGGGAGAAACTTGGAGGTGATGGATAAGTTTATGGCATTGATAGTTATGATGGATATATACTAATCTCCAAACACTTCAAGTTGTAAATGTAAAGTCTAGAATTATAAACATTCTTCTAGGAAAAAAAGGAGAAAATCTTTGTAACCTTGGATTAGGCAAACATTTTTTAGGTACAACACCAAAAGAATAATCCATGAAAGAAAACATTGATAAAGTGGACTTCAAAAAAATTTTAAAAATTAAGAACTCTGCTCCTTGAAAGACACTGTTAAGAAAATAAAAAGACAAGTCATGGACTATGAAATATATTTGCAAGTCATACATCTACTAAAGAACTTATACCCAAGAATATGTAAAGAACTCTCAAAACTCAATAAAAATATCTAATGTTTAAAATGGACAAAAGGTTTGAACATAACAAAGAAATGTATATGTGGATGTCATATAAGCATATGAAAAGATGCTCAAAATCATTAGTCATCAGGGAAATGTACTTTAAATTACAATGAAATTCTATTATCTCCCTATTAGAATGTCTAAAATTAAAAAGACAGACTCTACCAAGGGTTTGTGAGCATGTGGAAGTAACTAGAAGTCTCATACACTGCTGGTGGAAATGTAAATGGTACAGCCACTATGAAAAATAGTATGGTAGTTTCCTTTTATTTATTTATATTTTGTTTTTTTGTTTATTGAAGCATAGTTGTTGTAAAATGCTGTATTAGTTTCAGTTGTTGTAAAATGCTATATTAGTTTACAGCAAAGTGATTCAGTTATATATGTGAATATATATGTATACATATATATTCTTTTTCAGTTTCTTTTCCATTATAAGTTATATTGAATATAGTTCCCTGTGCTATACAATAGGTCCTTGTTGTTTACCTATTTTATTTTAGTTGTTTAAAAATATTTCTTTTTTTAATTAAGTAGAGTTGAATTACAATATTTCAGGTGTACAGCAAAGTGATTCAGTTATACATATATATGTGTATATATATGTTTTATATATTCTTTTACATATTCTTTTCCATTATACTGTAGGTTATTACAAAATATTGAATATAGCTCCCTGTGCTATACTGTAGGTACTTATTGTTCATTTATTTTACATATAGTAGTGTGTATCTGTTAATCCCAAACTCCTAATTTATCCCTCCCCCTCCTTTCCCCTTCAGTAACATAAGTTTTTTTTTTTCTATGCCTGTGAGTCTATTTCTGTTTTGAAAATAATTTCATTTGTATCATTTTTTTTAGATTCCACATATAAGTGGTATCATATGATATTTATCTTTCTCTGACTTACTTCACTTAGTATGATAATCTCTAGGTCCATCTATGTTGCTACAAATGGCAGTATTTTATTCTTTTTTATGGCTGAGTAATATTCCATTGTGTGTATGTATGTGTGTGTGTGTGTATACACACCACATCTTATTTATCCATTCATCTGTTGATGGACAGTTAGGCTGCTTCTGCATCTTGGCTATTGTAAATAGTGCTGCTATGAACATGGGGGTGCATGTATCTTTTTTTTTTTTAATCAGTCATCAATTTTATACACATCAGTGTATACATGTCAATCCCAATCGCCCAATTCAGCACACCACCATCCCCACCCCACTGCGGTTTTCCCCCCTTGGTGTCCATACGTTTGTTCTCTACATCTGTGTCTCAACTTGTGCCCTGCAAACCGGTTCATCTGTACCATTTTTCCAGGTTCCGCATACATGCGTTAATATACGATATTTGTTTTTCTCTTTCTGACTTACTTCACTCTGTATGACAGTCTCTAGATCTATCCACGTCTCTACAAATGACCCAATTTCGTTCCTTTGGATGGCTGAGTAATATTCCATTGTATATATGTACCACTTCTTCTTTATCCATTCACCTGTCGATGGGCATTTAGGTTGCTTCCATGACCTGGCTATTATAAATAGTGCTGCAATGATCATTGGGGTGCACGCATCTTTTTGAATTACGGTTTTCTCTGGGTATATGCCCAGTAGTGGGATTGCTGGATCATATGGTAGTTCTATTTTTAGTTTTTTAAGGAACCTCCATACTGTTCTCCATAGTGGCTGTATCAATTGACATTCCCACCAACAGTGCAAGAGGGTTCCCTTTTCTCCACACCCTCTCCAGCATTTGTTATTTGTAGATTTTCTGATGATGCCCATTCTAACTGGTGTGAGGTGATACCTCATTGTAGTTGTGAGTTGCATTTCTCTAATAATTAGTGATGTTGAGCATCTTTTCATGTGCCTTGTGGCCGTCCGTATGTCTTCTTTGGAGAAATGTCTATTTAGGTCTTCTGCCCATTTTTGGATTGGGGTGTTTGTTTCTTTAATATTGAGCTGAATGAGTTGTTTATATATTTTGGAGATTAATCCTTTGTCCGTTGATTCGTTTGCAAATATTTTCTCCCATTCTGAGGGAGAAAATGTAATCCCTATCAAACTACCAATGGCATTTTTCACAGAACTAGAACAAAAAATTTCACAATTTGTATGAAACGCAAAAGACCCCAAATAGCCAAAGCAATTTTGAGAAAGAAAAACGGAGCTGGAGGAATCAGGCTCCCAGATTTCAGACTATACTACAAAGCTACAGTAATCAAGACAGTATGGTACTGGCACAAAAACAGAAATATAGATCAATGGAACAGGATAGAAAGCCCAGAGGTAAACCCACGCACATATGGTTACCTTATCTTTGATAAAGGAGGCAAGAATATGCAGTGGAGAAAAGACAGCCTCTTCAATAAGTGGTGCTGGGAAAACTGGACAGGTACATGTAAAAGTATGAAATTAGAACACTCCTTAACACCATACACAAAAAGAAACTCAAAATGGATTAAAGACCTAAATGTAAGGCCAGACACTATCAAACTCTTAGAGGAAAACATAGGCAGAACACTCTATGACATTAATCACAGAAAGATCCTTTTTGACCCACCTCCTAGAGAAATGGAAATAAAAACAAAAATAAACAAATGGGACCTAATGAAACTTAAAAGCTTTTGCACAGCAAAGGAAACCATAAACAAGACCAAAAGACAACCCTCAGAATGGGAGAAAATATTTGCAAATGAAGCAACTGACAAAGGATGAATCTCCAAAATTTACAATGCAGCTCATGCAGCTCAATATCAAAAAAACAAAAAACCCAATCCAAAAATAGGCAGAAGACCTAAATACACATTTCTCCAAAGAAGATATACAGATTGCCAACAAACACATGAAAGAATGCTCAACATCATTAATCATTAGAGAAATGCAAATCAAAACTACAATAAGATGTCATCTCACACCGGTCAGAATGGCCATCATCAAAAAATCTAGAAACAATAAATGCTGGAGAGGGTGTGGAGAAAAGGGAACCCTCTTGCACTGTTGGTGGGAATGTAAATTGATATAGCCACTATGGAGAATAGTATGGAGGTTCCTTAAAAAACTAAAAATAGAACTACCATATGACCCAGCAATCCCACTACTGGGCATATACCCTGAGGAAACCATAATTCAAAAAAGAGTCATGTACCAAAATGTTCACTACAGCTCTATTTACAATAGCCAGGACATGGAAGCAACCTAAGTGTCCATCAACAGATGAATAGATAAAGAAGATGTGGCACATATATACAATGGAATATTACTCAGCCATAAAAAGAAATGAAATTAAGTTATCTGTAGTGAGGTGGATGGACCTAGAGTCTGTCATACAGAGTGAAGTAAGTCAGAAAGAGAAAAACAAATACCGTATGCTAGCACATATATATGGAATCTAAGAAAAAATAAAAAGGTCATGAAGAACCTAGGGGTAAGATGGGAATAAAGACACAGACCTACTAGAGAATTGACTTGAGGATATGGGGAGGGGGAAGGGTAAGCTGTGACAAAGTGAGAGAGTGGCATGGACATATATACACTACCAAACGTAATACAGGTAGCTAGTGGGAAGCAGCCGCATAGCACAAGGAGATCAGCTCGGTGCTTTGTGACCACCTAGAGGGGTGGGATATGGAGGGTGGGAGGGAGGGAGACGCAAGAGGGAAGAGATATGGGAACATATGTATATGTATAACTGATTCACTTTGTTATAAAGCAGAAGCTAACACACCATTGTAAGGCAATTATACTTCAATAAAGATGTTAAAAAAATAATAATAATAATATGGGAATGTTTCAAGTCCAAATTAATGAAAAACATGTCTTTAAAAACATTTTTCAGTGTAACACAAAAGTGGTAATAAAAAAAAAAAAACAGACCTTAAGTTTTAACATTAGTATTAAGTCACCTAGTATTTTTATGAGATTTTAACCATATTGTTAGATTTTATTTGATCACACTTACTAATAATTTCATTTGCAGCCATCTTGTCTACTAACTGGATCTGAAGTTCTTCAGTAGACCTGCCCCTCCGCCCACCTCACCCAGCACTTATCATCTCATTTAGCACAAACTAAGTATGGTTTTTACCACGAGGACTTCTGAAATCTTGGAAATAAGTAATGCATTCTATGAATTAAATATTAGAAACTCCAGAGAGCCACATGTGGAAGTAAACCAAGAGCTCACTTGTAAAATTTTTATTAAAGAGCAGACAGATTCAAAATTTCAAACAAGTTGCCTTGTTTACAATCTTAGAAAGAGAGATGTTGGAAATCATTATCATCTAGTAAGTGGAAATCTGCTCAGCTTTATTGTGTCTACGCAGAAAAGGGAAATGGTTAGCCTGACGGTTAATTTTACACGTCAACTTGACTGAGTTATGAGATGCCCAGACATTTGGTCAAACATGATTCTTGGTGTTTCTCTGAGGATATTTTTGATGAGATTAATACTTAAATTGGTAGACTGAGTAAAGCAGATTGCCCTCCCTAATGTGAGTGAGCTTCATCCAATCAGTTAAAAGTTTGAATAGAACAAAAAGGCTGACCCTCTTCAAAGTAAGGGAAAATTCTCCTACCTGACTGCTTTCAAACTGGGACATCGCTTTTTTTCCTGCCTTCGGATTTGAACTGAAACATTGGGTCATCCTGGGTCACGAGCCTGTCAGCCTTTGGAATGGAACTACACCATAGGTTATCCCAGTTGTCAGGCATTCTGACTCGTATTGGAACAAAATCACTGGCTTTCCTGGGTCCCTAGCTTGCCAGCTCACCCTGCATATCTTGGGACTTTTCAGCCTCCATAATTGCATGAGCCAATTCTTTGTAATAATTCTCTGTATATATACAAATATAAATATGTACCTTCTACTGGTTCTGTTTCTCTGGAGAACCCTAACACAGTTAGCATGGAGCATAGAAATTGGTAGAACAAGGAGGCAAAAGGTGGCTAGTAGTCCCACAACTAATGAGAGTAAAGGGGGAGTTCTTCCCTTGTCCACAGACTCCACCTTCCTGAAATCTATTCCAAGCGTGACCTTATTATGGCAATTTTTCAGCTATCACAGCTCAGCACAACTTAACCTCAAACCAGCTATGCATCTGTGTTCCAATTCCACACTCACCAAACAACCTCTGGTTTCAATTTAGCTTTCCATGAACAGCTTCTCACCTGGGAAAATCCCCTCCTCATGCTAAGTATTTCAGACTGTGTTACACACTGTCTGGGCACCTGTTCTTTTTGCCTAGTTGGCGTTCATTCAGACTTCTTTTGGTGAGAGCATTTTTATTTCCCTCAATCCATGTTTCTGGAAGGATGATTCAGTCTTCCGGATATAGAACTAGGAACATGACTTAGGTCTAGATAAGTCCAAGTTTCTGTGACTGGTTGAGTGATGGTAAGAGACCAAATCTAGACCAATGAGAATCAGACCCCCCAAGACTTTTGCTAGAACCATTTGCAAATATGTGGAATGAGATGTGCTCATTCTGCTGGAGTTGCTAAACTGCTAGAACATAAGCCTGGAGTTCTATAGCCAACTTAGCCATATTTACTTGCCTGAGAACAAAGCCAATGCAGAGGAAAACAATGCCAAGAGATAGGTTAGTATCTATGCTACTTAATCTAAATATCTGAATCCAGCCATCTCTGAAGAAAGCACTGTTCTTTTCAATTATGGAAGCCAGCAATTTTTATATTGTTTTATTGTATTGCATAAGCCAGCTTGTGTTGTGTTTGGGCTTTTGTAACTGACTCACACACGTCAAATTAAAAAATAAATTCTCTGCCTTATCCATTGGTCTCTGTGAAACTGGTTAGTAAGCCCACTCTTGGTGTGCTGACAGATCAGATTTTTGAGTGTACAGAACTGAGGACCAGACCCTGGACTAGGACAAATTCACCAATTCAGATGCTGGTCTGAGAGGGTGTACAGTGTAGAAGGTAAGAGCATGCCATAATAAAGACTTGCATTGCAATACATCTTCCCCATTTACTCAGTGAGAGTTCTTGGGCAGGCAAGTTATTTAACCTCTCTCAGTCTCAGTGCTCACATTTGTTAAGTGGAGCTAATAAAATTCCATTTAATTAATACTCATAATACATACCGAGAGGACTCAGTAAGAATATAGTTAAGAACAAGAACTAACACTGATCACCCAGTATGTGCAGCTCATTGCTGTAAGTCATATATATATATATATGTAAAACAAGCAAGAACTGCTTTTTAATCTTAGAGAGTCATAATTCAATAAATACTTTTGTTTATTGGTTATTTGGGGTTTGGGATTTTTTTGACTTTTTGATCAGAATCAACAAGATACAAGAGAGTATTATTGCTTATTGTTTTAGGTTTTGGACCCTTCTATTCTCCTTGTATAAAAAAAGAAAAAGAAAAATTCAAGTCCTTCCATATGATTAAAGGAGTTCATCTAGAAATAGAAAAACTGAAAATGAAAATAAAATATCAAAAAAGAAAATATTTCATCCCATCATCTTGCTAATTTAAAGTTATAATTCATCCAGTTTTAGCCAGTCTGAGAAACCATATAATATCCTAAGCCTCCAAAAGTCAGCAGCTAGTCATGAACAATAAAGAAAGCTCAGTCAAAATCCTTTTGTGGCGTCCCTGAACTTATGAACTCTAATCACTTTTCTGGCTCTTTTTTGTGCAGTTCAACTTGTAACAAAGGTGACAGCTTTCAGAAAGAATGGTTCACTCAGTAACCAGAATGTGGAGCTTATGAGAACAGATCTCTAGGTTCAATCAATTGGTTTCATGGACAAACTGGCTTCATGAAATGAAAAATCCAATTCCATTACTACTATCAACACTGCTATCTCAAACCAGCATTCTTCCAAACACTTGTCCTTAATTGCAGCAGCAACCTGGTAAGAGAATATGAGTGTCTCAAAATCACCCATCAGAACTACGAGAAGAAACAATTGCAGCACAGGACCTACAATTTACTTCCTACCTGCTTTGTGTCAACTGTCCCATTTAGGGACATAGACCATATTGAACATCTACTTGAAGCTATAGGGATTTACATTCTAGTGTGGAACTTAAAACACTTGTGAAACAACTGTAGAACAGTTTTGCAGGTGAAAATGAAAAATCAGTCTGAATAGTCAGGCCATATAAGAGTTTACTGTGTAGCCATCTGTTTCTAAGAGCTGGTCATTTGACTTGTAAGATGACACTGAGTTAAGGACCGAATAGATGAGGAAGCTGAAGCTCAAAGCACTTAAGAGATTTGACTGATATCACCCAGTTTAAAGAGAGAAGGCAGGATTTGACCGAGTTTTATGTAAGGTCAAAATCACTGCTCTTAACCACAGTGCTGTAATGCTTTCCTAATAGAGCAGTATGAACAGTACAGAGAAAGCCAAGCAGCTAAGTCTTTTGGTGCAAATGGGATCTACTGAATGCGGCAGCATAGTTAGGAGGCAGCCTTTCATGCCTGAGGGATTATCTGTGTCTCCTGCAAGCAATTGCTTCTGACCAGAGAATTAAACAGTAGACTTCCATAAGATTGATTGGAACAGAGTGATCATTACTTTTCCAAAACTGCCCATGGCACCTTGGCAGGTATTTATGTTTTTCTCAAACAGGAGAATGCCCAGAAACACTGCCATGAATCTAAATGAACAGACCTTTTAGCAGGATTCTTAGGGGGCAACTTTACAAGTGCCTGAAATAATGGCTAAAGCAATTTTTTTTAATGTATTCAAATAACAGTTGTGAGCACAGATTGTTCCACCTAAGAAGCAAAAGAAAGGTAATTACCTGTAAAATGCATAAAATGTGTATTGTTTACTTATCATTAACTCTGAACACCTCTATGCTAATGGATAGACTAAGACGAGCTTCTAGCTATAAGGTGACAGAAACAGCCAGAGTAAGTCAAAGGAACACAAAGACCTTCCCAGCTGAGTGAATGAATTTGAAGAATCCCTGTGACCAGCCACAACCTTCAATCACCTGTGGAAACTGTAAATAATGGTAGAAAATCCAATAGGCACTAGAGACCACTTTACAGACATGAGCTTGTCCTTACACAGTCTCTACCAAGGTGAGAACAAACCACAGATTAGGCAAAGACTAGAGAAGCAAGGAAGAATATAAATGACAAGATCCAACAGAAAAGTCAAAGTCTTAATTCTCTGAATCCCAGGAAACTTTTTTCTTCTTTTTAACTTTTTTTTAATTGAAGCGTAGTTGATTTACAATATTGTGTTAGTTTCTGGTGTACAGCATACTGGGAAGCACATTTTAAGGGAATGCACAGAAGTTAATGTTTACCGTGTTCCTGCATTGTGCCCGGCAACTTATATACAATACTTGCAGAAACACGTGTTCTCAGTAAACCTTTTAGTGCTTTTCTTCTTTCATAATTTATCCTTCCTTCCTGGAAACAGAAATTATCCAAGGAGCCATTGCAAAAATGTAAGCAGAATGATAGGACAGTTCAAGTCACTCCTGATTTTGACATTTTTTCTTATGTGGTAGCTTTGGTCAATTTTGAAAAGAATTTTGAGAACAAGAGTCTGATTTTTATCAAGCACTTTTACTTAGCTTATGGTGACTTCAGTAATAGAGAAAGAACTAGGTTGCCAATAACTAAAATAATTTCATTGAAATAATTTATAATGACAGATGGACAGATATGGATATACTCATAGATATAGATATATAATCTCTACTTTAGTCCCTTTTCTTTCTCTGGAAACCTCATAGCAAACACTATAGTGAGGCAAAGATTTCTTCTTACAGAGGTACCAGTGGAAGGTTAAAACATAAAACTGAAACATATTTCTCCAGCAGAGTGATACAATTAGAACACTTCTAAGTGTCCAGTGCAAACTCAAGTGAGAAAGGACTTAATTCTCAAATTTTGAGCCACATCTAAAATGCTTCATATCTACACTCAAAAAAACTTCTTAATAACAAGGTCCTGGGACTTCCCTGGTGGTCCAGTGGTTAAGAATCCGTCTCCCAATGCAGGGGACGCAGGTTCGATCCCTGGTCGGGGAACTAAGATCCCACATGCCGTGGGGCAACTAAGCCCATGCGCCACAACTACTGAGCCCACACGCCGCAAATACAGAGCCCATGCGCTCTGGAGCCTGCACACCACAACTAGAGAGAAGCCCGAGAAGCCCACGTGCCACAGTGAAGAGCCCGCATGCTGCAACGAAAGACGTGCCGCAACTAAGACCCGCTGCAACTAAGACCCAATGCAGACAAAATAAATAAATAAATAATATTTTTTTAAAAAAAGAAACAAGGTCCGACTGTATAGCACAGGGAACTATATTCAATATCTTGTAATAACCTGTAATGGAAAAGAATCTGAAAAAGAATATATATAACTGAATCACTTTGCTGTACACAAGAAACTAACGCAACATTGTAAATCAACTATACTTCAAGTTAAAAAAACAAACAAGCAAAAAAGTGCCTCTTGCCAAGTCAGCAAACTATCTTTGATTCTAGTAGCTATGTTTTGGGCTAATATGAGAGGCAATATATCATAATGTTTATGAACAAAAATGTTTGAATCAGTTGCCTAGGGTTTAACTCTTGGGTCTACCATGCAGTAGCTCAGTGATTTAGCTCAAGTTACCTAACCCTTCAAACCTCAGCATCCTCATCTATAAAATGGGTGTAATAGAAGTATATACTTCATGTGTTGTTGTAAGAATAAAATGAAGTAAGAAAATAAAGAACCTTAGAACAGTGCCTGGTATATTCTATGCACTCAACAGATGTCAGCTAATATGATTACCAAATTTCAAGGTATTGCAATTGTGGCAGGATAATTTGAGATATTAATCTGTTTTATATTGTTCTGTTCTCACTGATGCAGAGGATTCAAAAGGCTGGGAGTGATTTTGTATATTTTTATCTCTCCTCCTTCAAGAAAAGTATCAAGATTTTCAGTCTTAGCATGTAAGAATTTCTCTTGCCCCAGGAGAGAATTAGCAACTTCTATTTTCTAAAACCTTTTATGAAGCAATAGGGCTGAATTTCATTTGGGAAGGAATAGGAAAGATGAAGGAGAAGAATGTGGCCTGGAAGAAATGAGAGGGTGAGCATCCCTCAGACCTAGAGCTACATGGGGTTGGATTTGTGGCAAGTGGATGAGATCCGTGCCCCTGCTGCACACAGGGCCCCAGATGGGAGACAGAGAGGGATACCTGAGGTCAGCCTCTAGGGTGTAGGCCTGGAGAGAAGCATCAGGTCTTGTGTGGGCCAGAAGGAGGACCACTCCAACAGAGATCTCTGAGCAGACCCAGAACAGTCCTGCCAGAAAAATGACAGAAGACCAATCTGTGTAAAAGCATCATGCAACAGAACAAACAATGGTAGCGACAAAGACAATATAGGCTATTGACCAGGTCACTTGCTCATCTCCACTTGCCCCAATTCAAGTCTTACAGAGCCATAAGAAAGAGAAGCCCCCAAATCAAGACTTATATTGTGTTTCTTACTGCCCTGGTAATTTGAACTAGGCCCATAATTAATTTGTTTTAAAAAGATGACATTCGGGAATTGCCCATGGTTAGGACTGGCACTTTTGCTGCCAAGGGCCCGCGTTTGCTCTCCTGTTGGGAAATAAGATCCCACAAGCTGCAGGGTGTGGCCAAAAAAAAAAAATGAAGCTCTTCAACTTCAGCAATACAGAGCAGAGAAGTATGCGTTTTGGAGTTATTTTGACCTCAGTTTAAATACTAGCTATGTGTGCAACCATGAGTAAAGGACTTAAAGTCACTAAAACTTAGTTACCATATTTATAAAATTATAACAGATCAAAGCATATGTATAAAAATTAATAATTCATAAATTGATGGGTACATCATATGGCACATTGTAGGTGCTCAATAAATGGTAGCTATTATTATTATTATTATTATTACTATAAAAATGTGCTCCATTAGGCAGAAAAATAATTGTCAATGAAAGATGACCGTGCCATAAAAGGGTGCCTGTCAAAGGTGCAGTGGTAAACAACTCAGGTCCCCTTCAGGACCAAGGCATTCTTGAACTAGGCTACCTGAAATGTGGATCACATACCACATGTGTTAGCAGGATCTGGGAAAGCACAGGTAGACCTGTATCTCCAGGTGCTGGAACGGGGGAATGGAACAGAAAGTTGGATAAGGGAGAATGTATCAGTATGCGAGCACCATCCTATGACACAGGATTTAACACTCTGCAAGGACCTTAGGAGATGGTGCTGGAGTGCTGCTCAGATAACCTTGGAAGCACGAATAAAGTGATAACCTATATTAGGTGAGTTAGAAATACCAGAAATTCCTCATTCATGTATAGATTGGCTCAGTATGCGTGGGCAAGCTGAAAATTGCCAACTCCTGCATCTCACTCAGAGATTGATAGGGGCAGAGTAAAGAGACAAAGTAGGTAATTAAATAGTTAATTCCACTAGGGGATTGTAAGTAAAGAAAAAAGTACAGTGCATGCTGCAACTAAAGGAGCCCGCACGCTGCAACAAAGATCTCACACGTGGCAACAAAGATCCCACGTGCCATAACTAAGGCCCGGCACAGCCAAATAAATAAATATTTTAAAAAAAGAAAGAAAAAGGATGGGAGACCCCTGTAAGTTAATGATCACCCAAGAAAGCAGGTTTGCTTAACCACAAAACCAAGCAGGCTTGCCTAGCAACAAAACCATTAAACAGAAGCATGAGACATGCCCCAAAACAATAAAACAATAGTGTCATGAGACCCACATCTTGCCCAGTGAGCTCAGTAAGTTAATTGTTATTGGCCTAAGAGTTATTGGTGTAATTAAGGTTATTTGTATAAGAATAAATCTTAGTACAGGAGGATATCTTTTTCTTTTCCTTTCTTTTTATGTTTTAACTTCCTTTGACCAGAGCTTAACAGAAATCTGAAATCATGTATATCCCAACAGATAGGGGGCCGGTGAGTTTGAGAGGATTTCAGGCAACGTGGTGATTCAAACTTCTCACTGCTCTTTGAATATGAAAATGTAATGAGAAGATTGCTCCATCTTCTGGGTAATATTCCTGAGGATGAATTATTACTATCTTTGTATTCCTCTAGAAAGTCTTTTTGTAGCATTTATTTAAAAAGACTACTCTATCCCATCATACACAATATTTTGTTATTCAGAGAAAGGAAGGAAGTTTCTCTAT
This sequence comes from Balaenoptera musculus, assembly GCF_009873245.2. NCBI lineage: Eukaryota > Metazoa > Chordata > Mammalia > Artiodactyla > Balaenopteridae > Balaenoptera > Balaenoptera musculus. The sequence continues at coordinate 88,475,155 of NC_045788.1, forward strand.
AAGTATATCTTAGATAGAGACTTCAGGGGTACCTCTGGAAATTGCACTGTGTCACCTCTTCATGCTGCAGTTCAGAACTCCAGAATGAGATTTCCCCAGACTCTTCTTGGATTCTACTTTTGTTTTCTCATTGTTCTGGATGAAAGTCATTCCTCCGCTACCAGGGGCTCCACCCAGCCTATGACAGTTGTGAGGCCCTCCTCAGCAGTTTTGTTCAATGATACAAAATTCTCTATTTCCCAAGAGACTACTACTTAAGGCAGAAAGAAAATTTTTACTGCCACATCTGGCTTGCTCTATTTTTAATAAGAATCCATACAACTAGAAAATCCTTTAAACTAGAACTATTTGACTAGGTTAGAACAACTCAGCTTCTAGCTCACCAAACATAGATACTAAAGTAAGACGTAAATCCAGCCAGTACTGCCTTTTCCCACAAAACAGACTTGGGAGCGAGAGTAGAACATGTAACAAAGAGCTGTAAACTTCTAGAATTATGTAGGTTTAATCCATTGAGTCCTTGTAGTATTTTTTTAAAGTCCTGGTGATGCCAGATGGCTGTCTTGATTAATAAGATGCTGCAGAAATCCAGTGTGTCAAATTCACGGCTACTTAACACTATTTAAATTAGCTATGTAAAGCATGCTGCACCTTTCCAAGTGGGGTTTGCATTGGGGAGACTGTGAGGGTCAGGATTTGAAGACTGATCTGCATTTCATTAAAACGGAGTTACTGGTTCATTTGTGTATCCTTGGGCAAATCATTTCAGCAGTTAAAAAAAATAATGCTCAAGGCGAAATGATTAAATCCCCTAATAAAAAATGAGCAAGGTAAATGATAATACTATTATGATAAACATTGTCATTTATTGTTATTGCTTTTGGGTCTAGCTTTCTCTAAGCTCCTATTACTATTATTATTCATCATTTTTAATTGTGTACATTAGGCAAGGTGCAAGGACCACATACCTGGTGCTATGTATCACTCAGAGATGGTCCCTTACTATCCTAGCTCATCAGTGATACTCTCTTGAGTCTGGGGCAGGAAGACCCAGTGGAATAATGTTTTAGAAACTAAAGCAGGAACTCAGGAACCAGCTTTAATAGCACTCCTTCCAGGAACTCTGATAGAGCTAAGAGAGGACCCATTACTGTAGGTGCCAGGCGCTGGTACAATAATGGTATGAGTTAATGCATCAGGCAAGGCCACAGCCTAATGAGATCTTCTTTCACTCACCCACTGACAGATTGAGGCACAGATATGCTACTTTATTCATTCATTCATTTACCTGCTATATGTATCACACCCTAATAAGCGTTAAGAAAGATGCAACAGAAATTAACCCATATTCAGTACACAGACGGTGCCTAATAAACATTCTTTCACTTCCAGAAACTTAAAATATTTTACAGAGATTAAGATACTGGAAAGAGCTAAGTAAATGTAAAAAGTAGGATATCAAGGCACTGTTGCACAATAGAAAGAACATAGCTTTCTACCAATATCAAAATGTATTATTTAAAGTTATTTCTTTATTATTTAAAGCTATAGGAATTAAAATAGTGTGTTATTCATGTAAGACTAGACAGATCAACGGTATAGAACAGAGAACAGTACCATAAATAACCATGTAAATGTAGATGAAAACAACAAAAAGATACCACTTTCAGCAACCAGATTAAATGTTTGACAATACCACCTGCTGGTAAGAGTGGTGGGAAGAGGGAAATCTTATATAGAAAGTAGGACAAATTAGAATAGCTACTCTAGCAAAGCAATTTGGCAATATTTAGATAAACCCCAAAATACTCAAACCCTCTAAACCAACAGTTCAACTTCTAAGTATTTTTTCTATAGCAACTTTCACACAGTTTCTTACACAGAAACTCCGCCCAAAGAGACACATAAAAATATGCACAATGCATCACTGGGGAGAATGTAATGTCAATTAATCAAAGAACAGTGCTATGAAAAGAGAACCATAGATGTAAAATTTTAAACAAAACTTGGTCATTTACTATGAATGGCATTGCAGGAAGGAAGGAGGGAAATGCTTACTATCCAGAGGCTAGGCAAACACCATACCTCAGTTCCTTAACATGTCAAAAATCGCAAACTTTCTTTAGTATATGGAACGTCCTAAAAAAGCCCTTCAAGAATTTTTTTGGGTTTTCAGAAGCCTTCTGACATACAGGTAGATCTCATGACACTCAGCAGGGAGGGGAGAGCAGACCTCGTTATCACATGTCAGCAATCTTCAAAAGGTTATTAAAAAGATATGCTGGGCTTCCCTGGTGGCGCAGTGGTTGAGAATCTGCCTGCCAATGCAGGGGACACAGGTTCGAGCCCTGGTCTGGGAAGATCCCACATGCCGCGGAGCAACTAGGCCCGTGAGCCACAACTACTGAGCCTGCGCGTCTGGAGCCTGTGCTCCGCAACAAGAGAGGCCGCGATAGTGAGAGGCCCGCGCACCGCGATGAAGAGTGGCCCCCACTTGCCGCAACCAGAGAAAGCCCTCACACAGAAACGAAGACCCAACACAGCCAAAAATAAAATAAAGGAGTTCCTTTAAAGGAAAAAAAAAACAAAACATCTAGGTCTTCACTTTAAAAAAAAAAAAGATATGCTTGTAATACATGTTTGAAAGGGGATTAGACTGTCTTTCCAATAAAACACAAGTACCTATCATTCTGTTAATGGGTAAGACTTATTTAATGAAGAAGATTTTTTTTCATCAGTGGACGAATAAAATATGGTATATTTATTCAATGTATTTATGTGAATGAAATTGATCTATATGTACCAGCATGGGGACAGATCTAAGTAAAAGAAATGGCTGCAAAAAGATGTGTGTAGCATGATATTTACATGCATTAAAAAACAAGGAGTCTAAGGTTTTAGGCCACATACACATGCAGGAAAACAATGAACTAAAACGATATAAACTAAATTCTTCATAGAGGAGAGAAAGAAGAGGATAGGATTGAAGAGGGCAAATTTAAATTTATTTATAATGGTTTAATTATTTTATATTTTAAAAATCTGAACAAAATAAGAAAAGATTTTACATTTCATAATTATAGTGACAGATGTACATATGATTGCTGAATTGTTTATTTCTTCTTTCAACTCTGTCTTTGGCTTCAGGTACCGGAAGCTCTATTGTCAGATACATATTAATTTATAATTGTTATATCTTCCTGATGTAGTGATTTTTTAGCATTATGAAATGTCCCTCTTTGTCTCTTTGTCCCTCTTTGTCTCTAGTAATATTCCTTAAATTAAATTTTATTTTATGAATACAACCATTCTAGTTCTATTATGCTTAATGTTTATAATTATATATATATATATATTTTTTTTATCTTGCTATTTTCAATCTTTGTATATCTTTTAATCTAAAATATATCTCTTGGGATTTCCCTGGTGGCTCAGTGGTTAAGAATCCGCCTGCCAATACAGGCGACACGGGTTCAATCCCTGGTCCGGGAAGATCCCACATGCCGCGGAGCAACTAAGCCCGCGCGCCACAAACTGAGCCTGCGCTCTAGAGCCTGCGAGCCACAACTACTGAAGCCCACGTGCCTAGCGCCTGTGCTCGGCAACAAGAGAAGCCACCACTATGAGTCGCCCGTGCACCGCAAAGAATAGTCCCTGCTCCCCACGACTAGAGAAAGCCCGCGCACAGCAACAAAGACCCAACGCAGCCAAAAATAAATAAATAAATAAGTTAATTTTTTTAAATAAATTAAATAAAATATATCTCTTACAGAAAGTATATAATTGAATTTTTCTTTGTCATCATGTTTGATAATCTTTGCTTTTCTTGATAATCTTTGCTTTCCGATGAACAGTTTAGTCTACTTACTTTGAGTTTAATTATTGATATGGTTATGTCTATCATTCTGCATTTCTTTTCTGTATGACTCATGTCTAGTTTTTTTCCTCAGCTTCTCCTTAATTGACTTTGCTGTTAACCCCACAAATTAGAAAATTTTGTTGTGTTAGTTCAAGTCTTCAAGAAGCAGGATTAAATGAGTGAGGATTTTAATAGGCGAAACCTCTGTTAGAAAAAGTGGAGAGAGGCTGGGAAAGTCAGACCATGAAGCAAGTTTTATCCTAAATGAAGGAGAAATGGGAAGTTGTTTGGGCTGTGGCATTCTAAATGCTATAGGAGTCTTCAAGGCAAAGATCATCTTGAAAGGAATCCTGTATTTCCTAGGAACAGGCCTGCCTTAGTAACTCTGTGCACTCAGTCATTGGTTGGGAACAGCACATGGAAAAAGTGAGCTTGGAACAACTAAGTGATGGATTTCAGAGTGTAGAGACTAGAGCTCTCAATCAGTTATGCTCCCTTTTATTGGAGATCTGCAGGGTGTACTTTTATTACATTCTAGGGACAATTTTTACTTTACATTCATCTACTGGGTTGGCCAAAGAGTTTGTTCGGGTTATTCTGTAAGATGTTATGGAAAACACGAACGACCTTTTTGGCCAACCCAATACACGGTTGCCAGTGTCTTTGCCCATCATTTCTTCTTGCATACAGGACGTTTTTAAGGGTTCACTTTTCTTCTTGAAGTTCATTTTTTTTAAGTCCCTTTTATGAATCTCTATGCTAATAAATTCTCTTAGTTTTTGTTTGTTTAAAAAATTGTCTTGACCCTCATTCTTGAAAGTTAAACTTAATAAGTACAAAAAAGCAAATTGAGAATTATTTTCCCTCGGGATTTTTAAAGTTATTCTTTTGTATATTAGCATCCATTGTTTTAAAAATGATCAGGTGTGAGTTTAATTATCATTCCTCAGTAGGTAATCTGTCTTTTCCCTCCACTGTGTTTGAGATATTCTCTTTGTGGTGTACTGAAAAATCACCACAATATTGTGGGTGTGGATTTATTTTTATTTATCTTCATTGGTATACTTCGAGCTTTCTGTATTAGTGAATTAATTTACTTGATTATTTTTAGAAAACTGTCTGCTATTATTTCTTTGATATTGTCTTTTACATTCTCTCCTCTCTTTTCTCAATTATGACAGACCTATTTATTCTATCTTTGATATCTTTTAGTCTCTCTTTTATAAATATTTTCTATCTTGTATTTTATATTTTCTATCCTTGTCTCTCGGTGCTTTACTGTGTAATTTCTTCAGGTCTATCTTCAATTCACTAATTTTTAAAAATTTATTTATTTATTTATTTTGGCTGCATTGGGTCTTTGTTGCTGTGCATGGGCTTTCTCTAGTTGCGATGAGTGGGGGCTACTCTTTGTTGCAGTGTGCCAGCTTCTCATTATGTGGCTTCTCGTGTTGCGGAGCAAGGCTCTAGGCACGTGGGCTTCAGTAGTTGTGGCATGCAGCCTCAGTAGTTGTGGTGCTCGGGCTTAGCTGCTCCACGGCATGTGGGATCTTCCCGGACCAGGGCTCGAAACCGTGTCCCCTGCATTGGCAGGCGGATTCTTAACCGCTGAGCCACCAGGGAAGTCCCCATTCACTAATTTTAAATTCATGTATGTGTCAGTTGCTATTTAATTCATCCTAGATGATAAGACCACTAGAAATGGTCATTTCTAAAACCATTTGGTCTATTTTTGTCTTATTTAAACTTTTTTTTTTGCTTATTTAACAAATAGTTTTATTGTAATGTGTAAACCATTCAGATTATCTAATCCTCCATACAAACAGAGGCAAAAATACCAGATTTCAAAAGGCTAAATAAGCTTAAATAATATTGAATTTAATTATACCTACTGGTAAGTTTTGGGAATACTCATTAGCATTTATTACCTTTATTCAAATCACTGAAAAAGTAATTATTTTTACAATTTACATTTTAGATTTTTATTATCCTCATCATTTAACTGTCCCTTAATTCTTTATTTCCTGATTTTATTTGCAAAAACAGTCATGTTTTGACATAGATTCATAATAAAACACTGCCTATATTTTCCAAGTGTTGTGTAGTTTAAAAACAAGTCTTATCTAAAATATTCAGTTGGAATTAAATCAAGTATATATCCAAGAAAGGCAAGTATTTTCAACATAGTTTTGAGGTATCCTAAGAGATACGTTAAATTTGTGATTCAAAATAACATCTATTCAACGTAGGAAAAAAAGACATTATTTTTCCTTTCAAGTACAATATTTATAAATGTTTTTAAATTATAGATTAAATGTTCAAATTGCAGCCTTAGCGTTGTGATGTATGTATCCAAACCCATCATAAAAACTGCTTTTTAAAATTGTTATACATTCAAATATATCAAATTTCAATGGCTATAACTTCAACCTATAAATATTAAGCTACATGTCAATACATGTTTAAAGGATGTGGAGAAATAAATTTATCTAGGACCTTTGAAATAATCATGCAATATATATACTATATTTGTGAAGTCTGGATTATAGGATTATAGTGTTATGTACAGCTTTACAAAAATTTTTATATTTTAAATGAGTGATTTAAGGATATACATAGATTCTCTAAAAGTGTTAAAAATGTAATTGGGTTTTATTGTATATAAACCTAATCTTCAAAAATTTGGACATTTTAGCACATGGCCAGCAACCTTTAGACTGATATCTTGATGTTTGAGATGTACATGTTTTTCTATGCTATTTAATCAATATGTTGGCATGTAGATTAATTTTATGTATTGAAGTGAAACAAATTTCAAGTTTGATGTTTTTTAATATATACTTGCATCTAAAGGTTGTATACATAATGGCTTTGGCTTCTGTATGAGAATATGGTGCTAAACGTTGCTAGAGTCATGTAAAGATCATGAGAGGAAGGCCATGAGAATCTCAGAGACTTGTGTCTGAGTCCTAACACTGTTGAGCCTGAACCATTTTGGAAAAGCTTAACTCCAGACTTCTTGTATTATGAGGTAATGCCTGTCTTTGTTATTTAGTTCACTTTTAATTGGCTATTCTGTTATTTGCAGTCAAAAGCCTTCCTAAGTGGTATATAACCATATAATTTTTTCTTGGAATGTAAGAATTATTCTACTCAATCATCAATAGGTTAAAAGAGAAAATACTGAAAAGAAGTGACTGACAAAACTCAATACATATTCTTAAAGAAAATTCTTAGCCAACTATAAATAGAAAGAAATTTCTTTAAAGTTAGCTTCTAGAAAACCATTCTTAAAGAAAGATCAGAACTATACTTGTTTTAGTCAAAACCAAAGAGGAATATCCACTCTCACTAGTACTTGCAACATTGCACTGGAGATCCTAGCCTCTGCAGTTACATATACACACATACACACAAACAGAGACACACCAAAGAAATGAAGTATAAATAATAGAAATAAATAGACCAAACTCTCATTATTTGCAGGTGATTTTACAAAATCAAATACTTAGAAAATTCTAGAATAACTGCCAAGACACTGAATAACCACAGGCCTTGCTAATTTAAATACTACATGCCTGACACATACTTTTTTTTCACTCCACAAATATTTATTGACTCTCTACCATGTGTCAGTTACTGTGCTAGATCATGAAGATTCAAGTCAAGCAACACAGCACATTCCCTGACAATTATAAAACTGTATCTACTATGAGAGATAAACAAACATTAATCAAATATTTACACTAACATAAATCACAGAGTGTGTTAAGTCCCCTTAATAAAATGTACAGTCATCTATAGGGAAACCTAACTTAATCTGGGGGACTGAAGAAAAATCATCAATATAAGAGATTCAGGGCTTCCCTGGTGGCGCAGTGGTTGGGAATCTGCCTGCCAATGCAGGAGACGCGGGTTCGAGCCCTGGTCTGGGAAGATCCCACATGCCGCGGAGCGACTCGGCCCGTGAGCCACAATTACTGAGCCTGCGCATCTGGAGCCTGTGCTCGGCAACGAGAGGCCGCGATAGTGAGAGGCCCGCGCACCGCAATGAAGAGTGGCCCCCACTTGCCACAACTAGAGAAAGCCCTCGCACAGAAACGAAGACCCAACACAGCCATACATACATACATACATACATACATACATACATAAAAAGAATGTAAGCAGACAAGAATAGCATTAAAAAAAAAATTAAAAAAAAAAAAAAAAAAAAGAGATTCAAAGAATGATGAAAAGTTAATTAGATGAGGCAGAGGAAGGAGAAGAAAATATTTCCAAAAGAAACACAGCACAAGCCGTGGCACCTGGAGGGAGCATAGCCCATTAGAGAGACTGAAAGATGGGCAGCATTGTTTAGGGAAAAGTCTCCATGGCATTTATGGACATCTTGTATCAGCATATCAGCTCTTGTGCTGGACCATCTTTCCAAGGATGTTTGTATAGCAACCATCTTGGAATATAGAGATAATATCTCTCTGTCTCTGGGGCAAAAGAGCATATTCTTTTTCCTGACCAGAAAAATAAATATAATATCTTCCTCCAGGTCAAAGTTTGGACAAGTTTGCTAACAACGTACTTATAAGATAGAGGGTTTCCTAAGCTCAGGGAAACCCTGTGACACAGACCCACTGCGTGCATGGCATCCAGCTGAGCCTATATCCACATCACCCTCACGGAACTTGGGAGGCAAGAAGAACCAACATGAAACTGAGCTATGCACGGTGATATCCTTTGTCTCTGACCCAGGAAACTTGTGTCTTCTGCTAGCATCTATGTAACTGCTACATTGTTACTTTGTTAGCAGGCTACATTGTTAGCTTTCAAGTACTGTAGCATAAAACCTAAGCCCCTTCACATTTCATGACAAGGGTGAGTGAAACAACTTGGAATGGCAAAGTATGAATCTGGAAGGAAAAGCAGGATCTTATGAGACATGGTCAGGAGAAATACTGCAAATATTTAACATCATCTGGTATAGGCACTAGCCAGTCTGAATAAACTCAAGAGAATCAGAAGAGCCATTAATAAACCAATATAGATTTAGTGCTGCATACCAGTTAAATATCAGGTTTAGCTATGGATATTTTATTTTTATCAATGAGATATCACCTCACACTTGTTAGAATGGTGACTATCAACAAAACAAGAGATAACAAGTATTGTAAAGGATGTGGAGAAACAGGAACCCTCATGCACTGTTGGTGGGAATATAAATTGGTGCAGCCACTATGGAAAACTGTATGGAGGTTCCTGAAAAAATTAAAAATAGAACTACCATACAATCCAGCAATTCCACTCCGGGGTATTTATCTGAAGAAAACAAAAACTCTAATTCAAAAAGATCTAAGAACCCCCATGTTCATTGTAGCACAGTTCACAATAGCCACGATATGGAAGCAACCTAAGTACCCATCAATAGATGAATGGATAAAAGAAAATTTAGTATATATATACAATGGACTATCACTCAGCCATAAAAATAATGAAATCTTGCCATTTGGGACAACCTGGATGGACCTAGAGGGTATTATGCTAAGTGAAATAAGTCAGACCAAAAAAAAACAAAAAACAAACAACTTCATGATTTCACTTATATGTGAAATATTAAAAAACAAAACAAATAAAGAAACATAACAAAACATATACAGAGTTATAGATACAGAGAAAAATAACAGGTGTTTGCCAGAGGGGATGGGGGTAAGGAGAAGAAATAGGTGAAGGAGATTAAGAAGTACAAATTTCCAGTTGCATAATAAATGAGACATGGATATGAAATGTACAGTGTGGGGTATACAGTCAATAACTATGTAATATCTTTGTATGATGACATATTGTAACTAGACTTATCATGATGATCATTTGAAATATACAGAAATATTGAATCACTAGTTGTGTAACAGGAACTAACATAGTGTTGTAGGTCGATTATACATCAACAAACAAACAAATTCATAGAAAAAGAGATCAGATTTGTGGTTACCAGAGGTAGGGGTGGAGTAGAGCGGGAATTGGACAAAAGTAGTCAAAAGATACAAACTTCTAGTTATAAGATAAATAAGTATTAGCAGTATAATGTACAGCACGATAAATATGATTAACACTGCTGTATGTTATATATGAAGTTAAGAGAGTAAACCCTGAGCTCTCATCACAAAGGAAAATTTTTTTTTCTATTGCTTTAATTTTTATCTATATGAAATGATGGATGTTCAACTAAACTTATTGTGGCAATGATTTTATGATGTAAGTCAAATCTTTATGCTGTACACCTTAAGGTGCTGTATGTCAATTATATTTTAATAAAACTAGAAGAAAAAACCAATATGCTTATCTTATTTTCAATAATAAAAACAAACTCCTAATCTGAAAAAAAAGACAATATTAAGTGCTTGCAAGGATGCAGAGTAACTGGAATTCTCATTTATTGCTGGTGGTAATGCAAATGGTACAAACACTTTGAAAAAAAAATTGGCAATTTTTTATAAAGTTAAACATATACTTAACACATAGTCCAGTAATTCCACTGCTAGTTATTTACACAAGGGAACTGGAACCTTTTTTCACATAAAAACTTGTACACAAATGCCAATAACTGGAAGCAACCCAAACGTTCTTCGACTGGTGAATACATAAACAAACCGTAGTACATCCAAATACTGGAATATTATTCAGAATGGAATAAAAGGGAACAAATTACTGGTTCATGTGACATGGATGAAGCTCAAATGCCTTGTGCTAAGTGAAAGAAGCCAGACTTAAAAGACTATGTTTTGTATGATTATAATTATATGACATTGTGGAAAATGTTAAATTATAGGAACATATCAGCAGTTGCCAGGGGGTGAATGTGGCTTGAGAGGCCAACTAGAAAAGGGCAGCTCAAGGAAATCTTTGGGGGTGAGGGAACTGTTCTGTATGTTGATAAGGGTGGTCTGACTGCATGCATTTGTCCTACCCATAGAAGTGTACACCAAAAACAGTGAATTTGACTGCATGTAAATTTAAAAGGTGAATTAAAAAAAAAGAAAAATTCAAAATCCTCATAGGATGTTTAACCATGTAGTGATACTAACAGATTTGGTTTTTTAAAAGATTACTCTGATGACAACTAAACACAATGTAGTGAACATGGATTGGATTCTGAACCAGAGGAAAAAATTATTGTACCAAAGATATTAATGGGAAAAATGAAAAATTTGGGGCTTCCCTGGTGGCGCAGTGGTTGAGAATCTGCCTGCCAATGCAGGGGACACGGGTTCGAGCCCTGGTCTGGGAAGATCCCACATGCCGCGGAGCAACTGGGCCCGTGAGCCACAGTTGCTGAGCCTGCGCGTCTGGAGCCTGTGCTCCGCAACAAGAGAGGCCGCAGCAGTGAGAGGCCCACGCACCGCGATGAAGAGTGGCCCCCGCTTGCCGCAACTAGAGAAAGACCTCGCAGAGAAACGGAGGCCCAACACAGCCATGAATAAATAAATAAATAAATAAATAACTTTTAAAAAAAAAAAAAAAAAAGAAAAATTTGATCAAAGTCTGTAGACCAGATGATAGTATTATGTTATTGTTAATCTCTGATTTTGATCATTGTACTGTGGTTATTTAAAATCATTTCTCATTTTTAAGAAATATACACTGAGGTGTTTAGAGGTAAAGAGGTATCATGAGTGCAATTTACTTTCAAACCATTTCCCTCAAAAGGTATAAATATAAAAAGAGATAAAGAGAAAAGGGAGGGAAGGAAGGAAGGAAGGAAGGTGGGAGGTAGGAAGGACAAGAGAGAGAATGATAAATAAATGTGGTAAAATGTTAAGATTTGGGAAATCTCGATGAACATTACATGAGATTTCTTTATTTTTGAAATTTTTGTAAGTCTAAAATTATTTCAAAATAAAAACCTTAAAAAGAGATTACTTTGTTTACAATATGAGAAATGTTTTAGAGGGAGTTATACAGTAGGCAAGCAAAGCATATGTCTAAATAATAAATTAATATAATCTGACATGTAAATCAAGCACAGCGTCGCCTGATTTAGTTGACTTTTACCTTCCCACCACAAGATGTGATATAGTCATCTGCTTTTAGTTGATGTTTTATTATTCAAACATTCTAAATCATTTGTAGCAGTTTTATTCCAGCCTTATATCTAAAAGGGATAAAGATTTTCCTTGCTCCTTTCTCAATTGTCACTGGAGTATTTTCCTAAAATCTCCATTTCTAACACTTTATTCCACTTTGTCACTTAAATTTCCTAGCCTTCTCCCTGCATGTTCTTTTATTTCACATTCATGATCTAGCCTGGTTTCCACACTTAGTGGCAGTCTCATCTGCTTCTCCATTGCTTTGTGCAGTTCCGAAATTAACTAACTTTACGTCTTGTTAGTTTGCCCAGCATAGTCCCATCTGCAGACTTAATGAGCAATCTCTCCATTCCATCACTGGGGAAGATGCTAATTATTAAATTATATGGTAGAGTATGAAGAATCAATCTCTCTCTCCCGCTCTCTCTCTCTCTCTCTCTCTCTCACACACACACACACACACACACACACACACAAATACAGCTACATACAGGCTAATTCTAAACTCTGGAAAGAATAAATGAGAAGAGAATCTCAATAACAGCATGTCTGCTTCCTGAATGCCTTTGTGTTATGCTATTTGTGGTTATTCCACAGAACAAACGATAACAACAATTTTATAGATATACATATTTATGAGAATATATATTATATATGTGTGGACTCAGGACCTCCTGGAGCTATGGGAGAGTCTCACTCACACTTGATCAACAAAGATATCGCCATGTGCAGTCTATTTGCAGCTAGATTGTATCATGCTGAAAACCAGGCCAGCTGTCTAAGTGTCGGAGGCAAAGAGATCTCAGCTGGCCTTTTTGGATCTCGTGGAGGTTGCAGAGATGCTGGAGGGGCCTGGGTCTTCAGCTCGCTTTCAGTATAACCCAGGAAACTTAAGTCTGGGTGATGTTTTTCTCAGAAAGAAAAAATGAAGTTGACTCCTAGCTCCACCTTTCTTTTCTCCAATTTAAAAAGTATTATCAAGAGCACATTTTTACTGAAAGGAACCAGAAAGAAGGCTGTGAGGTCCAGAAGTCCAGGGTTCCAATTTCCTCTCCAGTCCCTGAGAATCCTTGATATATTGACAGGATACACTCGGCCTTATGTTGTTAGGAAAACGGAAGCAGAGAGGATTAGACAAAGGCCAAATGTATCTTTAGAAAGAAATCAGATAATTGTAGCATCTGACATCTCAATCACAAAGCCAGATCATGTTTTATTAGATGACATTTCACCAGCAGTTATCAGTACTATCAGTGAAACAAATGTCGTGCTATAGAATTTGCAGCTGAGGGACAGAGGCAGGAAATGGCATACAACCAAGCTCAGCAGAATAAGTATAATTAACACGAGTATTACATTTGGGTCCCTCATGAACTGCACAGAGGCAGAGGGATAAAGTAGGTGACCTTTCACTCTGCCCTTCAGCCCTATCATTTCCTGATTCTGCAGAATGAGTGACTTCTCAGAAATAAAGCTGACTTGAGGCATTAAAATTTGACCTCCAGCCACCATCCCTCTTGTGTCAAGTCCACGTCTAAAGGTAATACTCAAGAAAAGTTAATATGAGAGGCCATGTGTCCACTGACATGTAAGTAACTACAGCTGTACTTCATTTTATTGTGCTTCACTTTATTTCTTTCACTTTGCAGATATTGGTTTTTATAAATTAAGTTTGTGGCAACCCTATGTTCAGCAAGTATATAGACAACATTTTTCCTACAGCATTTGCTCACTTTGTGTTCCTGTGTCATATTTTGGTAATTCTCACAATATTTCAAACTTTTTCATTATTATTATATTTGTTATGGTGATCTGTGATCAGTGATCTTTGATATTACCATTGGAATTGTTTTGGGGCACCACAAATAGCGCCCATATAAGATGGTGAACTTAATCGATAAATGTTATGTATGTTCTGACTGCTCCACTGACCAACTGTCCCTCCAGCTGTCTCACTCTCCTTGGGCCTCCCTATTTCCTGACACACAACAATATTGAGATTAGGCCAAATGATAATTAGGCCTACAATGGCCTCTAAGTGTTCAAGTGAAAGGAAGAGTTGCACATCTCTCACTTTAAATCAAAAGCTAGAAATGATTAAGCTTAGTGAGGAAGGCATGTCAAAAGCTGAGAGAGGACAAAAGCTAGGCCTCTTGTGCTAAACAGCCAAGTGGTGATTGCAAAGGAAAAGTTCTTGAAGGACATTAAAAGTGCTACTCCAGGGACTTCCCTGGTGGGGCAGTGGTTAAGAATCCACCCACCAATGCAGGGGACATGGGTTTTAGCGCTGGTCTGGGAAGAGCCTACATGCCGCAGAGCAACTAAGCCCGTGTGCCACAACTACTGAGCCTGTGTGCTGCAACTACTGAAACCCACGTGCCTAGAGCCCATGCTCTGCAACAAGAGAAGCCACTGCAATGAGAAGCCTGCACACCACAATAAAGAGTAGCCCCCACTCACCGCAACTAGAGAAAGCCCGTGCACAGCAACAAAGACCCAACAGATCCAAAAGTAAATAAATTAAAAAAAAATTTTTTTTTAAAAAGTGCTACTCCAGTGAACACACAAATGATAAGAAAGAGAAGCAGCCTTATTGCTGATACGGAGAAAGTTTTAGTGATCTGGATAGAAGATAAAACCAGTCAAAACATTCTCTTAGAACAACCCCTAATTAGAGCAAGGCCTTAATTCTCTTCAAGTCTATGAAGGCTGAGAAAAGTGAGGAAGCTGCAGAAGAAAAGTTTGAAGCTATCAGAGTTTGGTTCATAAGGTTTAAGGAAAGAAGCTATCTTCATGACATTGAAGTGCAAGGCAAAGCAGCAAGTGCTGATGTAGAAGCTGCAGCAAGTTATCCAGAAGATCTAGTTAAGATAATTAATGAAGGTGGTTACACCAAACAACAGATGTTCTAAGCAGACAAAACAGTCTTATATTGGAAGATGATACCATCTAGGACTTTTATAGCTATAGAGGAGAAATCAATGTCAGGCTTCAAAGCTTCAAAGGACAGGCCGACTCTCTTGTTTAGGATGTAACTGATGACTTTAAGTTGAAGCCAATGCTCATTCACCATTCTGGAATTGCTAGGTCTCTTAAGAATTATGCTGGGACTTCCCTGGTGGCGCAGTCATTAAGAATCTGCCTGCCAATGCAGGGGACACAGGTTCGATCCCCGGTCCAGGAAGATCCCACATGCCACGGAGCAACTAAGCCCGTGCACTGCACTACTGAGCCTGCACTCTAGAGCCCACGGGCCACAACTACTGAAGCCTGTGAGTCACAACTACTGAAGCCCGCACGCCTAGAGCCCGTGCTCCACAATAAGAGAAGCCACCGCAGTGAGACGCCCGTGCACCACAATGAAGAGTAGCCCCCGCTCGCCACAACTAGAGAAAGCCCGCATGCAGCAACGAAGACCCAATGCAGCCAATAAATAAATAAATAAATAAACAAATAAATTTATTTTAAAAAAAAGAATTATGCTAACTCTACTCTGCTTGTGCTCTATAACAGACCAACAAAACCTAGATGAGAGCACATCAGTTTACAATATGGTTTAGTGAATATTTTAGCTGAATGTTGAGACTTACTGCTCAGAAAAAAATTCCTTTCAACATATTACTTCTCATAGACAATGAACCTCATCAGCCAAGAGCTCTGATGGAGATGTACAATGAGATTAGTGTGTTTTTCACGTCTGCTAACATAGCATCCATTCTGAAGCCCATGGATCAAGGAGTCATTTCAACTTTAAAGTCTTAGTATTTAAGAAATATATTTTGTAAGGCTGTAACTGCCATAGATAGTGATTCCTCTGCTGGGTCTGGGAAAAGTAAATTGAAAACCTTCTGGAAAGGAGTCACCATTTTAGATGCCATTAACAACACTTATGCGTCACTGGAAAAGGTCAAAATATCAATATTAACAGGAGTTTGGAAGAAGTTGATTCCAAACCTCATGGGTGCTTTTGAGGGGTTCAAGACTCCTGTGGAGGAAGTAACTGCAGACGTGGTGAAAACAGCAAGAGAACTAGACTTAGAAGTGGAGCCTGAAGATGTGACTGAATTTCTTCAACCTCATGATAAAACTTGAATAGATGAGGAGTCACTTCCTATAGAGCAAAGAAAGTGGTTTCTTGAGATGGAATCTACTCCCAGTGAAGACGTTGTGAAGATTACTGAAATGACAACAAAGGATTTATAATACGACATAAACTTAGTTGATAAAGGAGCAGCAGGGTTTGATAGGATTGACTCCAATTCTGAAAGAAGATCAACTGTAGGTAAAACACTATCAAACAGCATTACAAGCTACAAAGAAGTCATTCATGAAAGGAAGAGTCAATCAATGTGGCAAACTTCACTGCTGCTTTAAGAAGCGGCCACAGCCACTCCAACCTTCAGCAACTACCACCCTGATCAGTCAGCAAACAACAACACTGAAGCAAAACCCTCCACCAGCAAAAAGATTATGACTAGCTAAAGCTCAGATGACGGTTAGCATTTTTTAGCAATAAAATATTTTTAGTCGAGGTGTGTACGTTGTTTTTTAGAAATAATGCTATTGCCCACTTAATAGACTACAGTGTAGCATAACTTTAATATGCACTAGGAAACCAAAGAATTTGTGTGACTTGCTTTATTGCCATACTTGCTCTATTGTGGTGGTCTGGAACTGAACCTGCAATATCTCTGAGGTATGCCTATACTTCTAATAGATTATTATTATTTGGGGGTAAAAAACTGTCCATACCTGACAGCTGTTGGGCACTTAGTAAATAAGTAAATTAAATAAATAAATAAATAAATAAATAGAAGAGAGCTTCTGAGTATCTCAGATCTACCTTTGTTAGTTGGATATTTTAGCCAAGGGCCTAACCAGGCAGCAGGGAGAACTTTTGAAGCAGGAAAACTGATAAAATCTTGGGTTTTTGTTAGGATCCCAGAAATGTAAAAATTATTCCATAAATTATCTTACTTTTGGACCTTCGTGTTACCAGTGATGAGAAGGGGGTATTTTCTCCAAGCTGCCAAGTCGACCCACTCCCATTTATCCCATAGACTCCTTCTAGCCCTAGGCAGAAGAATCACGTTCTAGGATTGTTTCCCTCGTCCCTTCTAACACTGCAATTAACAACTGACCTCTGGTTTTCTGATCCTCTCTACCTAGATCAAGGGAAAATTGGAGTTCCAGGTACCGGACAACCTGGATTTCAAAAAGGCCATCATCTCTTCTTTTTTTTAAAAATTTATTTATTTTATTTTTGGCCGTGTTGGGTCTTCATTGCTGCGCACAGGCTTTTCTCTGGTTGCAGTGAGTGGGGGCTACTCTTCATTGCGGTGCGTGGGGGTCTCATTGCGGTGGCTTCTTTTATTGCAAAGCATGGGCTCTAGGCGCACAGGCTTCAGTAGCTGTGGCGCACGGGCTTAGCTGCTCGGCAGCATGTGGGGTCTTCCTGCACCAGGGCTCGAACCTGTGTCCCCTGCATTGGCAGGCGGATCCTTAACTACTGCACCACCAGGGAAGCCCCATCATCTCTTCTTTAAATTCAGGGCAGGCACAGTGGACATGGGAAAGTCACACGCAATCCCTGTTCCCAACTCATCTTGCCAGTGGTCAGTGTCTGGACACATCTGTGCAGAAAACCCATGGCTGGTACACAAGAAACAGGGATTTTCCACTTATACCTTCATTAAATAATTACAAACCAATTTTATTTATTTATTTATTCATTCATTCATTCATTTATTTATTTAAGCCACACCCCACGATTTGCGGGATCTTAGTTCCCCTACCAGGTATTGAACCTGGGCCCTCAGCAGTGAGAGCACAGAGTCCAACCATTGGACCGCTAGGGAATTCCCCAAACCAATTTTAAATTGCAGAACATTGATCTCTGTTTGCAAGAAAATTACCATTCATCAAAGGAGTTCTCTGTCTCTCTGTTTAGATCCTTTTTCATTTTAATGTTTGTTTTCAATTTTTTTCCCCTCTACTTGTTGCTGAAGTTTTTTCACATTTCCAGTCCTGATTTAGCCGCATTTAGTGCCTCTAACCTCAGCAGCCCCAACCCACAGGCTGCTCTTCATTAGCATCAATCGTTCTCCAAGGCTTTCCTCCCAGCCTCCCCAGTCTCCCCTTTCTACTTCTGGCTGATTTTCCACTAACCTGGACCAGATGCTCCAACTCAGGGGCAGGTGTGGATTTAGGAGGCTTGGTACCTTTTATATGTGAAGATTGAGAATACCACCAAATTCTCAAAGTCAGGGAAATTGCACTAAGGACTGTGCTAAGCTCTTTCCAACTATATCTTATTTGGTTCCCCACCAGTGCTATGAAGTAGATGAAGATTATTAGTCTTGTTTTAAGATGAGAAAAAGTGCAGCTCGGAGAAGTTAAGTGTCTTCCTCTAAAGCACATGGCTAGTTAAGAGACAAATCTAGTTCCCAGATGCCAAACTGCATGCTTTCCTTATCTCACTAAGCTGTCAGTTTGTTCTGTAGGATTGGAGATATTTCCCTTCAATAGTTAGGCCACAAATCAAAAGTTGTTTTCTACAAGATTTTTGTGATTAACCAAGAATCGCCAACTATACTATCGAATCTCATTTCCAAAGCAGTTCAATTTCCACTATGTCAGCATTCATGGATTTGATCCTTCTCACTACACTATAAATCCTTTGAGAACAAAAATCTTATTTACACTATAACAACTTCTGTGTCCTTCAAACAGGGCCCAGCTCAGGATAGCCAGTGACTCAATGGATAACAAGAATGTCATGTTCTCAAGCTGACTTTTCTGTCATTAGGTGTGGCAAGCACGTTTTCATGTTTATTTCCACTATAACATCAAATAAAAGGGTTCTCATTTTTTAATTGCTTTATAATTGGCAGTGGATTCCTAATTCTTTAATTTTCTCTGCCCTGTTTTCTCTGACAAATAGTTAATGATGTGTAAAATAAGCAGATGTCCTTTTAGAGCTGGCTTTTGGAAGCAATCCCTCGGCAAATCCATTCAGTAAACTAAAAATCACTTTTGAAAAAAAATCCTTCCACTTCTTTTTTGCATGTAGATTTTCTTATATCAGTTTTCATAAACCAGGGGACTCCCATGGTCTAGATAAACTTCGGTGCCCAGAAAGGATCACTTATCTTGTCAGCACAGAACTCAGTGGAAAATGAAAGAAAATGCAAATCTGAATTTCCACAAAGTCTAACAAAAACACTTCAGAAAATTAAATTCTGTTTACCTGGTGTTTTCCACTCCCATGGCAGATTACGGTGCTAGAAAAGTATCATCATGAAATTATATTTACTTCATACAGCTGGTTTAGAACAAAGCAAGGTAAATAAGTAGGGAAATGCTATGACACATTGACAACAGCAAAAGATATATCATATGTGCCAGAGAAGTATGAGAGAAACATTATCAAGATGGAACATAATAGTCAAAAAACTACTTTGGGAGGGACCTTAAAGATGGCAGAGGAGTAAGACGTGGAGATCACCTTCCTTCCCACAAATACAGCAGAAATACATCTACATGTGGAACAACTCCTACAGAACACATACTGAAAGCTGGCAGAAGACCTCAGACTTCCCAAAAGGCAAGAAACTCCCCATGTACCTGGGTAGGGTAAAAGAAAAAAGGAAAAACAGAGACAAAAGAATAGGGATGGGATATGCCCCTCTGGTAGGGAGCTGTGAGGGAGGAAAAGTTTCCACACACTAGGAAGCCCCTTCACTGACAGACATGGGGTGTGGCGGACGGGGGAAGCTTTGGAGCCACGGAGGAGAGCGCAGCCACAGGGGTGCGGAGGGCAAAGCAGAGAGATTCCCGCACAGAGGATCGGCGCTGACCAGCACTCACTAGCCTGAGAGACTTGTCTGCTCACCCGCCGGGGCAGGTGGGGGCTGGGAGCTGAGGCTCCGGCTTCCGAGGTCAGATCCCAGGGAGAGGACTGGGGTTGGCGGCGTGAACACAGCCTGAAGGGGGCTAGTGTGCCACAGCTAGCTGGGACGGAGTCCGGGAAAAAGTCTGGACCTGCAGAAAAGGCAAGAGACCATTGTTTTCGGGTGCGCAAGGAGAGGGAATTAAGAGCACCGCCTAAATGAACTCCAGAGATGGACGCAAGCCTCAGCTATCAGTGCGGACACCAGAGACAGGCATGAAATGCTAAGGCTGCTGCTGCCGCCACCAAGAAGCCTGTGAGCAAGTGCAGGTCACTATCCACAGCATCCCTCCCGGGAGGCTGTGCAGCCTGCCACTGCCAGGGTCCCGTGATCCAGGGACAACTTCCCCAGGAGAACACATGGCGTGCCTCAGGCTGGTGCAATGTCACGCCAGCCTCTGCCACCACAGGCTGCCCCGCATACCGTACCCCTCCCTCCCCCCAGCCTGAGTGAGCCAGAGCCCCCTAATCAGCTGCTACTTTAACCCTGTCCTGTCTGGGTGGGGAACAGACGCCCTCAGGCAACCTACACACAGAGGCAGGGCCAAGTCCAAAGCTGAACCCCAGGAGCTGTGCGAACAAAGAAGAGAAAGGGAAATTTCTCCCAACAGCCTCAGGAGCAGCAGATTAAATCTCCACAATCAACTTGATGTACCCTGCATCTGTGGGATACCTGAATAGACAAGGAATCATCCCAAAATTGAGGCAGTCGACTTTGGGAGCAACTGTAGACTTGGGGTTTGCTTTCTGGATCTAATTTGTTTTTGTTTTTATGTTTATTTTAGTTTAGTATTTAGAGCTGATTATCACTGGTAGATTTGTTTATTGATTTGGTTGCTCACTTCCTATTTTTTTATATATATATTTTTTTTCCTTTTTCTCTTTTTGTGTGTGTGTATGTATATGCTTCTTTGTGTGATTTTGTCTAAATAGCCCAGCTTTTACCATTTGTCCTAGTGTTCTGTCTGTCCTTATTTATGTACGTTTTGTATACCTTTCAGCACTTGTTATAATTGGTGGATTTGTTTCTTGGTTTGGTTGTTCTTTCTTTCTCTTTTTTTTTATTACTTTTTTATTTTTAATAATATTTTTTTAATTTTAATTATTTTATTTTTTTCTTTCATTCTTTCTTTTTTTGTCTCAATTTTATTCTGAGCTGAGTGGCTGACAGGGTCTTGGTGCTCTGGCCAGCTGTCAGGCATGAGCCTCTGAGGTAGGAGAGCCGAGTTCAGGACATTGGTCCACCAGAGACCTCCCAGCCCCACATAATACCAAATGGCGAAAGCTCTCACAGAGATTTCCATGTCAATGTTAAGATCCAGCTCAACTCAACAACCAGCAAGCTACAGTGCTGGACACCCCATGCCAAACAACTAGCAAGACAGGAACACAACTGCACCCATTAGCAGAGAGGCTGCCTAAAATCATAATAAGGTCACAGACACCCCAAAACACACCACCAGACGTGGACCTGCCCACCAGAAAGACAAGATCCAGTCTCAACCACCAGAACCCAGGCAACAGTCCCCTCCACCAGGAAGCCTACACAACACACTGAACCAACCTTACCCAGTGGGGGTAGACATCAAAAACAACGGGAACTACGAACTTGCAGCTGGCAAAAAGGAGACACTACACACAGTAAGTTAAGCAGAATGAGAAGACAGAGAAACACACAGCAGATGAAGGAGCAAGGTAAAAACCCACCACAATAAACAAATGAAGAGGAAATATGCAGTCTACCTGAAAAAGAATTCAGAGTAATGATAGTAAAGATGATCCAAAATCTTGGAAATAGAATGGAGAAAATAGAAGAAACGTTTTAAGGACCTAGAAGAACTAAAGAGCAAACAGACAATGATGAACAACACAATAAAAGAAATTAAAAATTCTCTAGAAGGAATCAATAGCAGAATAACAGAGGCAGAAGAATGCATAAGTGACCTGGAAGATAAAATAGTGGAAATAACTACCACAGAGCAGGTTAAAGGAAAAAGAATGAAAAGAATTGAGGACAGTCTCAGACACCTCTGGGACAACATTGAATGCACCAGCATTCGAATTATAGGGGTCTCAGAAGAAGAAGAGAAAAAGAAAGGTTCTGAGAAAATATTTGAAGAGATTATAGTTGAAAACTTCCCTCATATGGGAAAGGAAATAGTCAATCAAGTCCAGGAAGCACAGAGAGTCCCATACAGGATAAACCCGAGGAGAAACATGCCAAGACACATAGTAATAAAACTGTCAAAAATTAAATACAAAGAAAAAATATTAAAAGCAGCCAGGGAAAAACAACAAATAACATACAAGGGAATCCCCATAAGGTAAACAGCTGATCTTTCAGCAGAAGCTCTGCAAGCCAGAAGGCAGTGGCAGGACATATTTAAAGTGATGAAAGGGAAAAATCTACAACTAAGATTACTCTACCCAGCAAGGATCTCATTCAGATTCGACGGAGCAATTAAAACCCTTACAGATAGGCAAAAGCTAAGAGAATTCAGCATCACCAAACCAGCTTTACAACAAATGCTACAGGAACTTCTCTAGGCAGGAAACACAAGAGAAGGAAAAGACCTACAATAACAAACCCAAAACAATTAAGAAAATGGTAATAGGAACATACATATCGATAACTACCTTAAACGTAAATGGATTAAATGCTCCAACCAAAGACACAGACGGGCTGAAGGGATACAAAAACAAGACCCATATATATGCTGTCTACAAGAGACCCACTTCAGACCTAGGGACACACACAGACTGAAAGTGAGGGGATGGAAAAAGATACTCCATGAAAATGGAAACCAAAAGAAAGCTGGAGTAGCAATTCTCATATCAGACAAAATAGACTGGAAAATAAAGACTATTACAAGACACAAAGAAGGACTCTTAAGGTAAATGCTAACAAACATAAAAGGGGAAATCTACAGTAACACAATCATAGTAGGGGACTTTAACACCCCACTTTCACCAATGGACAGATCATCCAAAATGAAAATAAATAAGGAAATACAAGCTTTAAATGATACATTAAACAAGATGGGCTTAATTGATATTTATAGGACATTCCTTCCAATAACAACAGAATACACTTTCTTCTCAAGTGCTCATGGAAAATTCTCCAGGATAGGTCATATCTTGGGTCACAAATCATGCCTTGGTAAATTTAAGAAAATTGAAATCATATCACGTATCTTGTCTGACCACAATGCTATGAGACTAGATATCAATTACAGAAAAAGAATCTGTAAAAAATACAAACACATGGAGGCTAAACAATACACTACTAATAACCAAGAGATCACGGAAGAAATCAAAGAGGAAATCAAAAAATACCTAGAAACTAATGACAATGAAAACACGACAACCCAAAACCTATGGAATGCAGCAAAAGCAGTTCTAAGAGGGAAGTTTATAGCAATACAATCATACCTCAAGAAACAAGAAATATCTCAAGTAAACAACCTAACCTTACACCTAAAGCAATTAGAGAAAGATGAACAAAACAACCCCAAAGTTAGCAGAAGGAAAGAAATCATAAAGATCAGATCAGAAATAAATGAAAAAGAAATGAAGGAAACGATAGCAAAGATCAATAAAACTAAAACCTGGTCCTTCGAGAAGATAAATGAAATTGATAAACCATTAGCCAGACTCATCAAAAAAAAAAAAAGGGAGAAGACTCAAATAAATAGAATTAGTAATGAAACAGGAGAAGTAACAACTGACACTGCAGAAATACAAAGGATCATGAGAGATTACTACAAGCAACTATATGCCAATAAAGTGGACAACCTGGAAGAAATGGACAAATCCTTAGAAAAGCACAACCTAACAAGACTGAACCAGGAAGAAACAGAAAATATAAACAGACCAATCACAAGCACTGAAATTGAGACTGTGATTAAAAATCTTGCAACAAACAAAAGTCCAGGACCAGATGGTTTCACAGGTGAATTCTATCAAATATTTAGAGAAGACCTAACACCTATTCTTCTCAAACTCTTCCAAAATATAACAGAGGGAGGAACACTCCCAAACTCATTCTGTGAGGCCACCATCACCCTGACACCAAAACCAGACAAAGATGTCCCAAAGAAAGAAAACTACAGGCCAATATCACTGAGGAACATAGATGCAAAAATCCTCAACAAAATACTAGCAAACAGAATCCAACAGCACATTAAAAGGATCATACACCACAATCAAGTGGGGTTTATACCAGGAATGCAAGAATTCTTCAATATATGCAAATCAATCAATGTGATACACCATATTAAAAAACTGAAGGATAAAAACTATATGATCATCTCAATAGATGCAGCAAAAGCTTTCGAGAAAATTCAACACCCATTTATGATAAAAACCCTCCAGAAAGTAGGCATAGAGAGAACTTACCTCAACATAATAAAGGCCATATATGACAAAACCACCGCCAGCAGTGTTCTCAATGGTGAAAAACTGAAACCATTTCCCCTAAGATCAGGATCAAAACAAGGATGTCCACTCTCACCACTATTATTCAACATAGTTTTGGAAGTGTTAGCCACAGCAATCAGAGAAGAAAAAGAAACAAAAGGAATCCAAATCAGAAAAGAAGTAAAGCTGTCACTGTTTGCAGATGACATGATACTATACATAGAGAATCCTAAAGATGCCACCAGAAAACTACTAGAGCTAATCAATGAATTTGGTAAAATAGCAGGATACAAAATTAATGCACTGAAATCTCTTGCATTCCTATACACTAATGATGAAAACTCTGAAAGAGAAGTTAAGGAAACACTCCTATTTACCACTGCAACAAAAAGAATAAAATACCTAGGAATAAACCTACCTAAGGAGACAAAAGACCTGTATGCAGAAAACTATAAGACACTGATGAAAGAAATTAAAGAGGATACAAAAAGATGGAGAGATATACCATGCTCTTGGATTGGAAGAATCAACATTGTTAAAATGACTATATCACCCAGGGCAACCTACAGATTCAGTGCAATCCCTATCAAACTACCAATGGCATTTTTCACAGAACTAGAACAAAAAATTTCACAATTTGAATGGAAACACAAAAGACCCAGAATAGCCAATGCAATCTTGAGAAAGAAAAGTGGAGCTGGAGGAATCAGGCTCCCAGACTTCAGACTATACTACAAAGCTACAGTAATCAAGACAGTATGGTACTGGCACAAAAACAGAAATATAGATGGAACAGGATAGAAAAATGGAACAGGATAGAAAACCCAGAGATAAACCCATGCACATATGGTCATCTTATCTTTGATAAAGGAGGCAAGAATATACAATGGAGAAAGACAGCCTCTTCAATAAGTGGTGCTGGGAAAACTGGAC
Source organism: Balaenoptera musculus (assembly GCF_009873245.2). NCBI lineage: Eukaryota > Metazoa > Chordata > Mammalia > Artiodactyla > Balaenopteridae > Balaenoptera > Balaenoptera musculus. Next base: position 88,500,395 of record NC_045788.1, read on the forward strand.
AGTTACATGTAAAAGTATGAAATTAGAACACTCCCTAACACCATACACAAAAATAAACTCAAAATGGATTAAAGACCTAAATGTAAGACCAGACACTATAAAACTCTTAGAGGAAAACATAGGCAGAACACTCTATGACATAAATCACAGCAAAATCTTTTTTGACCCACCTCCTAGAGAAATGGAAATAAAAACAAAAATAAACAAATGGGAACTAATGAAACTTCAAAGCTTTTGCACAGCAAAGGAAAATAAACAAGATGAAAAGACAACCCTCAGAATGGGAGAACATATTTGCAAACAAAGCAACTGACAAAGGATTAATCTCCAAAATATACAAGAATCTCATGCAGCTCAATATCAAAAAAAAAACAACCCAATCCAAAAATGGGCAGAAGACCTAAATAGACATTTCTCCAAAGCAGATATACAGATTGCCAACAAACATATGAAAGAATGCTCAACATCATTAATCATTAGAGAAATGCAAATCAAAACTACAATGAGGTATCTCCTCACATGTGTCAGAATGGGTGTCATCAAAATATCTACAAACAACAAATGTGGGAGAGGGTGTGGAGAAAAGGGAACTCTCTTGTAAGGTTGATGGGAATGTAAATTGATACAGCCACTATGGAGAACAGTATGGAGGTTCCTTAAAAAACTAAAAATAGAATTACCATATGATCCAGCAGTCCCACTACTGGGCATATACCCTGAGAAAACCATAATTCAAAAAGACACATGCACCCCAATGTTCATTGCAGCACTATTTACAATAGCCAGGTCGTGGAAGCAACCTAAATGCCCATCAACAGACGAATGGATAAAGACAATGTGGTACTTATATACAATGGAATATTACTCAGCCATAAAAAGGAAAGAAATTGGGTCATTTGTAGATATGTGGATGAATCTAGAGACCATCATACAGAGTGAAGTAAGTCAGAAAGAGAAAAACATATATTGTATATTAACGCATATATGTGGAACCTAGAAAAATGGTACAGATGAACTGGTTTGCAGGGCAGAAATTGAGACACAGATGTAGAGAACAAACATATGACACCAAGCAGGGAGAGTAGGGTAGGGGTGGGGTGGTGGTGTGATGAATTGGGAGATTGAAGTTGACATATATACACTAATATGTATAAAATGGATAACTAATAAGAACCTGCTGTATAAAAAAATAAACAAAATTCAAAACTTCAAAAAAAAAGACCCAGGCAGTCAAACTCCAAGTATAATATTCATAATCTTATTATATTCACTATAAAGATTAACAGATTATTAGGAAACTATTTCTTCCTTGAGGGATTCTGGTGGTGGGGGGGAGGTAAGGGAGACAGACAGAAATGCAAATAATTGCAGCAGCCTTGTAAATGGTAGAATTAGAGATGGTTTAAAACTCTAGGGGAGGGGCTTCCCTGGTGGTGCAGTGGTTGAGAATCCACCTGCCAATGCAGGGCACACAGGTTCGAGTCCTGGTCTGGGAAGATCCCACATGCCGCGGAGCAACTGGGCCCGTGAGCCACAACTACTGAGCCTGCGTGTCTGGAGCCTGTGCTCTGCAACAAGAGAGGCCGCGATAGTGAGAGGCCCGCGCACCGCGATGAAGAGTGGCCCCCGCTCGCCGCAACTGGAGAAAGCCCTCGCACAGAAACGAAGACCCAACACAGCCAAAAATAAATAAATAAATAAATAAATTTATTAAAAAAAAAACTCTAGGGGAGACAAGAAAAACCATCTGGTGCCTGGGAAGGCACATCTGAATAAAGTCAGATGGATTGGAGTTTACCAAGTCAGCATGATTTGGAGGGGAGAGAAGGGAGAGAAGGTCATTCTAGGAAGAGCTAAAAGCATTGCGAAAAAAAAAAATCTACAAACAATAAATGCTGGAGAGGGTGTGGAGAAAAGGGAACCCTCTTGCACTGTTGGTGAGAATGTAAATTGATACAGCCACTATGGAGAACAGTATGGAGGTTCCTTAAAAAACTAAAAATAGAACTACCATATGACCCAGCAATCCCACTACTGGGCATATACCCAGAGAAAACCATAATTCAAATAGAGTCATGTGCCACAATGTTCATTGCAGCTCTATTTACAATAGCCAGGACATGGAAGCAACCTAAGTGTCCATCGACAGATGAATGGATAAAGAAGATATGGCACATATATACAATGGAATATTACTCAGCCATAAAAAGAAAGGAAATTGAGTTATTTGCAGTGAGGTGGATGGACCTAGAGACTGTCATACAGAGTGAAGTAAGTCAGAAAGAGAAAAACAAATACCGTATGCTAACACATATATATGGAATCAAAAAAAAAATAGTTCTTAAGAACCTAGGGGCAGGATAGGAATAAAGACGCAGATGTAGAGAATGGACTTGAGGACATGACAAGGGGGAAGGGTAAGCTGGGACGAAGTGAGAGAGTAGCATTGACATATATACACTACCAAATATAAAATAGATAGCTAGTGGGAAGCAGCCGCATAGCATAGGGAGATCAGCTTGGTGCTTTGTGTCCACCTAGAGGGATGGGATAGGGAGGGTAGGAGGGAGACGCAAGAGGGAGGAGAAATGGGGATAAATGTATATGTATAGCTGATTCACTTTGTTATACAGCAGAAACTAACACATCATTGTAAAGCAATTATACTCCAATAAAGATGTTAAAAAAAAAATGAAAAGCAAGGGAATGGTATCACAAAAGTTAGATAGTGTTTGCCTGTGGAAAGACAGGGTCTGTGATGGGAGGGGATACAGGAGGCTTTCAATCACAGGCTCTGATCTGTTTCTTAACTTGGGTGGAGGTCTTCAGGGGTCAATTTTCTTCTTTAAATTGTGTGTGTGTGTGTGTGTGTGTGTGTGTGTGTGTGTGTGTGTGTAGCCTCCATACTCTTTGACATATTTTACAATATAACATATATAGCAATACACAGTGATGTACAGTATATAATAAAATGTTTCCATATAAACTACAAAAAAAAAAAAACTACTTTGCTTCATTTAAAGTTGTCAGACTGGATGAAATGGGAAGAAATTTGACGTTTGATCTTCTTTTTCCCTTCCTAAATGAAAAACCAAACCTTTACTATAGTAAACACCTAATTTATTGGAGTATGTTTTACTCTTACACAACTTCCAGAAAATTGAAAAGGCATTTATCACCCCAGTTTCCTGCAGTGTACATTATTGAACTGTTTCTCTTTTGCTGTGTTGTAGCAAAAAGTATTTAAATATTGACATTTGCATGTCGATTATGCCTGACAGGCAGCTTTATACTGATAGTTCAACCGGTTGCATTTTTTTTTCTGCAACTTCCGATATTATTAAACTTTGTGGCTGTCGGCCTGCTTCGAAAGAGAGCATCTTGTCAGTAAATCTTTTGGATTTGCTCTATGTGAAATTAGGAGGACAGGGGAAGGGCTGAAGGAGAGATAATATATGAAAATAGTATAAGTTTCCTGCACTAATAACCACTCAATAAATGGTAGCTACTAATACTATCAATTTCATTACTTTAGGGAAATAAACATCTTATTCCGGGAGACCAGCAATGGGCCTGATTAAGTCTGCAGTGTTAGGGCTGGAGAGAAAGGGACAATTTTGCCAGCAACAGTCTCTTCAAGTCCTTTAGAAAGGACAATCTGATTCAGTCTTTGAATTTAACCTCTAATTCTCAGTGAATAGCAAAAATTGAGAGTAACGTTTCCTGGGTAATAAAAAGGGGTTGTTTTTTAAGTACAAATGACAAGAGTGGTGACTGAAATCTAAAAAAAACTATATACTAATTATGTATTTGCTACATACCATAACCTTGGGAGGCACTTAGCGTCATTGAGGCACTATGTAATTGTCTTTAAAGGGAAACATAAAAGCTACTCAACCTCATGCACTACGTGATTGATTTTTTACTAATACCCAGAAAAAAGTTTCTAGTTTGAAGCTATTGGGTAAGTCTACTTAAATGCTAAAATAGCAGGCTTGCTTGCTATTCCATTCTTGACGAAAGCTAATTGTTATTAACAAATAGCATTACCTAAAATTTTAGAGGTAGATTTGTTATAATTTTAAAATGTTTTTAAATCAGGGAAAATCTAAAGTCTTCAAGTGAGAAAATTAGGGAATATGTTGAAAACTGATCATAAATTCATTTATGTTTTACTTATATATGTTTTAATCTGACAAAAATTAGTATCAAAAGTTATTCCTTTCCCTTAAAAAATTTGCTAAGTGCATGCTATGTGGTAGGCTTGGCAAAAAAAGATAAGTGAAAAAGACAGTCCCAACTCTTAAAATGTTTATAATCTGATAGCATGTTTAGCAGTAAATTTACATTTTCACATAGTTATGTGATGTTTTACAAATTTGTTTTTGAAAATTCAGGTAGTCAGTTTGGAGCTATCTCTGTTTTCCCTGAATAATAAAGTGCTGAACTATAAAATGTAGGTCCACCTTATTGTGTGACACTTGCCTACGATGTTCAGTGTGTAACTCCTGATTTTAAACTGACACTGTACTCTCATGCCTAAAGCCTATTCAAGTGATCAGAATGTTTTTTGTAAAAGAACAAATAGAATAAGAAATTTCATTGGTAACAGCAAAGGTGGAAACACATAATACAGCCTAGAAACATGGTCATGGAAACATGAGTTTTAAACAACTCTTCCTGAGCATTAAAAATGGAGTCAACTCATAGAAATCACATAAGTAAGTAATTATTTGTACCAAAGACCATAGAAGGTATTGATTTTATCGAGCTTTATATGAAATGTGGGCACTAGTTTCTTTAGAACTCAATTGTCATAACCTGACTCTCCAGAGTTCTGTCTTAGACCATATGTTAAATTTCAAATTGAAGAAACGCCAAACACTGAGTTTCAAATGTGGAAAAGGAGCAAGAGGCGGGGGTCAGGAGAGGGAAGATGGGCTTAGGAAGAAGCAGAGTCCAGGTAACAATGACCAAGAGAATCTGTGTTCATTTCAGCTATCATCTCGCCACTAACAGAAGTCTAGCTCAACCTATAAGATTTCCAATCTACAACGTATAACATAGAAATATAGTTTATAAGGAAACCTGGTTGCTGGGTAGTTTGTTTTTATATATGGCTTCCTAGAGGTATGCATTAAGTAGCAACATAAATACTGACCAATTTACAAACTGCTGCTAATTTAGTATAGATTCCAATGTCACTCTGTATATCCTAGAGTTAAAGTATATTAATTAGTAAATTGCAGTGGGATTCATGTGAAAATATTCATTTTCTCTCAACAAGTACTACATTAGAATTAGCCCACCATACCAGAAAATTCCTCCCAATTCTAATTAAGGCATATTAGATATGCATGAATTAACTTTGGCATGATAAATGCCAAATAAATTAATAACTATCGACCACTAATATATGAAGAGACAGCAGAAAAATTGAAAAAGATTAAAATACACTTTGGGAAGAGGCAGTTCCCACCTTGTATATTCAACCGTGGAGAGCTGAGTTGTTTTTCCTCATATTTTTGAGATTCACATAAATTTATATCATCCATATGTTCAACACCTCACCATCAGCTAACTTTTTTTCTTCTCTACTTGATTTTCCTTTATTCTTTTTGAAATTGAAGCTTGAGACATACCGAAGTCTGGATGTAAACCCTTCAAAAATTTTTTTAAATTATTATATCTCTAGGAGCATAAATAACTCTCCCATGATGATTATTTGCCAGTGTTAAAGTGTATTTGTCACTAGTGGTATTAAAAACAAAATCAGAAAACACATAAAAAGGCTGTGTTGATATTAGAAACAGTCCTAGGGGTGAGTAGAAGATATAAAGTGAACATTTGAATATCAAATAAGGTTTCATGACAGGGAGTATATCTACCTATAAATTTTAGGCCTTAGAAAGCAATAAATATTGCACTTAAGATTCCCAACATGAGCTTCAAAGACAATTTTGCTTTTGGCTGGATGCAATCTCCACACATACAAAGTCCCAGTGAACTTCCTGAAAAAGGTTGATCCAAGGAACGACCTATATTTGTTCTTGCACACTGAAGTAAAAACTCACGTTTTTAAAATATACCATTTTATTGGTAATTTTTTACCAACCGCAAGAATATGAATGTGTTTAAGCACCCACACTGAGTATAATTCATACTAGGAATTAGCTTAAATCTCAAGATCCATGAAAGAGATGTTTTTAAGCTCCAATCTCCTCAATTCTCTAATTGCATTTGTAATAAACCTGTTATCATGCTTTTAAGTTGCAATTATTGCTATAAGATATATACTTATTGATTGATCTTGATAATTAAGCAGCACTAAACCACCTATGAGACACTCACAGAGTTGACCTGGTTCAGAGTTTTTTAAGTTATTTATACCATAGGCTGCACAAAAGAAGACACCAGGTTTACAAATATGTGCATCAAAACTAGGGCCACTGACTGGGACTTATAAAAAGTAATTATCCCTAGGGGCTTCCCTGGTGGCGCAGTGGTTGACAATCTGCCTGCCAATGCAGGGGACACGGGTTCAAGCCCTGGTCTGGGAAGCTCCCACATGCCGTGGATCAACTGGGCCCGTGAGCCACAATTACTGAGCCTGCGCGTCTGGAGCCTGTGCTCCGCAACAAGAAAGGCCGCGATAATGAGAGGCCCGCGCACCACAATGAAGAGTGGCCCCCACTTGCCGCAACTAGAGAAAGCCCTCGCACAGAAACGAAGACCCAACACAGCCAAAAATAATAAATAAATAAATAAATAAATATTTTTTTAAAAAGATAATTATCCCTACCCAGACTATTATGCACAAATCTAGTATCTCTTAGCACTGTTAATAAAATACTAGTTCATTTTAAACTCCTACTTATATATTTCATTGTAAATACAAATGCTCAAATTTTTTTCTTCTCTGATGCAATGTTTATGAGTCTAGTGATAGAACGTTGAAAGAGCCATGTGCCCATGGCTAACTACAAATTTTGGAATATAAAAGCAGATTCTATCAAAAGTTTGTCCTTGGGACAGACTCAGTAAAATGTTCAATTTGTAAACTTCTGCTCATCATATAAATTACTGAAAAGGTGACACATAGTTAACGTTACATGGTGGCAGAAATTCTAAAAATTATTTTCAAAATATAAGAACATAACTGGGCAGAATTGCCTATAATTCTTATAAAAAGTCATTAGCTTCCTGCCACTTTCAGTGTCACCTTAATAAACTAACAGTTTCCATGTGATCACAGATGCTTATATGTTTATGTGCTGGAGCAAACTCACGCCAACCACAGAGAAGCTTGAAATGTACCTTCCTTTTTTTTTAAATTAATTTATTTACTTACTTATTTTTGGCTGCACTGGGTCTTTGTTGCTGTGCGCGGGCTTTCTCTAGTTGTGGCGAGCAGGGGCTACTCTTCGTTGAGGTACACGGGCTTCTCATTGCGGTGGCTTCTCTTGTTGCGGAGCATGGGCTCTAGGCATGCGGGCTTCAGTAGTTGTGGCATGTGGGCTCAGTAGTTGTGGCTCGTGGGCTCCAGAGCACAGGCTCAGCAGCTGTGGCGCATGGGCCCAGCTGCTCCGCGGCATGTGGGATCTTCCCGGACCAGGGTTTGAAGTGGTGTCCCCTGATTTGGCAGGCGGACTCTCAACCACTGCGCCACCAGGGAAGCCCTACCTTCCTTTTAAAGCAAACAAAAGGTGGCCTTCCAGGAGTTCTGAGTGATCACAGCACACTCCCCAGAACACACACACACCTTTCTGAATGACTTGGACAGCAAAACACCCCTTCCTCCACCATAAGTCCTACCTGTGGCTAAGAAGCTTTAAATCCCATGGCCCCCTTTCCACGGCATGTGGCCGTTCATGCAGTAACGGCCTGTATGAAGCTGCACCATCATTTGGTCTAAGCAAGCTGGACCTTTAGGTCACACTGCATGAGTTTAAGACACCACTCTGCTATTTATTGGCTGCACAGTCTTCGATATGTCACTTCATCTCCCTGAACCTCAGTTTCCTCTCTCTACAAAAATATATAATTTTAACTATCTCATAAATATGTTATGAGAATTACATAACCTTAAACATGAAAAATTCTTGGCACTAGGTAAATGATAAATAAATGCTAATTATTGCCTTTTCTCCCTCTCTGTATGTATGTGCATATAAATACTGTTGTTAAAATACGTATGTTTATTTCAATATGAATCTATATATTTATATATCTTTATACATGAACAGATATGATACACAGACATATATGCATACATGTATATGTATATATAAAGTATATCAGCTATCAGCAAACTTTTCTGTAAAGAGCCAGATTGTAACTAGTTTAGGATTTGAGGACCACGCATTCTTCATGGCACCTACACAACTTGGCTACTGTTGCGCAAAGGCAACCATAGATAAAACATAAGCAAAGGAGCTTGGTTGTGTTGCAATAAAACTTTATTTACAAAAATAGGTGGAGACTAGATTTGGCTGATAGATTGCAAACCCCAGTACAGACAATATGTGTAGTGCGGATGCTGCATATTGTGCATGTACATATGGGTATACAGATAGATAGATAGATACAGATTAAATATGCTTTTTCTAAAATTTGATTTAGTATATTTTTATGGGCTTGTTGGATATCTGTATGTTTGTGTGAGAGGGTCTTGTGAATATTTCCCCAAATGAACCTTGGAGAAATGTGTCTGAGTATTTTATTTATAATGGAAATTTCTTTCACAAAGCACAAGTTCTCTGCTACATAATTTGCCAAGTACAAATATTTTTTATAGTCCTCTGAAGATGCAAAACTTCCCCACATTGGTAATGACAATAAAATGTGAGTAATAATCATAACCATAATTTTTTAGCATGCACTATATGCTAGGTGCTGTATTAAGACTGATGTACATTACATAGAGGCTAACACCTACAGTGCAACTAGACACTGTCCCAATTTTACAACAGGAAATAACAGCTACTCAAACTAAGAATTGATGCAAGGACCAGTTCTGTTTTCTGCTTACACAGTCACAGGGTTTTAGAGCTCTAAAGTACTTAGCTTATTCTCTAGATCAAAATTTGCTTTCTTCTCCCCTACTCCATTACTCCATTTTGCATATGAGGAAACTGCAGCCAAGAGAGGTAAAGTGATTACTCCAAGATTCCTAGGCTAGTGAAAGGAAGACCTGGGACTTAAGTTCGTTGCAAGTTTTACATGGACTGAGCTCCTAGTCAAATGTAATGAATGAGAATTCTTCATTTCATATTAAAACTACAAGGTCTGGTGCCTAGCTTGATTTCACTTATCCAAAGTTATAGAAAGTTTAAAACCATACAAACATGCAAGGAAAAATAATCAGTCTTCATCAGATTTTAAGATTTCTTTGGAAGTCACAGCACCTATTTGAAAGGATATTCCCTTAGGCCCTCTTTTAAATTCTCACTGTATTTATTTCTTCTTCATTCAATAGCTGATCTCCCCATGATTAAGACCTTGTATAGAATTAATGCAGCCTGTTGGCCTGACTGTAGACCCAGGTCCCTCTACTCTGATAAGAGCATCTCTTTGAAGGCATTAGTGTCCTCTCTGAGCACCTGCCACTGCCCCCTAGCAGCATAATGAACCCAGGCCTATTTACACTCGGGTCTCTGACCTTTGCGGCTACGCAACAAGAGTATTTCCCAACAATTAGCCTGCAGCCCATTAAGACTCTGTCTTTAGAAAATCCGCACAGAGAAAGAAAAAAATCACTCTGTTGAAGAAACTGGAATATTGAACTTGTCGCCTCTTTCTTTACCTAGTGATTGAGAGTTATTCATTTCCTTGACATTCATTGTACTACTGTTAATACAAATGTATCAAAAATAGTTTAATTAAAAGTGTGAGAACCAGCGGACCTTCAAGATGGCAGAGGAGTAAGACGTGGAGATCACCTTCCTCCCCATAAATACAGCAGAAATACATCTACATGTGGAACAACTACTACAGAACACCTACTGAACACTGGCAGAAGAAATCAAACTTCCCAAAAGGCAAAGAACCACCACGTACCTGGGTGGGGCAAAAGAAAAATGGAAAAACAGAGACAAAAGAACAGGGACGGGATCTGCACCTCTGGGAGGGAGCTGTGAAGGAGGAAAAGTTCCCACACACTAGGAAGCCCCTTCACTGACAGACATGGGGTGTGGCGGGGCGGAAGCTTCGGAGCCATGGAAGAGAGTGCAGCAACAGGGGTGCAGAGGGCAAAGCGGAGAGATTCCTGCACAGAAGATCAGCGCCGACCAGCATTCACCAGCCCGAGAGGCTTGTCTGCTCCCCGCCGGGACAGGTGGGGGCTGCGAGCTGAGGCTCCAGCTTCAGAGGTCAGATCCCAGGGAGAGGACTGGGGTTGGCTGTGTGAACACAGCCTGAAGGGGGCTAGTGCACCACAGCTAGCCGAGAGGGAGTCTGGGAAAATGTCTGGACCTGCAGAAGAGGCAAGAGACCATTGTTTCGGGGTGAGCAAGGAGAGGGGATTAATAGCACCCTCTAAAGGAGCTCCAGGGACAGGCGCGAGCCACGGCTATCAGCGCGGATACCAGAGACGGGCATGAGACGCTAGGGCTGCTGCTGCCGCCACCGAGAAGCCTGTGTGCGAGCACAGGTCACTCTCCACACCGCCCCTCCCGGGAGCCTGTGCAGCCCGCCACTGCCAGGGTCCCGTGATCCAGGGACAACTTCCCCGGGAGAACGCACGGCGCGCCTCAGGCTGGTGCTACGTCACTCCAGCCTCTACAGCAGCAGGCTCGCCCCGCATTCCAAATCCCTCCCTACCCCAGCCTGAGTGAGCCAGAGCCCCCTAATCAGCTGCTCCTTTAACCCCGTCCTGTCTGAGCGAAGAACAGACGCCCTCAGGCGACCTACATGCAGAGGCGGGTCCAAATCCAAAGCTGAACCCCGGGAGCTGTGCAAACAAAGAAGAGAAAGGGAAATCTCTCCCAGCAGCCTCAGAAGCAGCAGATTAAATCTCCACAGTCAGCTTGACACTTGACGTACCCTGCATCTCTGGAATACCTGAAGACAATGAATCATCCCAAAACTGAGGCAGTGGACTTTGGAGGAACTGTAGACTTGGGGTTTGCTTTCTGCATCTAATTTTTTTCTGGTTTCTGGTTACCTTAGTTTAGTGTTTAGAGTTTATTATCACTGGTAGATTTGTTTATTGATTAGGTTACTCTCTTCCTTTTTTTATATATATATAGATATATATATTTTTTTCGTTTTTCTCTTTTTGTGAGTATGTGATTCTGTCTGTATACCTTTGCTTTTACCATTTGTCCCAGAGTTCTGTCTGTTTTTTTGGGTTTTTTTTTTTAGCATAGTTTTTAGCATTTGTTATCATTGGTGGATTTGTTTATTGGTTTGGTTGCTCTCTTCTTTTTTTCTTTCTCTTTTTTATGACATTTTAATTTTTTAAAATAATATATATTTTTTTTATTTTAATAACTTTATTTTATTTTATTATTTTTTATGGTCTTTTTTTTTTTTTCCTCCCTTTTCTTCTGAGCCGTGTGGCTGGCAGGGTCTTGGTGCTCCAGCCGCGTGTCACGCATGTGCCTCTGAGGTGGGAGAGCTGAGTTCAGGACACTGGTGACGAGAGACCTCCTGGCTCCACATAATATCAAATGGCAAAAGTTCTCCCAGAGATCTCCATCTCAACGCTAAGACCCAGCTCCACTCAACGACCAGCAAGCTACAGTACTGTACACCCTATGCCATACAACTAGCAAGACAGGAGCACAACCCCACCCATTAGCAGAGAGGCTGCCTAAATCATAATAAGGCCACAGACACCCCAAAACACACAACCGGACACGGTCTTGCACACCAGAAAGACAAGATCCAGCCTCATCCACCAGAACACAGGCACCAGTCCCCTCCACCTGGAAGCCTACACAACACACTGAACCAACCTTACCCAGTGGGGGCAGACACCAAAAACAACAGGAACTATGAACCTGCAGCCTGCAAAAAGGAGACCCAAACACAGTAAGTTAAGCAAAATGAGAAGGCAGAGAAACACACAGCAGATGAAGGAGCAAGATAAAAACCCACCACACCAAACAAATGAAGAGGAAATACGCAGCCTACCTGAGAAAGAATTCAGAATAATGATAGTACAGATGATCCAAAATCTTGGAAAGAGAATGGAGGAAATACAAGAAACATTTAACAAAGACCTAGAAGAACTAAAGAGCAAACAAACAATGATGAACAACACAATAAATGGAATTAAAAATTCTCTAGAAGGAATCAATAGCAGAATAACTGAGGCAGAAGAACAGATAAGTGACCTGGAAGATAAAATAGTGGAAATAACTACCACAGAGCAGTATAAAGAAAAAAGAATGAAAAGAATTGAGGACAGTCTCAGAGACTTCTGGACAACATTAAACGTACCAACATTCGAATTATAGGGGTCCCAGAAGAAGAAGAGGAAAAGAAAGGGACTGAGAAAATATTTGAAAAGATTATAGCTGAAAACTTCCCTCATATGGGAAAGGAAATAGTCAATCAAATCCAGGAAGTGCACAGAGTCCCATACAGGATAAATCCAAAGAGAAACATGCCAAGACCCATATTATTCAAACTGTCAAAAGTTAAATACAAAGAAAAAATATTAAAAGCAGCCAGGGAAAAACAACAAATAACATACAAGGGAATCCCCATAAGGTAAACAGCTGATCTTTCAGCAGAAGCTCTGCAAGCCAGAAGGCAGTGGCAGGACATATTTAAAGTGATAAATGGGAAAAACCTACAACCAAGATTACTCTACCCAGCAAGGATCTCATTCAGATTCGAAGGAGAAATTAAAACCTTTACAGACAAGCAAAAGCTAAGAGAATTCAACATCACCAAACCAGCTTTAGAACAAATGCTAAAGGAACTTCTCTAGACCTACAAGACTTACAATAACAAACCCAAAGACCTACAATAACAAAAGAAGTAAAACACCTACAATAAATAAAACCCAAAACAATTAAGAAAATGGTAATAGGAACATACATATCGATAACTACCTTAAACGTAAATGGATTAAATGCTCCAACCAAAGACACAGACGGGCTGAAGGGATACAAAAACAAGACCCATATATATGCTGTCTACAAGAGACCCACCTCAGACCTAGGGACACATACAGACTGAAAGTGAGGGGAGGGAAAAAGATATTCCATGCAAATGGAAATCAAAAGACAGCTGGAGTAGCAATTCTCATATCAGAAAAAATAGACTTTAAAATAAAGATTATTACAAGAGACAAAGAAGGACACCACATAATGATCAAGGGATTGATCCAAGAAGAAGATATAACAATTGTAAATATTTATGCACCCAACATAGGAGTACCTCAATAACATAAGGCAAATACTAACAACCATACAAGGGGAAATCAACAGTAACACAATCATAGTAGGGGACTTTAACACCCCACTTTCACTAATGGACAGATCATCCAAAATGAATATAAATAAGGAAACACAAGCTTTAAATGACACATAAAACAAGATGCAGTTAATTGATATTTATAGGATATTTCTTCCAAAAACAGTAGAATACACTTTCTTCTCAAGTGCTCATGGAACATTCTCCAGGATAGATCATATCTTGGGTCACAAACCAAGCCTTGGTAAATTTAACAAAATTGAAATTGTATCAAGTATATATATATTTTAAAATAAATTTATTTATTTAATTGTTTCTTTATTTACTTATTTATTTGTTTTTGGCTATGTTGGTTCTTCATTGCTGTGCGCGGGCTTTCTTTGGTTGCGGCTAGCGGGGGCTACTCTTTGTTGTGGTGCATGGGCTACTCACTGCAGTGGCTTCTCTTGGTGTGGAGCACAGGCTCCAGGCTCATGGGCTTCAGTAGTTGCAGCACGCAGGCTCAGTAGTTGTGGTGCATGGGCTTAGTTGCTCTGTGGCATGTGGGATCTTCCCGGACCAGGGCTCAAACCCATGCCCCCTGCATTGACAGGCGGATTCTTAACCACTGGGCCACGAGGGATGTCCCAATCAAGCACCTTTTCCGACCACAATGCTATAAGACTAGATATCACTTACAGGGAAAAATCTGTAAAAAATACAAACACATGGAGGCTAAACAATACACTACTAAATAACAAAGAGATCACTGAAGAAATCAAAGAGAAAATCAAAAAATACCTAGAAACAAATGACAACGAAAACACAACAACCCAAAACATATGGGATGAAGCAAAAGCAATTCTAAGACAGAAGTTTATAGCAATACAATCCTACCTCAACAAACAAGAAATATCTCAAATAAACAACCTAACTTTACATCTAAAGCAATTAGAGAATCAAGAAAAAAAAAAACCCAAAGTTAGCAGAAGGAAAGAAATCATAAAGATCAGATCAGAAATAAATGAAAAAGAAATGAAGGAAACAATAGCAAAGATCAATAAAGCTAAAACCTGGTACTTTGAGAAGATAAACAAAATTGATAAACCATTAGCCAGACTCATCAAGAAAAAAAGGGAGAAGAGTCAAATCAATAGCATTAGAAATGAAAAAGGAGAAGTGACAACTGACACTGCAGAAACACAAAGGATCATGAGAGATTACTACAAGCAACTATATGCCAATAAAATGTACAACCTGGAAGAAATGGACAAATTCTTAGAAAAGCACAACCTTCCGAGACTGAACCAGGAAAAAATAGAAAATATAAACAGACCAATCACAAGCACTGAAATCGAGACTATGATTAAAAATCTTCCAACAAACAAAAGTCCAGGACCAGATGGCTTCACAAATGAATTCTATCAAACATTTAGAGAAGAGTTAACACCTATCCTTCTCAACCTCTTCCAAAATATAGCAGAGGGAGGAACACTCCCAGGCTCATTCTAGAAGGCCACCATCACCCTGATACCAAAACCAGACAAAGGTGTCACAAAGAAAGAAAACTACAGGCCAATATCACTGATGAACATAGATGCAAAAATCCTCAACAAAATACTAGCAAACAGAATCCAACAGCACATTAAAATGATCATACACCATGATCAAGTGGGGTTTATCCCAGGAATGCAAGGATTCCTCAATATACCCAAAACAATCAATGTGATAAACCATATTAACAAGTTGAAAGAGAAAAACCATATGATCATCTCAACAGATGCAGAAAAAGCTTTCGACAAAATTCAACACCCAATTATGGTAAAAACCCTCCAGAAAGTAGGCATAGAGGGAACTTACCTCAACATAATAAAGGCCATATATGACAAACCCACAGCTAGCATCGTTCTCAATGGTGAAAAATTGAAATCATTTCCTCTAAGATCAGGAACAAGACAAGGTTGCCCACTCTCACCACTATTATTCAACATAGTTTTGGAAGTTTTAGCCACAGCAATCAGAGAAGAAAAAGAAATAAAAGGAATCCAAATCGGAAAAGAAGAAGTAAAGCTGTCACTGTTTGCAGACAACATCATACCATACATAGAGAATCCTAAGGATGCTACCAGAAAACTCCTAGAGCTAATCAATGAATTTGGTAAAGTAGCAGGATACAGAATTATGCACAGAAATCTCTTGCATTCCTATACACTAATGATGAAAACTCTGAAAGAGAAATTAAGGAAACACTCCCATTTACCATTGCATCAAAAAGAATAAAATACCTAGGAATAAACCTACCTAAGGAGACAAAAGACTTGTATGCAGAAAATTATAAGACACTGATGAAAGAAATTAAAGAGGATACAAACAGATGGAGAGATGTACCATGTTCTTGGATTGGAAGAATGAACATTGTGAAAATGACTATACTACCCAAAGCAAACTACAGAGTCAATGCAATACCTATCAAACTACCAATGGCATTTTTCACAGAAGTAGAACAAAAAATTTCACAATTTGTATGAAACGCAAAAGACCCCAAATAGCCAAAGCAATCTTGAGAAAGAAAAACAGAGCAGGAGGAATCAAGCTCCCTGACTTCAGACTATATTACAAAGCTACAGTAATCAAGACAGTATGGTACTGGCACAAAAACAGAAATATAGAACAACAGAACAGGATAGAAAGCCCAGAGATAAACCCACGCACATATGGTCACTTTATCTTTGAAACAGGAGGCAAGAATATACAATGGAGAAAAGACAGCCTATTCAATAAGTGGTGCTGGGGAAACTGGACAGCTACATGTAAAAGAATGAAATTAGAACACTCCCTAACACCATACACAAAAATAAACTCAAAATGGATTCAAGACCTAAATGTAAGTCCAGACACTATCAAACTCTTAGAGGAAAACATAGGCAGAACACTCTATGACATAAATCACAGCAAGGTCCTTTTTGACCCACCTCCTAGTGAAATGGAAATAAAAACAAAAATAAGCAAATGGGAACTAATGAAACTTAAAAGCTTTTGCACAGCAAAGGAAACCATAAACAAGATGAAAGGACAACCCTCAGAATGGGAGAAAATATTTGCAAATGAAGCAACTGACAGGATTAATCTCCAAGATTTACAAGCAGCTCATGCAGCTCAATATCAAACAAACAAACAACCCAATCCAAAAATGGGCAGAAGACCTAAATAGACCTTTCTCCAAAGAAGATATACAGATTGCCAACAAACACATGAAAGGATGCTCAACATCACTAATCATTAGATAAATGCAAGTCAAAACTACAATGAGGTATCACCTCACAACAATCAGAATGGCCATCATCAAAAAATCTACAAACAATAAATGCTGGAGAGGGTGTGGAGAAAAGAGTACCCTCTTGTACCATTGGTGGGAATGTAAATTGATATAGTCACTGTGGAGAACAGTATGGATGTTCCTTGAAAAACTAAAAACAGAACTACCATACAACCCAGCAATCCCACTACTGGGCATATACCCTGAGGAAACCATAATTCAAAAAGAGTCATGTCGGCTTCCCTGGTGGCACAGTGGTTGAGAATCTGCCAGCCAATGCAGGGGACACGGGTTCGAGCCCTGGTCTGGGAAGATCCCACATGCCACGGAGCAACTAGGCCCGTGAACCACAACTACTGAGCCTGCACGTCTGGAGCCTGTGCTCCGCAACAAGAGAGGTCGCGATAGTGAGAGGCCTGTGCACCGCGACGAAGAGTGGCCCCTGCTTGCCACAACCAGAGAAAGCCCTTGCACAGAAACGAAGACCCAACAGAGCCAAAAATAAATAAATAAATAAATAAATAAATAAATAATAAAAATAAAGGAATTCCTTTAAAAAAAAAGAAAAAAGAGTCATGTACTAAAATGTTCATTGCAGCTCTATTTACAATAGTCAGGACATGGAAGCAACCTAAATGTCCATCGACAGATGAATGGATAAAGAAGATGTGGCACATGTATACAATGGAATATTACCCAGCCATAAAAAGGAACGAAACTGGGGCATTTGTAGAGACATGCATGGACCTAGAGACTGTCATACAGAGTGAAGTAAGTCAGAAAGAGAAAAGCAAATATCGTATATTAACACATGTATGTGGAACCTAGAAAAATGGCACAGATGAACCAGTTTGCAGGGCAGAAATAGGGACACAGATGTAGAGAACAAATGTATGGACACCAAGGGGGGAAAGTGGCGGGGTGGGTGGTGGTGTGATGAATTGGGAGATTGGGATTGACATCTATACACTGATGTGTGTAAAATGAATAACTAATAAGAACCTGCTGTATAAAAAAATAAATGAAATTATAAAATTCAAAAAAAAAATCATTCTGAAGAACCTAAGGGCAGGACAGGAATAAAGATGCAGACGTAGAGAATCGACTTGAGGACACAGGGAGTGGAAGGGTAAGCTGGGACGAAATGAGAGAGTAGCATGGACATATATACACTACCAAATGTAAAATAGATAGCTAGTGGGAAGCAGCCGCATAGCACAGGGAGATCAGCTCAGTGCTCTGTGACCACCTAAAGCAGTCGGATAGGAGGGTGGGAGGGAGACGCAAGAGGGAGGAGATATGGGGATATATGTATATGTATAGCTGATTCACTTTGATATAATGCAGAAACTAACACACCACTGTAAAGCAATTATACTCCAATGAAGATGTTAAAAAAAAAAAACAATGAGCCACCAAGATAGTTCATGCCATAAAAAAAAAAAGTATGAGAACCCATAGGATAAAACCAATGGACCAATGCATTTTTTAATTAGTAAGAAATAAATATTTCCATAAGAATTTCAGTATGTTTAGTTATTAAATGTACACTGCATGAAGAAACACACATATTATATAGTCTTTGAACATTAAAATGATACTTAGAATTTAAGTTTTTATATGCTTTATGTTTCACATTTATTTAAGAATAAAGTCAACACTCTCTATATTTCTATACTGAAGTAATTTCTTTCTCTCAGAAGTTCAATTATCATTGCACCACAGTCCCTACTTTTGGTGTTATAAAGTGGGCTTTTCAATCTATATTCCAGCTCTAGTTTGACCTAAAGCTATAGTAAAGTTTTTCCCTCCGTACACAAGGATTTGTTTCTATTATATACCACTAGCACCCAGGCCTCTAACTGCCTCCCTGAAGACAACTTATAATACCCTAAAAATCACCCCTACTAAAATAATCAGGAGACCAAAGCAAAATAAGCACATTTGCCATTGTTTTTCAATATTATTGTATCCTTAACATAGTCCTGAAAAAGTTTTAGTAAACATGCTTTTTTTGCAGTAGTTGACAATTTTAGAGAAAAAGAAATGCTCCCCACCCCACTACCATCCTCCTTTGTTAATAGAGAGCTTTTGGTTTTGCTTTTGTTTCTTTTACTTGCTTATGTTATTTATTTGCTTTGTTTTGATTTTCTTATAAGCATTTTGAATATCTTTCATTTTGGTTATACATTAGATCCTAACTTTCTCAAATTTTAATCAAAATGCTATTTTTGGTGTTATTTTAATTGTAAACAAACTCTTACTCCTTGGTCTGTTTTCTACCAAAGTGAAACAAGTTGTGGCATTTAATATTTAATTAAAAAGTACCTTGAACTACATTGTATACCTTTAAACTGGTTTCTCACTCTCCCAGTTAACAACACATCTTGCTTGAACATTGTGGTTCTCAACTCACAAAAATAAAGTCCTAAAAAGATATTTTACCAGTTATCCAAATATATATTCTATATTTAATTCATTTTTTCAACAAATATTTCTTGAATAATTATCATATGCAAGGCACCATGCTAAGCACTGGTCATTCTAGGAATACAATAAACGTGGTACCCTCCTCTCAGAGTTTACAAACCAATGAGAAAGACAAAGACTAGTCAAGATAACTAATAAATAAATATAAATTTTCAAACTGTAAAAATTTCCATGGGGGAAAATTTCAGTGACAGAAAAGTGGGGACTTACACAAATCAGAGTATTAGAAAGTGGTGCTGATCAGCTATCACTTGAACTGAAACTGAAGGGATGGAAAGGAGTTAGTCATTGAAAACAGGAACTAAAAGAGCTTCAGGAAAAGAGAGCAGTCTGTACAAATAGATGTCCCCAGTGTGGATTATAGCTGGGCATCTCTGAAACATTAAAGATGTCCAGGCTGATAGGGACATGGTAGTCAAGGAACGAGGAGATAAGGTTGAAGAGGTAAGCAGGGAGTCTATAGTTTATTATAAAGGATTTAGATTTTTTTTTGCCCTAAGTACAAAGTAACCTTCAGAAAATGTTTTAAGTTGGGAAGTGACATAACCAGATTCACACATCCAGATATATAGATGTAGATATGTACACATACATACATATATTAAATTTTTAATCACTATACTTGTTCTTTGGAAATGGATTGGAGATAGACAACTATGGAAACAGAGAGGCCTTTTGGGAGACTATTCTAGAAGTTCTGCTGAGAGATCATGGGCACTTGGACAAGGATGGTGGCAGCAGGGATGGGAGGAATAGACCAAATTCAATAGATATTTTGGAGGCAAAAATTAAAGAAATTTCTGAGAGATTGGATTTGGAAGATGAGGGAGAGAAAGGAAACAAGGGACACTGTATCTTTCATCCACTTGGATCAGAAGAGATTGAGTGACTGTGAGGCTGAGACTTAAAAATTAAAAAAGAAGGATGTAGAGTTTGGAGTTGCAGAAGGAAAAGCAGCTGTCCTTTAGCAAAAGAAATGTTCTCCTAATGTCTGCATTAAATACAAGGTGAAAATAAGTAACAAGAGCCTTCTTAGTTTGAATTTGCACCTTAGCACCCAAGTTTGCAGTTCCTTTAGCCACTCTTAATGATTTAAAGAACCTTGGGAATTCCCTGGTGGTCCAGTGGTTAGGACTCGGCACTTTCACTGCCAGACCCAGGTTCAATCTCTGGTTGGGGAACTAAGATCTCGCAAGCCACGGGGTGCAGCCAAAAAACTAAAAAAATAAAAAAAATAAAGAACGTTTACACAACTCTGATATCAAGAGTCATGGCTACCCAAAAGGTAAGGAAGTGCTTAAAAAAGGTTGGGGACAAAAACAAAAAAGGATGGGGACATGTCAAAAGAACAAAGAGGCTCTGCACCAAGTGTGCCCTTTCTTTTTGTGTTTAAGTTAGAGTTGATATGGTTAACATAATATGGGTTCCCAAGGATGCCCGCATCCTAATCCGTGCGAATATGTTGCTTTACACGATAAAAGTGATCTTTCAGATGTGATTAAGTTAAGCATCTTGACAGTGGGAGATTATCCTGGATTATGCATGTGGGCCCAACGTAATCACAAAGGCTTTTTAAGAGGGAGGCAGGAGGGTCAGGATCAGAGAGGAGATATGACAACAGAGGCAGAGGTAGGATTGATGCAGGGCCAAGGAATGTGGGCAGCCTTTAGAAGCTAGAAAAGACAAAAAAACCAATTCTCCCCAAGAGCATCCAGAAGGAACGCAAGCCTCCTGATGCCTTGATTTTAGCCCAAGATTAATTTTTGGACATCTGACCTCCAGAACTGTAAGAGAATAAATGTGTGTTGCTTTAAGCCACTGAATTTGGGATACTTTGTTACAGAAGCAATAGGAAAGAAAGCAGTTAGCTTTCTGGCACATGACTGAAAGCCACCTAATCCTACGAACAATTCAAAACCAGTTGTGCAGTAAGGAGATCAACCTCCTGGATAGACCCCCACGCTCACGAAAAAATACAGAGCCTCTGGAGTGAGGTTATTACAAATGTGATTCCAGTTTCAAATTTGATTTTTAAATGGAATCAAGATTGACTTTTGATGGTATAGTTATTTTGAGTATATTTGACCACCACGGTACAATTGTTCATCCAAACAAAATAAAAGTGCTCCTATTGGAACAAATGTAGATTTCCTGCAGATCTTGTTAAATATCTACATTGATAATCACCACAAAGTCAAAAAAGTACAGAAGAAAACTCCTATGGGGCATTTACTAACAATGTTAAGTTGATTAGAGGAATTTTTTTGTTTTGTTTTTTTGTTTTTTGTTTTTATTTCCATTACTCTAGGAGGTGGATCAAAAAAGATCTTGCTGTGATTTATGTCAAAGAGTGTTCTTCCTATGTTTTCCTCTAAGAGTTTTATAGTGTCCAGTCTTATATTTAGGTCTCTAATCCATTTTGAGTTTATTTTTGTGTATGGTGTTAGGGAGTATTCTAATTTCATTCTTTTACATGTAGCTGTCCAGTTTTCCCAGCACCACTTATTGAAGAGACTGTCTTTTCTCCATTGTATATCTTTGCCTCCTTTGTCATAGATTAGTTGACCATAGGTGCGTGGGTTAATCTCTGGGCTTTCTATCTTGTTCCATTGATCTATGGTTCTGTTTTTGTGCCAGTACCATACTGTCTTGATTACTGTAGCTTTGTAGTATAGTCTGAAGTCTGGGAGTCTGATTCCTCCAGCTCCATTTTTTTCCCTCAAGACTGCTTTGGCTATTCGGGGTCTTTTGTGTCTCCATACAAATTTTAAGATGATTTGTTCTAGCTCCGTAAAAAATGCCATTGGTAATTTGATAGGGATTGCATTGAATCTGTAGATTGCTTTGGGTAGTATACTCATTTTCACAATGTTGATTCTTCCAATCCAAGAACATGGTATATCTCTCCATCTGTTGGTATCATCTTTAATTTCTTTCATCAGTGTCTTATAGTTTTCTGCATACAGGTCTTTCGTCTCCCTAGGTAGGTTTATTCCTAGGTATTTTATTCTTTTTGTTGCAATGGTAAATGGGAGTGTTTCCATAATTTCTCTTTCAGATTTTTCATCATTAGTGTATAGGAATGCAAGAGATTTCTGTGCATTAATTTTGTATCCTGCAACTTTACCATATTCATTAATCAGCTCTAGCAGTTTTCTGGTGGCAGTTTTAGGATTCTCTATGTATAGTATCATGTCATCCGCAAACAGTGACAGTTTTACTTCTTCTTTTCCAATTTGTATTCCTTTTATTTCTTTTTCTTCTCTGATTGCCGTGGCTAGGACTTCCAGAACTATGTTGAATAATAGTGGTGAGAGTGGACATCCTTGTCTCGTTCCTGATCTTAGAGGAAATGCTTTCAGTTTTTCACCATTGAGAATGATGTTTGCTGTGGGTTTGTCATATATGGCCTTTATTATGTTGAGGTAGGTTCCCTCTATGCCCACTTTCTGGAGAGTTTTTATCAGAAATGGGTGTTGAATTTTGTCAAAAGCTTTTTCTGCATCTATTGAGATGATCATATGGTTTTTATTCTTCAATTTGTTAATATGGTGTATCACATTGATTGATTTGCGTATATTGAAGAATCCTTGCATCCCTGGGATAAATCCCACTTGATCGTGGTGTATGATCCTTTTAATGTGTTGCTGGATTCTGTTTGCTAGTATTTTGTTGAGGATTTTTGCATCTATATTCATCAGTGATATTGGTCTGTAATTTTCTTTTTTTGTAGTGTCTTTGTCTGGTTTTGGTATCAGGGTGATGGTGGCCTCATAGAATGAGTTTGGGAGTGTTCCTTCCTCTGCAATTTTTTGGAAGAGTTTGAGAAGGATGGGTGTTAGCTCTTCTCTAAATGTTTGATAGAATTCACCTGTGAAGCCATCTGGTCCTGGACTTTTGTTTGTTGGAAGATTTTTAATCACAGTTTCAATTTCATTACTTGTGATTGGTCTGTTCATATTTTCTGTTTCTTCCTGATTCAGTCTGGGAAGGTTATACCTTTCTAAGAATTTGTCCATTTCTTCCAGGTTGTCCATTTTATTGGCATAAAGTTGCTTGTAGTAGTCTCTTAGGATGCTTTGTATTTCTGCGGTGTCTGTTGTAACTTCTCCTTTTTCATTTCTGATTTTATTGATTTCAGTCCTCTCCCTCTTTTTCTTGATGAGTCTGGCTAATGGCTTATCAATTTTGTTTATCTTCTCAAAGAACCAACTTTTAGTTTTATTGATCTTTGCTATTGTTTTCTTTGTTTCTATTTCATTTATTTCTGCTCTGATCTTTATGATTTCTTTCCTTCTGCTAACTTTGGGTTTTGTTTGTTCTTCTTTCTCTAGTTTCTTTAGGTGTAAGGTTAGATTGTTTACTTGAGATTTTTCTTGTTTCTTTAGGTAGGCTTGTATAGCTATAAACTTCCCTCTTAGAACCGCTTTTGCTGCATCCCATAGGTTTTGGGTCGTCGTGTTTTCATTGTCATTTGTCTCTAGGTATTTTTTGATTTCCTCTTTGATTTCTTCAGTGATCTCTTGGTTATTTAGTAACGTATTGTTTAGCCTCCATGTGTTTGTCCTTTTTACGTTTTTTTCCCTGTAATTCATTTCTAATCTCATAGCGTTGTGGTCAGAAAAGATGCTTGATATGATTTCAATTTTCTTAAATTTACTGAGGCTTGATTTGTGACCCAAGATGTGATCTATCCTGGAGAATGTTCCGTGCGCACTTGAGAAGAACGTGTAATCTGCTGTTTTTGGATGGAATGTCCTATATATATCAATTAAATCTATCTGGTCTATTGTGTCATTTAAAGCTTCTGTTTCCTTATTTATTTTCATTTTGGATGATCTGTCCATTGGTGTAAGTGAGGTGTTAAAGTCCCCCACTATTATTGTGTTACTGTCGATTTCCTCTTTTATAGCTGTTAGCAGTTGCCTTATGTATTGAGGTGCTCCTATGTTGGGTGCATATATATTTATAATTGTTATATCTTCTTCTTGGATTGATCCCTGGATCATTATGTAGTGTCCTTCCTTGTCTCTTGTAACATTCTTTATTTTAAAGTCTATTTTATCTGATATGAGTATAGCTACTCCAGCTTTCTTTTGATTTCCATTTGCATGGAATATCTTTTTCCATCCCCTCACTTTCAGTCTGTATGTGTCCCTAGGTCTAAAGTGGGTCTCTTGTAGACAGCATATATATGGGTCTTGTTTTTGTATCCATTCAGCCAGTCTATGTCTTTTGGTTGGGGCATTTAATCCATTCACGTTTAAGGTAATTACCGATATGTATGTTCCTATGACCATTTTCTTAATTGTTTTGGGTTTGTCTTTGTAGGTCCTTTTCTTCTCTTGTGTTTCCCACTTAGAGAAGTTCCTTTAGCATTTGTTGTAGAGCTGGTTTGGTGGTGCTGAATTCTCTTAGCTTTTGCTTGTCTGCAAAGCTTTTGATTTCTCCATCAAATCTAAATGAGATCCTTGCCGGGTAGAGTAATCTTGGTTGTAGGTTCTTCCCTTTCATCACTTTAAGTATATCATGCCACTCCCTTCTGGCTTGCAGAGTTTCTGCTGAGAAATCAGCTGTTAACCTTATGGGAGTTCCCTTGTATGTTATTTGTCGTTTTTCCCTTGCTGCTTTCAATAATTTTTCTTTGTCTTTAATTTTTGCCACTTTGATTACTATGTGTCTCGGCGTGTTTCTCCTTGGGTTTATTCTGTATGGGACTCTCTGCGGTTCCTGGACTTGGGTGGCTATTTCCTTTCCCATGTTAGGGAAGTTTTCGACTATAATCTCTTCAAATATTTTCTCTAGTCCTTTCTCTCTCTCTTCTCCTTCTGGGACCCCTATAATGCGAATGTTGTTGCGTTTAATGTTGTCCCAGAGGTCTCTTAGGCTGTCTTCATTTCTTTTCATTCTTTTTTCTTTAGTCTGTTCTGCAGCAGTGAATTCCACCATTCTGTCTTCCAGGTCACTTATCCGTTCTTCTGCCTCAGTTATTCTGCTATTGATTCCTTCTAGTGTAGTTTTCATTTCAGTTATTGTATTGGTGATCTCTGTTTGTTTGTTCTTTAATTCTTCTAGGTCTTTGTTAATCATTTCTTGCATCTTCTCAATCTTTGCCTCCATTCTTATTCCGAGGTCCTGGATCATCTTCACTATCATTATTCTGAATTCTTTTTCTGGAAGGTTGCCTATCTCCACTTCATTTAGTTGTTTTTCTGGGGTTTTTTCTTGTTCCTTCATCTGGTGCATAGCCCTCTGCCTTTTCATCTTCTCTATCTTTCTGTAACTGTGGTTTTTGGTCCACAGGCTGCAGGATCGTAGTTTTTCTTGCTTCTGTTGTCTGCCCTCTGGTGGTTGAGGCTATCTAAGAGGCTTGATGGGAGGCTCTGGTGGTGGGTAGCTAGAGGAATGTTTTAAGAGTATGAGGTCAATCAAGAATGTAAACTTTATAATGAATGACCTCAAGGTTGACTTTTAGTTTTCTTTTATGTTGACCTGTCCTTCAAAGGAAAGTGAGACAGTTTTTTAGAGTAGAAAGAGGCAAGTGTTGGGAATATTGGGAAACAGTCTTCTACCATAAGGAACATGAAGGGAAAAGTCAGTCGTGTATCCATGGCTTGAAGGGAAAAGAGAGTAATTTAGAGAGAAAAGGACTGGAGTTGTGCACCTCACAACCCTGCCCATAAGGCCTCTGCTTGGCCATCTGTCCGCTTCCTCATCTCTTATCTCAAATTTAATGTGGAAAATAAGAAAAAAAGACCAAGAGGTAAAGAAGAAGAAAATAGCATGATGGAAGGATAATTCTATTTATTTTCAGCCACTTCAATTTGGACAAGGCTGCCCTACCAAAACACTCAACTGGTTGAAGGGAAAAAGTGAACAAAGGAAGAATCAGAAGGACAGTAGAAACATAAAAGATCAATTAACTTCCTCATACAGTCTAGAAACAATGAATCTCAAAGGAATAATCTCGAAATATTCTTTTATTTGTTCATTTAGCAATATGTCCAGTTGTTACTATCCCAGATGCTGGGGACATGGGGAGGGGGAAGGTTGAGATTAGGGAGTAGACAGGCTAACCCTTCCCTGTGGGAACAGGGACCTGATCATTCTTATTCACTGTTGCATACCCAGCACTGAGACATAACAGGTGCTCAATAAACATGTGCTAAATGAAGAAGAAATACAGTGAAGTCAAGGCTAGCCATTCTTACGGAGAAAAGACAGAAAATGAAAGAGTTGATACAACACATGATACTAATCAAATCAATGATACAGGTAATATTTATCTTGGGGTAAGAGAGGAGAGAATTTTGTTGTTTCACACCTGAAATAGCAGAGTTTAGTAGCCATTCCCCTACAATACATGTTAACCTAGTAGTTCTCACTGTATTGGGAGTATTGCTGGTATGTCAGTGCCTAAAACGGCACTGTCCAATACAGTAGCCATTAGCCACAGATGGCTATTCAGATTTAAATTAATTAACATTTAATTTAATTTAAAATTCTGTTACTCATTTGCATTAGCCACAGTTCAATAGCCACAGGAGCCTAGTGGCTACCATCGTCATAGAAAATTCGATTGTACAGCTCTCTTCCACACCATGCTACATTAAAACATAAAAGTAGCCAGAATTTTATAAATGAGAGAAATAAGACATGGTGCATACACACACACACACACACACACACACACACACACACACAGACAGAGCTAAATCGTTCCATATCAACTCAGCATCTAGAGGAGGCAAATCAACTTTGCTTCTGATAAATCTCACTTCCTCCCAAATACAGCTGAACCTTGAACAACCCAGGTTTGAACTGCATGGGTCTATTTATACCCAGATTTTTTTCTATAAATATATTGGAAAATTTCTTGGAGATTTGAGACAATTTGAAAAAAATTCGTAGACAAACTATATAGCCTAAAATATCAAAAAATTAAGAAAAATTAAGTATGTCACAAATGCATAAAATATATGTAGGAACTAGCCTATTTTATCATTTACTGCCATAAAATATACATATACCTATTATTAAAAAGTTAAAATTTATCAAAACTTATGCACATAAACACAGATTATTAATTCATTAGTGTATGTGCTAGGCTACCATGAAGCAACTGTGTAAATTACTAGGCTACCATAAAGCAATCATATAGCTGCTCCTTCATTATCAATGCAACAATCATTATATCTGTAAATAAATATGAATTTCTTTTTCACATTATTTTTTTTCATTGTTTTTTTTTTTTCGGTCGTGCCACACGGCATGCCTAATCTTAGTTCCCCAACCAGGGATCAAACCAGTGCCCCTTGCAGTGGAAGCTCGGAGTCCTGACCACTCGACCACCAGGGAATTCCAATTTTTTTCATTTCTGATGTCTAGTGTTAGTGGTACATATAACATCTACAGTTTTTTGTATCATTTAAGACAATAATGGGGGCTAAAGTCGACAAGATGCTAGCAGGGGGCATGAGGGTGGTTCAGTCCTGACATGGCACGGGGCTCAGAGGCTCTGCTCCTCTCCCCACCCCCTGTGATGCTTCCCCTGGCGTGGCAGGCCCTGCCCTTTTCAGGGACCCCTCCTCATCCAGTAACATTCACTTTCCTCTCTTCACAGAGATTTCCTGATTCTCCGAGGATTTACAGACTTCACAGCTGATGAGGTGGACCTGATTTCAGCCCTGACTTGGAAGATCACGCTGAAGACACCACTCATCTCCTCCCCCATGGACACTGTGACAGAGGCTGGCATGGCCATCGCAATGGCTCTGATGGGCGGTATCGGTTTCGTTCACCACAACTGCACTCCAGAGTTCCAGGCCAACGAGGTCCGGAAGGTCAAGAAGTTTGAACAGGGCTTCATCATGGACCCCGTGGTGCTGAGTCCCTCACACACCGTGGGCGAGGTACTGGAGGCCAAGATCCAGCATGGCTTCTCCGGCATCCCCATCACTGAGACGGGCACCATGAGCAGCAAGCTGGTGGGCGTCGTCACCTCCCAAGACATCGACTTCCTCACCGAGAAGGACCACACACCCTCCTCAGTGAGGTGATGACACTGTGAGCTGGTGGTGGCTCTAGTGGGTATGACACTGAAAGAGGCAAATGAGATCCTGCAGCACAGCAAGAAAGGGAAGCTGCCCATTGTCAATGATCAAGACGAGTTAGTGGCCATCACTGCCCGCAATGACCTGAAGAAGAACCAGGACTACCCTCCGGCCTCCAAGGATTCCCACAAGCAGCTGCTGTGTGGGGCGGCCATGGGCACCCATGAGGGTGACAAACACCACCTGGACCTGCTCACCCAGGCGAGTGCTGACGTCATAGTGCTGGACTCATCCCAAGGGAACTCTGTGTATCAGATGGCCATGGTGCATCACATCAAGCAGAAGTACCCCCGCCTCCAGGTGACTGGGGGAAATGCGGTGACAGCAGCTCAGGCCAAGAACCTGATTGACGCTGGTGTGGACGGGCTGCGTGTGGGCATGGGCCGCGGCTCCATCTGCACCACCCAAGGAGAAGTGATGGCCTGTGGTCGGCCCCAGGGCACTGCCGTGTACGAGGTGGCTGAGCACACCCGGAGCTTCGGGGTGCCAGTCATAGCCGATGGTGGCATCCAGACCGTGGGGCATGTGGTCAAGGCCCTGGCCCCTGGAGCCTCCACAGTGATGATGGGCTCCCCGCTCGCCGCCACCACCGAGGCCCCTGGAGAGTACTTCTTCTCGGATGGTGTGAGGCTCAAGAAGTACCGGGGCACGGGCTCGCTGGACGCCACGGAGAAGAGCAGCAGAAGCCAGAAGCGCTACGTCAGCGAGGGAGATAAGGTGAAGGTCATGCAGGGCGTCTCGGGCTCCATCCAGGACAAAGGCTCCATTCAGAAGTTCGTGCCCTACCTCACAGTGGGACCCAGCACGGCTGCCACGATTTTGGTGCCCGTAGCCTGTCTGTCCTGCGGTCCATGACGTACTCAGGGGAGCTCAAGTTTGAGAAGCAGACCACGTCAGCTCAGATGAAGGGTGGTGTCCACGGCCTGCACTCTTACGAGAAGCGGCTGCACTGAGGACGGTAGTGGAGGCCAAGGCAGCAGAGGGGTTGTGTCCCAGGGTCCCTCTTTGGGCACAGCCTCCCTCCATAACTGAGTGGTCCACAGATTTGCACTACTGGTTCCCCAGCTCCTTTCCAGGGAGAGAGGAGGGAAGGCCCTGAGGCTCTGCGGCCCCTCCCTGAGCTTCCGCCACAGGGTCAGGACTGCTCCCAGGCCGGGCTGCCCTGGGAGCCTCCCCAGGTTCCCCCTTCTTCAGTTCCCCTGAACCCTGCACCTGCCTCAAGTCTTTCTCACTGTAGCCTGCTCCGGCCCGACTCCCACCCCTGGGACAGGTGGCCCCCTGGCTTCTCCTGTAGGGCACCTCCCTCCCTAGCCCCACCCCAGAAATGGTGCTCTCCTGGCCCTGCCTCTGGCCCCTTCCTGGGCTGCTTCCCCCTCAGCCATGTGGCACTTCTGGACTCCTGACCTAGACCAGAGGAAGGTCTCTGCCCCCTTCCCCTGGCCCTGGACTATCCAGGCCCTGCTCCTCAGGCTGCCCCATCCCTGGCCCTGGGGAGGAGGCTGCCCGTTATTCCTGATTCACCCCCGTCCCCAGGTGTACCATTCCTGCCCTCTCCTCTCAGCTGCAGTTGAAGGTTTTAACTTTGCACACTTTGGGGTCACAGTTGCATCACTGTATGTTAAATAATCTGAATAAATCAAGAGGTTTCAACGCCTCCACAAAAAAAAAATAATAATGAGGTAGGTACTAACAGATGATTCATCTTGTAAACAGATGACATAAACCTATGGTATCGCTAAATACAGTACAGTACTGTAAGGGCATTTTCTATTCCTTATAATTTTCTTAATAACATTTCCTTCTCTCTAGCTTACTTTATTGTAAGAATACTGTATATAATACATGTAATATACAAAACATGTGTTAATAGACTGTTTATCAGTAAGGCTTCCAGTCAACAGTTGGCTATTAGTAGTTAAGTTTTTGGGGGGTCAAAAGTTATATATGGATTTTCGACTGCACAAGGGGTCGGTCCCTCTCACACCCACATTGTTCAAGGGTCAAATGTATTTTTATTTATTAAGTTAGTAAAGATAATTTTGTACACATAGGTCTAGCAACCACTGGGAAACACCAGAACTATATATTATCACGTATGTTTACCCAGTCTTTCAAAACCCAATACAATCTTTTTTTTAAACATCATCCGTCATTCTTTTTTTTTTTAATTTAATTTATTTATTTATTTGGCTGCATCAGGTCTTAGTTGCAGCACGCGGGATCTTCATTGCGGCCATGTGGGATCTTTCGTTGCGGCGCACAGGCTCCTCTCTAGTTGTGGCACACGGGCTCAGTAGCTGCGGCGCGTGGGCTTAGTTGCCCCGCAGCATGTTGGATCTTAGTTCCCCGACCAGGGATCGAACCCACGTCCCCTGCATTGGAAGGTGTATTCTTAACCACTGCACCACCAGGGAAGTCTCCCAATACAATCTTATCAAGCAATATCTGCCAAATCCTGACATTTGTGGACTTGCATACACCTGTTATGGACACTGGGTGAAAACCTTGTAGCAAGTTGACAATTCACCTTTAGAATTCCCTGTGTGCTGGAATTTAGTAACAGATCCATCAAGCCACAATTACCAAGCCAAAGTTGCATTTTATTTCCAAATGCCCATAGAAGCATTTTTATTCAAACTGGCAAGTCTCTGGTTTAAAAAAGTTATTCCTTAGATTCTG